>NW_020653851.1:7364530-7364607 GCF_003589595.1 Hyposmocoma kahamanoa
CATTTACACAATGAACAAAATGTAATTTGGCAATGATTATAGATTATTTAGCCGTTCACGTGCTCCGTTACATATGC
>NW_020653851.1:7364617-7427401 GCF_003589595.1 Hyposmocoma kahamanoa
CGCTTATGATGTATACGTAGCTTCATGCGGGTGCCATATTATGGCACCCGCATGAAGCTACGTATACATCTTTGATAGAAAAGGTTCAAAAAGCTTTCCTTAGATTTTTCTACAAAAAAATGTACGGCTATTATCCGTTTTTGTATCCGACAAAGTATTTACTGGGGACTCTTCAGTATAATTCCCTTGAGGTGAGGCGGAACAACAACCTGCTGGTATTTGTTTCTCAGGTATTACGCGGCGAGTCAGACTGTCCTGAGCTAGTGGGACAGCTTGTAAGGCTCTTTGTCCCAGACATTCCTAAAATAGTTTTAAGAGCGCGACGTCGTGAACTATTCACAGTCCCACCGGTGCGCACCGTATCGCGCAGGAACTCACCACTGCTCCGTGCCCTCGCAATGCTCAATCAACTCTTGGCATCAGCACCGGAGTGTGATCTGTTTGCATGGCGATGGGCGGCTGTGTGTTGTGAATGCCTGAGGTTTTGTGAAGCGATGGATGATAGTGAGTCAAGTATAGCGCTATAGTTTAATTTATTATTTCAGTGTTTGGTTTTTTTTTTAAATTTTTTTATTGTTATTTTTTAATTAGTTTGGTTTCACGGCGCATTGGTTATGGAACTGTAATGCCATGTAAACATGTTTACAATAAATAAATTATACAGTTCTTTATTTATGGTCCCTGAGAGACCACATTTAAAAAACGTATAAATGAGTAAATAAATAAAATACATATATATTACATTATTTACCTGCAAACATTAGTAAAAATAACAAGGAAAATTGTAAAAGTAAAACAAAACCACGATTACAAGCCAATTTCGTAAATTTCGTATTCATATGTGGTCCCTCATTTCACATGTTATAGAAATGTGAATTAATTCATATATCCTAAAATATAAGAAATATAGAAAGATTCGTCATATTGAGGTTTAATAAGAAAACTTTGCTATATGCATGTTTTTTTTTAAATGGATTGGCGGCTCATTAGACATATAATTGCTTTTCAATATTTCCTTAGCCGTATATGTAGTAGAGTGTCCACACAATAACAAGTCCCTGTTGACTTGTATATTTTGCTTATTTATTAAGAAATAAGTGAAATTACAAAATTATCAGGGGGAATAAATTCGATTGCCCCTACATATCGCACCCTTAGTAATATAAGGGCACAATCCAAAAAAAGTAGATTTTTGGAAAATCGCGTATTAAGATTCTGGATTCCTACATTACACCTATTTTTTCAAATAACATGCTTATGCCATATAGTACAAAAAATATAACAGAAATATGCAGTTATTTAAGTTTGATCCCATTTATTATTTAAGTCCCTATCAATTCCCAAATTTCCCAAAAATCTACTTTTTTTGGATTGTGCCCTTATATTACTAAGGGTGCGATATGTATAAATATTACTTTAAACTATAATTGTATGAGGTATGTTGCTTAGAAAATGTTCATCAGTACAGTTCTAATCAAGTGAAATTACATTTGATGTTTCATAGTTACTAATGGTCTGACCTTCACAATATGATCATCATAAGCACCAGGTAATTAACAAATAGGTGGGCATACTTATTTTCACACTTATAATATTTGTATTGTATATATCTGCACAACTCCTTTTTACTTCCTTGAGTATTGAATTTGTATAAAATTCAACATAATTATAATATATATAAATTAATGAATCTTGACAGTAAAGGCCACTCTATTACTTTTGTGATCAAGTAGTTTGCACTAGAAGCTGAATATGGTGCATTTTGTCAAGTTTCCAGTAGAAGCTGAATATAGTGAATTTCTGGTACTTTAACAATTGTTGCGAGCAAAATCAGTAGTGCAATGATGTAGCAATTTAAATCAAACTTTTTGGTTTTATTTATATTTTTTTACATGTTACTACATCTACATGTATAGGTTAACCCTGGACATTTTTTTGTGCTTTTTGGATGAATACATTAACATGCTTTAACATTTTGCATTAACATGTATTGAACTTTTCAATAAAGTTCTTACTGAAAAAATATTAAAAGAAAAAATTGGGCAAGGAGAATATGATATTTTACCTCTACTGGCATGGTTAACAATGCTGGTTCTGCTGCCTCATACACTTCTCCGCTTTCTGTGTTCGTACTTTCATTTTCAACATCTGTCAGCTGTTCTTTCAGGGCCTGCAGTGTCTCACACATGTTTTATTTATTTACCTGTGAATTTCACAATACAGAAGCCAAAGACGTCAATGTAGAAAGTCTTGACGATCACGGAATTAAGTAGCACCTACAAAACGACTTTCGGTTTATTATAAATGCATCACAAGTGCATGCTATTTATGGAAGTGGGTTTACTTGTCTTATGACCTAATAGAGCTTAAGGCAGCGAGTTAAAAATTTTAGAGAGCATTCATTTGAGGCACAATGAAACAGTGGTTTTTATCATGTTCATGAATACAAAACGTACTTTTATTACAATACAAATAATTATCGAAAGAACAAAGGAGAGACAAATTAATTTATATAGTAATGCTACGTACACTGTATTTATTTACTAAGCAAAAATATATAAAGTTTACCTTCGACCGTTAGATTTCTTTGAGATCCAGGAAAAAATAAATATTTATATTTTTGTTCAAAGCCAAAATATTTATCTATGTAAACAAAACAGAAAGTCCAGAGGAAATGCAATTGTCAGTGTCATGACAATTTTTTTTTTAAGCTTAGGAATCTATAGTCTATGTTTATAAAGCTATAGAATAGATGACCATAAAAATGCTATTTGATTTGTTTGATTTGTAGTGCTTTGAATCATACTCAAGTGCTGACTTGAGCATTGAGTACCTAGAGTTCTAGAATACGACTCTATTTGACAGTAATTGTTTCGGACGGAGATCAAGAGTAGTCCCCAGTTGAGTTGAGTTCTGGAATACGAACCTGAGGGTCGTATTCCAGAACTCTAGTCAATGCTCAAATCAGGATTTGAGTATGGTGTAAAGCATTCGAAATCATACTCAAGTCCCTGCCATTAGAGTCGTATTTCCAGTGCTTGTGTTTCAATTGCAATCCTGACTTGAGCATTGAGTAGAGTGCTGGAATATGACCCTTAGGGTCGTATTACAGAACTGTACTCAATGCTCAAGTCAGGATTTGAGCAGACTTGAGTATTATTTCAAGCACTGAAAATACGACCCTAAACCCAAGGACTTGAGTATAATTTCTAGTGCTTTAAATCATACTCAAGTCCTGACTTGAGCATTGAGTAGAGTTCTGGAATACGACCATTAGACTATAACCGTTCACAAAACTAATACTCAGGAACACAGCATCGAAACAAAAGTATTGATACTGGGGGGCTACTCTCGATCTCCGTCCGACATCTGTCCGAAATAATTACTGTGAAATAAGTAATATTCGACAAAATTAAAAGACAAGTATCCAGTATGAAGCTTCATTCGCATCACGCGTCTTTTCATAGACCGCCTGTACTCATGAGTAGTTTCGGATAAAAAGTGTTGAAACGCACCTGTAAGTAAATTGTTTTTGTAGTTGAGGCAAGGTGTGCATTATGATGTTTTTTCACGTTTGAAGAATTACCTGAAATTTCAAAACAGATTTTCGAAAGTAGACCCCCTGTACTCATGAGTAGTTTCGGATAAAAAGTGTTGAATGAAACGCACCTGTAAGTAAATTGTTTTTGTAGTTGAGGCAAGGTGTGCATTAAGATGTTTTTTCACGTTTGAAGTATATTACCTGAAATTTTAAAACAGATTTTGCATTTCACTTTATTATTGTTTATTTTCTCAAAGTACTTCCAAATGCCACTTTTGGTAGGCGGCGACATTTTACAGGTAGGTAAAAGATATTATGATAAAATTGCTCGCAACGCACACGTGTGCACAGATGAATTACCTACAATTACAACATAAATTCTCTAGTTATGAATTAATGCATTTATCTACTTAAGATTAGAACGTAGTGATTTTTTTTCTCTAGGATCGACTTTATCGTGATCGTGATGTCGCCGTCGTGATCGATTGCGAAACGAAAACGAAAATCGCATTTGACAATTAACATTAATAGTGTGTCTCTGTACTCAAAAAGTGCGTTATATTATATTTTATCTCATAATAGCCTTATATTAATAATTTATCTCCAAAATTTCGCTATATTTGAATGTCATTCGTATAAGATTTAATTTCAAAATGACCGTATAACACTGTCACTTTGAAATTAAACATGTAATGTTAATATAACTTAAAGCAATTTTGAGATAATATCTTACAGGATGGAAAAAAATGATAATACGGATAATACTATGTTAGTTGTCATGTGCGAAATGTCAATTCAAACCATATACTAAATCTATGATTCAAACGCTTAAAATTATTTTTCTTCATTCTCATTATTTTTTTGCAAAGGGTGGCAAACACTATAGCCATGTCATTTGTGATGGTTTGCCATTAAAAAAATAGCAAGGTGGCTTGCGCTATGATACGAGGTGTCATAAGTAAGAATTATTCGAAACTTAGAGGATGGAAAAAAATCGAAACGACACGATTCTTGTCAAGAGCACGTCAAGCTTGACATTTTGAATTTTGAACCGTTTTTATCGTAAGCGAAATAGAGTTGGATTTTAAGGGTCGTATTCTAGAACTCTACTCAATGCTCAAGTCAGGATTGCACTGGAAACACAAGCACTGGAAATACAACCCTAATGGCAGGGACTTGAGTATGATTTCGAGTGCTTTAAGCCATACTCAAATCCTGACCAAAGAGAATTTAAGCGCTACGTTTAATCCTGACTTGAGCATTGAGTAGAGTTCTAGAATACGACGCTTGGTGTCAAGCTTGACGTGCTCTTGACCCTGTAATAATACCAGAAAAGTATCAAGTACAAAAGTATAAATATCGAAAAGTACTCGATACCAAAAAGTATCGACACTTTTCCGTGTCCCTCCGAATACCATCACATCGCTCAAGATCCAATAACGTTAGGTGTCTAAAAGCAACAGTAGGTCATCTAAATTCAGTAAAACAAGCATTTGAAATAGGTAACAAATCAGCAATTTTATACTATTATTACAATTACAATTCATTAAGTTTCAACATTCAAAATATTTCCGATTAAAAAAAAGTCAATTTAACGACTAAAGCCGCAGGTTGAGACACACTGCCTGAAAGCTTGCACCAAAGAAGCACAAACCAGAGGCTGGTGGCGATTTTCTTCATAACAATGCAAGATCTGGAAAATTATATACACAATATTATATAGGTAAATGGGTAAATGACGGTTAAATTAATTTTATTAAGATAATTGGTAAATTATTTACTTTGTTACGCAAATCAAAGCACGATTTCATTTTATCCACGCCTTCCTGTGTTAACCTGCTGGGCTCAAGTAGTTTACCAGTATTTTGTAATGTTTTTTCATATTCAGATTCAATAATCTTGTTAATTACTCGATGTTCCTTTTTCAAATAGTCGATTCTGTTACCCCAGTAGTCGGTTTCGCAGTCTTGCCTCTCTAAATCCAAGCATTTGTTGTTATCTGGAAAACGTAGTTCGTCTTTCGTTTCCTGTAAAAAAATTATTGTAAAAGGTAATAAATACAGCCTAAGCGCTTTAAATACATTTGAACGTAACAGTATGTCGTACAGTGACTACAGCTATGCTATCTATGTCTAAAACATCATGTTCATCTTGCATAGATGTTTGCACTGCCAATGCTGTATTAAAGGCGAACGTATTATCAAAACTAATGCGCCGTGTATCTTTACTACCGATAGCACCCATTATTGATTTTATTTGTATTACATAGTTTCATTACAAAGATTTTACCACTTAGGCGATCAATATGTCAACAAAAATTAACCAAAAACATTCAGGTGTATTTTGACAAATATTTTGAAAAGTGCAAAGTCAGGCATATAAAAGTTTAAACTAAAATAATAACCTTTTTTGTGCATAGATCAATGATTTTACATACATAGAAAATGGCAGGCTTTTCAAGTTACGAGTACAGTTTTTACAAAGATTAATTTTATTTTAAGTATATTATGAAGAAAATACGAAGAAAGAAATTGTGATGAAGAAAGTTAGAACTGTGTTCCTTATGTTAAATCAAATTACAAAAGATTTATCCTGAAAGTTCAAAGTTTTTGTTCAAAGTGACAATAATGTGATATCAGAAAAAGTGAAAACGTAAATATTGACTCCCGCCGTTTAAAAGACTATTTAAAATCCAAACAAGAGGACTAAGTTATTTACGGGAAAGTGAAAACATAATGTTGTAGAACCACAATGGAAAAAATTTTATAAGGATCCCGATAATTCAACAAGAACATGGCTCAAAGGATTTGTATCCAAGCCAAAACACTTAATAAAAAAGCATACATATTACATAGAACGGGAGGCGCTATTAGCGTTATTTCAACGATTATCGACGTGACGGTGTCAGTATGTATTACGTACTGGTTAATCATATATATGAGAATGATCAGTACGGAGTACTAAAAAACCTACCTCAAAAGTACGTGGAATTACATCTATTTGCTAAGTTTTATTGAAATATCCCCTAGTTCGCCACTATATAGGACTTGACACTGGATAAAAATCGGTTCTCACTACTCAAAGTATATTGAGAGAAAAACGCCTTGAATTGGAGAAATAGCAAAATCAACCATTAAAGTAATTGCTCCTAAATTAAAGTTAGGCGCTATTTGTAAAAATGAATCTTCATGCGTGAACAGCCACCCTTCGAGGTGGATGATTTTCTTCAAAATGAAATGGGACCACTATGGAATCACCCCCTTTCCAACAAAAAAAGAATCATGAGAATCAGTTCACAAATACCGGAGTTATCGCGTAACATACATACAAAAAAAACGTACAGTCGAATTGAGAACATCCTCCTTTTTTGAAGTCGGTTAAAAAATGTAATGCCACCGTTTGCTAGACTGGATGTAGTGAATTTCTTTTTCCAATTTTGTGTGTAGTGTAACAGTGGTATTGTTTTACTTGTATTTGCCAGAGGAAATTGCCCATTGACTTACCAATAAATGGATGCCAATAAATACAATCCAAAGTCTAATCCAAAAACCGCGAAAATATGTCCGGAATTTTTTTCAGTTCATGGCTTTTCGCGGTCAGCGTTGGAGCTAATGACAAGCATGGCCGTAGTTAACCTCTACAAACGTAGTGACATGTATAGATATATTAATTAAATTTTTATTGAATTGATATTAAATTATTTTTTGTGAAATTACTCCACTAGTTTGTTATAATTATTAATACGAAGATCGAACGTTCAGAAAAACACTCAGAAAAAATGTATAGATATGTATAGATATATTAAAAAATTAAAACATTTAATTTAAGCTGTTAAGTCATTGCAGTATTGCTTAATTTTGTTTGCCACAATTTAAAGGCCCAAAAATTATCCATATTCAGCTTCTACTGGAAATAACAAAATGCACCATATTTAGCTTCTAGTGAAAACTACTTGAACACAAGAGTGATGGAGTAGTCTTAAACGTCAATATTAATTAATTTTATAGTATTATGTTGAATTTTATGCGAATTCACTTGAAGTAATAAGAGTTGTGCAAATATATAGGTACCTTGGAGTGCTTTTGAGTGCCATTGAGTGCCTTCGAGTGCCCGTGAGTGCCTTTGAGTGCCAAAGACGGTGTTTGAGTACTAGCGAGTGCCTTTGCGTACTAGCGAGTGTTTTTGAGAGCCTTTGACTGCCATTGAGTGCCATCAAAGGCACTCGCTGGTACTCAAAGGCCCTCGCAGGCACTCATGGGAACTCAAAAGGACTCAAGGCACTCGTTCACACTCAAAAGCAGTCGCTAGTACTCAAAGGTACTAGCTAGTACTCAAAGGCACTCGCTAGCACTCAAAGGCACTCGCTGGCACTGAAAGGCACTCGATAACACTCAAAAACACTCGGAGGCAATCGCAGGCACTCCCGAGCACTCAAAGGCACTGAACGGCACCCAAAAGCACTCGCTGTCACTCAAAGGCATTCGCTGGCACTCAAAGGCACTCGCTGGCACTTAAAGACACTCGCCGGCACTTAAAAGGACTCAAAGGCACTCGCCGGCACTCAAAAGCACTTGCTAGTACTCAAAGGCACTCGATAGTACTCACGTGCACTCAAATGCACTCCCTGGCACTCAAAGGCACTCGCGAGCACTCAAAGGCGCTCGCTAGTGCCTAAAGGCACTTGAAGGCACTCAAAGGTTCTCAAAGGCACTCGATGGCGCTCAAAGCACTCAAAGACACTCAAATGCACTAGCGGGCACACATAGGCACTCGCTGGCACTCAAAGGCACATGCGGGCACTTAAAGGCACTCAAAAGAACTCGCTGGCACTCGATGGCACTCAATGACACTCAAAAGCACTTAAAGGCACATGGGCACCCATAGGCTCTGCTGGCACTCAAAAGCACTCAAAAGTACTCACATGCACTCAAATGCACTCGGTGACACTCAAAGGCACTCGCTAGTACCTACTCAAAGGCACTCGAAGGCACTAAAAATATAGTTTTAGTTGTCAGTTAGCGATGGGACGAGTTGTATTTTTTTCAACTCGAGTTACTCGAGTTGACGTGACTGCTAACTCGAGTAAACTCGACTCGGTGTTTGATAGAGCAACCGCGAGTCGCGAGTAAAACTAGAACCGACGATTCACCGAGTTGGGCACGATCGGCCGACCGACCGCGACTCGAGCGTGCCCAGATGGTCGACAGTCGCCGAATCGGCCGATTGAGAACGAATGGCCGACGCGCTGTATGAATGAAGTATTCGATTCGGTGTGAACCGAACCGAGCTAGCTCGAGTTCACAATGTGTAGCTCGAGTTGATACGTTTTTTGAGTAACTCGAGTTGAATAACTTGACTCGCCCATCGTTCGCTACTCGAGCGTGGTTCGAAGGTCAGCGACGCGCTGTATGAATGAAGTATTCGGTTCGGCGGAGGGGCGGGACGGGCCAACGAGTTAGCTCGAGTTCATGAAAAAGTAACTCGAGTTGACTCGTTACAGAAGTAACTCGAGTAAACCGTGTTAAATAACTCGACTCGTCCATCATCGCTATTATCATTGTCAATGTCACTTTTAACAAATAACAAATATTGCAATGAAGTATCATTTCAGTTTTATAAACCATCTTCTGAATTTTGACTCGTGAGAGTGATATAAAAACATTATTCGGACCATTTTGCACTATTTCAAAGTATTCGTTACCTAAAGAAAAAAATCGTATTTTATTAAACATGTCCCTGTACGATGATCTTGACACTATCAAAGCTCGAACGACTGAGAAGGTGGCTGGATGGTCTTCAGGAATTAAACTATTGCAGTCGCAGCTACAATTGAAAAAGGCTGCCGTAACACAGCCAAAGAGAGAAGCATTACGTCGCTCAACACAGGTAAATTTATAGCTAATTTTAATTACTGTTGTGTTTTATTTCCGAAAGAAGTTTGGTTATTGTTTATCAAATTCGTGTTTACTTTCCGCTTTAAAATTATTGTACTTTTGTTGAATATTTTTTAAAGGAAATGAGCTAATGAAATGAACCTGCCACAAGCAGGTAATAAATAAATATAATATGCATTAGGCAAGCAGCAATTTAAAACAATCTAAGAATGCATGTTCATGTGATTTTGTATTTAAGGTGTTAACTCCAGTGATAGATCTGAAGAGTAAATCAAGAGATGAGGATGATACAAATTCCAATAGTCCTCAGCACCAGCCAAAGACCCTCACAGCTTCTCTTAATGTCAGGGATTTTGACTGGAATGTTGCCAATGAATATGATCCTATGTGGCCTAATGATTATGAGAAAGTTGCTAAAGGTAAACTTTACATCTTATTACAGCATGGCTTTATAACAACAGGGTGAAAGGAACAGGTTGCCGAAAACGGAAAAGATGGATTCAGACCATGATTCTTATTTAAAAATTGTTGGAATTTTCTGAATTTTCCAATTTTTTTTATTAATAAATTTTTTCTTATGTAAACATGCAGATACAATCCATTTTTTAAGTTAAATACATTTATAATTGCATAAAATATAAACCTAACAAGGTAAAACATAATATGTAGTCATGTCGTGCGCGCATTAGCTGTTCGGATCGTTGTCCGCTTTTCTTGATATAAACATTACAGTGGCATTGGGGCAAAACGTCAAAGCTTTACTTGCCGCAATGCGAGCCAACAAACGGTATGTATGCGTCTAGGGTCATCCACCAAATTAAATTTATGGAACTTGATAGATAAGCCAATTGAAATCTAAAATGTGTAAAATCTTCATTCATTTATCCCTTTAATCCTAAAATTTGACTAATAATAAATGTTTATTAAGTGAATAATAATATTACAACAATTCAACCTAGAACAATGGTACAGGATGTTAAGAACTATGTGAGGACTACTCTACTACTACTAGTACTAGGACTACTACTACTAGTACTCTGTCTACCAGCGATGCCAATGCCAATTGTTCAAAATCACTAAAAATCACGATTAAAGCCCTAAATTTTGGGAGAACAAAGTTCATATTACCTACAAATTCCCCACATCTCGAGGTTTCATTATTTATTACAAATACATCGCTTAAAAATATGATAAAGAATTAAGAAACTCAAAATGTAACCATCTATTACGTTTGCTGTTAATGTGAACAAAATGTAAAATGTAAAGCTAATTATAAAATTATTTATTTTTATTTTATTTTATTTATTTATTTTCAGGTTACAAAAGACTCATAAAACAGATACCTTACAAAGTAACATACATAATAATATGATAAAAACATATTATTTATTTACACGTATGGACCACGACGTGTGACGCAACGTGGGTGTCCAATAACCGTCCTCGGAAATGCCGGATAATGACACCCTTCAGCCAAAAATAGTCCTTCATGAAGGTCGACAGATTTTGAGTTGGTACTCTCACCCACAAATAAATTAAAATTCACCTTGTGGCGGGACTCCAACTGCTCGATCTTCAGGGCAACTTTGGCTTTCACCCGTATATACTCCACAATATCCGCAGACTTTGTGGAGTAATGAAGTCGTGACACGTATAGCAACGTCGTCGGTACCGCTGGATGCAATAGATGGTTGGGGTCAGTCGGGGCGGTGCCACTAAGGTTACCGCTAGTGTAGTTCCTTTTCTTTTCCACATTTTTGAAGCCGTTCTCGTCGCACTCGTCTACTCCTCTCGGTTGTACTGACGACGCAGCTCCAGAGATGAGTTTCCGCTTTTTCTTCTTTTCCTCCGTTGGTTGCCTGGGTTGTGGTAGTGGAGCATTGGGTTATTTCAATTTTATCGCGCGCGTCGCGACTATCATGCGTAACCCTGCTACGGGGGCTGTTATAATAATTATATGTTGAACAAGTTGTAGAAAACGAATAATTAATATATTATTTTTGAAAATTAAAAAGTTATCTCAAGTTTTCCTTTGATAGGCTCTGGTTCACCAGTTGTTGTTGTTTTTAAGTTGCAATTTTTAAATTAACATAGTTTTAATTGCTGGTGTTGAAATGAAAAAGAGTATGAATGTATTCTGGGTGTAAATTCCCCTACGACATGCTTATTAAACTTCATTATACTTGATTTTTTTTTTACTATTTTGTTCTATGCTCTTTATATATATGACTATGTAAATAGCAGTTTATTGTATTACATCTTTATCTATTTTAACCCATCACATGCTCACGTACAATCATTAGACGCATAGTATCCCTAGAACTTTCAGCAAACCCAAGAGTACATTGTCAAGAATGTGTCCCTAATGGTTTTGGTACTGTAGCGATAGGTCGCTACAGTACCAAAACCATTAGGGACACTGCTGTAGGCAGCTGCATGCAGTTTTTAAAGTGCAGCTGTGTTTTCATCCACCACTTTAACATTTTAATTTATTTTTTAATCCATAAAAATATCTTTAGCGTGATAATAATTATAGTATGAGTTGAACATGTGAAAATTTGTATTTCAAAATTTAATATTATTCTTCAGTGTAAGAGGTCAGCCTATTGAGTGTCTATGTATGAACTTTGAATGATAATAGATGATATGTGATCATAAATGATAATGTATAGATAATATCTTGCATGAACAGAAATGCAGGCGAAGCGACTACAACTGGATGGACCAGACAGAAGTGATAGATCAGAAAGAAAACGCAAGAGCCGATTTGGCGACGAAGAAGATATCATTCCAGAGAAAACTTTAATAGCTATGGTAAGTTTGAGTTTTTTTGGGCAATCAATATGTTGATGTTGTGCAAATTGTAATGAGAATAGATTTTCCCAATTCTTCTCTCCCAGTTACTGGTGTTCTTTTTCTTATTCCAATTTATTGTTCATCATCATTATCATCAATATCACCACTGTCATCATCATCCACAGCAATTATATTGAGTAGCTTTAAGATATTTCTTTAGGTATATAATATTTTTCTGTTTCTTAGCAACCAGAGGAAGAAGAAGCAGAGGAAATCACAAAGCGTTCAGCAGGCGTGGCAATAGCGCCACCGCCGTCACTGACGTCAGAAACACCTTCGCCACCACCGCCAGTCGTGCCTCCGCCCGCACCCATCAGCAGCCCAGGATTTTCACTAGGCGGATATGGCGCGAGCTCAGTAGCTGCTAAAATTATGGCTAAATATGGGTTTAAAGTGAGTACAGGGTACAACTCTCTTTTACTATGTATATTTGTGTAAACCAATTCAATTCCATAGCCTGTGTAACAATACAGGCTATGAAATTCAATGTTAGCTCTCACTAAAACATGGTAAACCCACAGGTAAGCATACAGTCGATACCCTAAGATACCTAACACCATAACCGTCTATTTAGATCAGTATGAAGAAAGGTGTTAAAATAACTTAACCTTTACCCTGTGAGCCGTAAAATTCCTTTTGGTATGACTTCCTCATTGCATCATTAGAGAATTAGTGACGAACTTGAATTACATTACTTACAGGAAATGAAACTATTGTTTTTTATCTAAACTGCCAATATTTGTTCTTTCAAACAAACCAACCTTTCGCGAGTTAGATCAGAAAACATAGTTTCATTTCCTATGTGTAATAATCGCATAAAACATAAGAACTCTACATTGCATAAATACAAATTTCAATCAAAAAGCTGGAATTCCTTTCTACTTTTCAGTTGAACGCGTAAGAAGGCTCTCAGAACCAAAAGGTTGAATAGGTGGTCAGGTACCTTAGGGCATCTACTGTACATTTAGTTTTACGTGATCTGTGTGAAAAGTGTACTTTGTTAAGTTCTTAGGTATTCTATTTTGTACGAAAAATTGTCATTTCCCATTGGAGTACATTTTATTGGATCCAAATCGCGTATATTTGGTTTTCAAACAAACAAGTGTAGTTTGTGTGATATTTGAGCTAGGCGTTGTAGCTGCGACGCACCGAAACACACGGTTACAATATACGTCCAACATTTCCTTACAGGAAGGTCAAGGCCTAGGCAAGAAAGAACAGGGCATGTCAGTAGCTTTGCAAGTGGAAAAGACGTCGAAGAGAGGAGGTCGTATTATTCACGAGAAGGATGGTAATGTTATGCCACCTCCAGGATTTGCGATGCCAGGTTCAGGTACATTACTTATTTGACCGCCCTATAACTCTGTAAATGCCGTTGAAATACTTTTTCTGTTTTGTTATACATTTTTACACGGCGATTTTTAGCAGCAATCCAAAGGTGCGCTTGTGAAACGCGCGATTGTATCGCGTCTCGTGCGATTTATAGGCGGTTGCATCGATACAAACGCACG
Organism: Hyposmocoma kahamanoa; assembly: GCF_003589595.1. Taxonomy (NCBI): domain Eukaryota; kingdom Metazoa; phylum Arthropoda; class Insecta; order Lepidoptera; family Cosmopterigidae; genus Hyposmocoma; species Hyposmocoma kahamanoa. The sequence goes on from NW_020653851.1 coordinate 7,378,420, forward strand.
ATTGCGTCGATACAGTCTCTTGTGTGAAACCATTAAATACTTGCACCGCGTTTGCATCGCGACTGAATCACTGCTAAATGTCTCCGTGTGTAACTGCTCTAAGATAAGTTCTGAATTTAGGGGGTATTTACAACGTTTTTATGTAGTTAATAAAATTATGTTAATCGATATATTTCAGATTCACCAAATTCACCACTGTCGAAACAAGAACCTTCAATTACAGAAATAATGAAATCACCAAGTAAAGTGGTGCTGCTAAGAGTAAGTGTTCTTGTGTAAAGGTTGATAAGCTAGTTTGAGCCCTTGTAGTACTGACGCTATTGACTATCAACTGTTTTGACATTATTCTTCTTGTTTTAAATGGAAGTAATTAGTTCCTTAAAATCAAGAGGCCAATTGTAGCTACCTTGTCTGCAATTATAATACAGGTAGTATTCTACGAAATATTATATCAAGGAGAGTGCGATGGAATTGCACTATTTAATTCCACCTTCCCCTTTCCATCACAGAGAGACTTTAGGCAGTTTCCACCCCTGTGTTGTAGATATTTTAAGGATTTGCACAGAGTTTTATTCTTCCACATTTATATGGCGAACGGCTTAGGAGTGGAATTCCCTGCCTGCAGACTTATTCCCTGAATGTTGTAACTTAGGCCTTTTCAAGGCGAGAGTGAATAATTATTTAGGAGTGCATGCTCCATAGTCGACTTCATCGTCACCTTCCATCAGGTGAGATGGCCAAATACGCAATTAAATTTTATAAGAAAAGCATAATAATTTGCGACCAATTGTTTTTATTCTTCTCATGGGTCTTCTCAGTTGTTGTTGGAGCCAATGACAAATTAGTTATTTTGTAACTTGACTTTAGTTCATTTTTTTATTAATTTTGACCAACTTCTGCTGTCCCGATTTTTTCGTTCCATACAATGAAATGAGCCTTACTTGAAACTCAGTCTTTCAACACTAAAAAAAAATTGATCAATTTTATTCATTTATATGGACAACTCACACTAGGCCAAATAATTGACAGTGCCATTATATTTTTATTCAATTGAAAGATTTGTTTAAGTTTTATTGATTTCATTAGCAGTTTTGTAATTAAATTAAATTATTATCTATAAACTTATTGTTACCTCTTAAAGTAAGTCAAGTAATGCCTCCCTACGAATGTCATATTAAATATATGGAGTGTTTAACGTTAAAGTTTTGGATATTTCTAGTTTTATTTAAAAAAGTTATTGATGTCGTTTTACTTATTAGGTAACGTACTTTCGATATCAGTATAAGGCTTTTTTATATTTATGGAATAATCGCCTGTGCACATTTAACGATTACACCCAGTATATTGTTATGAGAAACAAATAACTTATAACTACCTATGTCTATACAACAAAATGCTATTTTATTTTAATATTTTTAAAAAAACCACTCGGGTGATACACTTTGCACATAGTTAGCAATTAAAAACGTAGGCGCTATTCGTGTCACGTCGTCCTTTGTCAACTACGGTATTTTTTTCGCTGTACTGTACTAATAAGTTAAATTGAACATTTTAGAATATGGTGGGACCAGGCGATGTCGATGAAGATCTAGAGCCAGAAGTAAAGGATGAATGTAATACCAAATACGGTGAAGTTGTAAAAGTAGTAATTTATGAACTCCCCAATGCTCCAGCAGATGAGGCTGTCAGAATATTTGTGGAATTCAAGAGAATCGAGAGCGCTATCAAAGCGGTTGTTGACTTGAATGGAAGATTTTTCGGAGGCAGACAAGTCAAAGCAGGCTTCTACGATATGGAGAAGTTCAACACCTTACAGTTAACTGAATAGTTTTGTGATCATTGACCTACCAAGAAATGGACGTCGGGTCTAATACAAAAACCACGGAAAAAATGTCCGAAATTAACTATACAAACGTCGTGACATGTAACGAAATGTAAAAAAAAAACAAAAAAATTTAATCTAAATTGTAACGTCATTGCAGTACTGCCTAATTTTGCTTGCAACAATTTAAGGGCCCATAACACTATATTTAGCTTCCACTGAAAATTACTTGAACACAAGAGTAATGGATGACCTTTATTGTAAATATTAATTGATTTATTATATAAACATAATATATATTTTGTGAACAACAATGATGCTTTTCACAAAATTAGCTTTTGTTTTGTAATATTCCTAAAAAAAATACATTTGACATTAATAAAATTCGAATTAACGTTATTTCGGGAAAATGTTTTTTCTGACTTCGGATAGGTTATCCCCAAGCCGTAAAAAGAGTGAGAGAACTACAATATTTTGTAACTTATTGCAAACGTTTAATAAAACATCATTTTCAATATACGATTAAAATCAAATCGAGTCTATAGTTTCTTTGTTCCAAATATTTCAATAGCTTGTGCTAATATAAATACTGCATGATTAACCGCGCTGTCAGTCGAACGAACGAAGACTGTTGCGCGATCGACTCTCTGTATGCGATTTTAACGCCTTGCGTGCGGACACTTTTTAGCGCGAACCTGACGTCCATTTGTTCGTAGGTCAATGTTTGTGATAGTAATTATTATGAGTTAACAATATTTATGCAACAATTTGTATGTATTTTAATATCTGTATATGGAAATCGAAAACAACGACGGCACTATAAACACCTAGACACGAGATAATATCTTTCTATAATATTATTTGCCTAAATAGACAAGTTATTTTTTTTCTATATTGACCCGGTCGCGGATCAAACCCGGGACCTTGGAAACACTACGACGACCGGTGTGCAAGCTACACGATCACGAAAGTCGTCTCATAGTACTTAGTACGTGATGGCTAGGGCTTTCAGTTACGCTGTAGTTAAAAATATTGAGACTGCGGTCTCGAAAATCCCGGTAAAAATGCGAGACTACATCTCAAGTATAATATCATTGACATAAGTAGCCTATAAAGCTTGGATATTTTGACAGTCAAAATAAAGCAATAAAGTATATTTTTAATGAAGTTACTTAAAACTTTAAGTCGCGTAAATCGTAATCGTAAAATATTACGATGACTGAAAACTTAGCCTTGAGTCGAAAATGCCAAAAAAAATTCGAAGTTATCGTTGGTTAATCTCAATATTTTCGGGACTGATATTCTCGGGATCAAAGCTCTAATGATGACGTCTTTTTTCGACAGGATAAAGCTTCTTTTACAAACTACGAATTCACGCGCTGTAAATATTTTTACGATGTCTTTAACTGCAAAATATAGGTACTCCGAACTTAGGTTGCCCGAGAAGACAACGGCCCTTCTCTTCCTACTACTGGTTTTTACAATATGCCATGTGTATAAATTAAAATTACTTTTAAATAAAAATAATTACATTTAGGACAAAAAAATACAGCAAAAATTAATTTTTTCTTCTCATGTAAAATCTAGTAATGTAATAATATCATCAAAATAATGCAGTAGTTTTTGAAAATTCTGGACAGAAACGTTACTTTTTGTTTTATGTCTAATTTGAAATTATAAAATTATCGTCTGTCATTTTTTTTGCTAATTTGTTTTAATTTTCTAACTGGTTTATCGAGTGTTTCGAAGTAGATTTTTCGTTCTTGTAAATTTCGTAAAAACTTTACTTTGAAAAAGATTTTTATTTATTTAAATTTGATTTAATCAATGTTAAACTGCCACAATTTTTTACTTTTCAGCAGTTTTTCAAATCAAATAAAAAATCATTTATTCTCAGACAACTACAGTCCATATTTTACAGTTGTAATATTAGCTTAGATAATTAGAATAATTAAACAAATTAAATTAAATATCAAATAAATCATCGACATGGTTTTAAATGCAGTTTCATGCAATGTAGCATGATCGGGCAATCCACTCTACCAGGCACAACGCGCAGAATCTCATTCGTGCCGCAACGGATACGACTTATTAATGAGGCAGCTCTCTTTCTAAGGATAGCATGGAAACCATCCGTGTGGGCATCCGCGAACATGCCTGATGCGCTGCAGTACCGTGGCAAACCCAATAAAACCCTGAACGCGTCGTTGTACTGAACGCGCAGGGCGTCTGTATAGTAACGGACGGTATGCTTCAGGCACAGTATCGCAGGCTCAGTAAAGAGCCCAGACCGGAATCCGAACTGAGCATCATTCAATTTCATGTGACTGTTGAAAGTGCGATCAAGCAGACCGTCCAGTACCTTTGCTATGGTGGTGGCTAACGAAATGGGCCTATAGTTGTTTTTATCACAGGGATCTCCAGTTTTATTTTTGATTATTGGTATAACTACCGTTTTCATGCATTCCGATGGCAAGTACGAGTGACGAACACAAAACGTATAAAACATTGAGAGAACCCTCGGCAAGTGTACCCCAGCATACCGCAGGTGCTCAATCCCAAGTCCATCGTGCCCAGGGGACTTACTCCTGTTCATGTGCTTGATTACAAAAGCAACTTCTTTTGCTGTAAACTTTATTAGAGAACACGATTCGTCAGGCCTAGGTTCAAGCACCAATGGCACACAAGTTTGGGGTGACGGTTCCACCTGAAAATGGTTTTTAAATAAGGTGGCAATGTCCCGTGGCTTAGACACACCATCCACATTAAGTGGAATGGTAGATCTCGGATTAAGTCTCCTTGTACTTTTCCAAAAATTTTTTAAATCCTTTTTAGCATGCTGTGATGCCAGAAAATCCATCTTCAGCCGCTCCTGGTTACTTTGGCACCACTTTAATTTCGATTTAAACATACGTCGCGACTCCGCCATTGCCTCATAACATGGACCACGCGACGGGCTACCGTGTCCACGCCAAGCTCGAAAAAGAGACCGCGCCTTTACATGAGCAGCCTGAACATGAACGTTCCAACCCACAACAACACGCTAACACTTTTTGCTTTGTCACAAAATCGAAAAAAATGCGTTTTGCTTAATTTAGTTTTTTTCAGTAATGGTTACTTTATGTGTAATTATCATTGACTTAGAAATAAATGGACGACGGGTCTAATACAAAAACCACGAAAAAAATGTCCCAAGTCAACCAATTTAAACGTAGTGACATGTAAAGGAATATGAAAAAGCTAAAACGTTGAATTTAAATTGTAATGTCATCGCAGTACTGTCTAATTTTGCTTGCTTCGCTGTCAGTCGAACAAACGAAGACTAAAGCGTGAATGACGCTCTGTATACGATTTTAACGCCCTATAAGTTCGGACACTTTTTAGCGCGGATCCGACGTCCATATAATTGTAAGTCAATGGTAATTATTATTATTTATTTAGATAGAAACGTACACACAAACGTATAACGTAAACGTATACATTTTTCCGTGATTTTACATTTTTAATGTTTTGTTGTGTTAAATGTATGTGTAGAAGAAATATCTTTATTGACAATATTTAACATACAACAACAAAAGCATATGGCTTATCTTGCGTTAAGCTGATATCGTTGCCCATGAAGGTAGTAAAGGTTCTCTTCTAAAATATTTCTTATAACAAAATCCCAGTCATTTTCCTTCCACTGATGCCCACCAAGTCACTCATACCATTATTGATACTACACGTATGAGTATGACATCGTAATTTCAAAAATGGGCTGATATATTTTTCCCCTTTGCGGCCGGCTCATCTATCTTACCTACCCTATTAATTTGTTGTTTAAAAAAAGACGACCTCGATGGCTCGACGGTTTGCACAGTAGGCGTTGGGTGAGAAGATCCCAGGTTCGATTCCCGGTAAGACTGATTTAGGAAACGAACTTTTTGTAAATTGATTTTGATCTGGGTTTTCTGGGTAGTGCATTGAGCGGATTGTGTTGATCTGGTAGTACCTATGTCAGAATTTCCTAGTTTGAGACCACAGACCACATAAATACTAGTAATAGACTGGTTAGTGGGCGGCAGTTTATGAACAGACGTCCCTAAGAGTGTCAACAGCGCGTCAGTCGTCGTTCAAATGTGATACATAATTATTTTGTGGAAAAAAATAGAAATATGCCATTATATCATGTCGCGTAAGAAGCCAAAGTTTAAAAAATACTCCCGGAGTGATTTCATTTCATGGGTAAGTACGAAAACTCTGTGTTTTCTAATATTTTGAATAATACAATACTATAATTTCGAAACAAAACTATTTTCTTGCAACTCGGTAATAACATACATTGGTTGTTAGCCATCGCCACCGTCAAAAGAACAATTCGAATGACGCCTAATGAATTGCTTGCATGGCGTCGTATTACACTTGGTACTGGGTCCGCATGTTGTAATCCAATTATCGATATGTAGAAACTACTCTGTATTTAGAAACCCGGTTTTGGTTTAGTTCAACATTTTTTTATTATAGCGGTACCAATGTGTAAACATAAATTGTTTACAGGTATTTAAAAGCTAACAATTTTGATTACTTAAATGTTTGGTCCTAACACTCGCAATAGTTTTTTTTAATTTCCAATTCAAGTAAAAACGATATATTAATGGTAAAAAAGGAAATACAGATAGAAGAGGTACAGGATCGATAATTTTACAATGCACGTAAGCTCGTGGAGTATCAAATGAAGATTTTACGAGATTGGAGATTTCTTTTCCTTATCTACATGATTCTTATCTCTCTACTTGCTTTTTATACGTCACCTTCATCCGCTTGAGTTCTTAGTTTTATCACAGGCATGATTTACATTTGCAGTTTTTGTATTGATTTTTTTTAGTTTCCCACCAGGTTCTTTTTAAAGGAGAAATGAGCTGAAGCAACAGGCAGTAAAACCTACTAAATGTAGCACCATTTGCTAAAGGTATTTTATGACATCACATTAAATTATATACATATGAATAACAACCGAAAAATTCATTAAGAAATAATACATTTGGCTAATCGGGTAATACATGACATGAAACTCAGAGTCGCCTTCCAAATTATAGACCACATCTAAATGTGAAAACATTTCTGAAGCATTGTCACTTATTTTTTGTCAAGTTTTCATGAAACAAATGATTCGCTTCTTCGCCTTCGGAAATAATTATCTTCATTTTCTAGACAAGTTCGTCGACGCTATAGGTGTAGTCATGTTCAGTCAGTTCAGAAAGAGGTGATTGTTGAACAAATTATATCATATTTCAGGGAGAATAAAGATTTTTATGATGACTGTGTTTTAATATTTCAACCCTTCCAATGATTGGATTGACTTGAAATCTAGTAGGTTAATGAAAGTACGATGACAGTATAATAAATCATTAATATTGTGATTGTAGCATGTAGCTACGTATACGCACACGCCTGCGTAGCTAATATCAATTAATATTAACGTGTAGTAAAACATTGTGCGTATTTGGTAACAAATGTGTACGTGTAAAAGTCAGTTACACTAGTCGCGTAAGAAATTGCTTTAAATGCCGTTTCCGTATACTCCGTGGTTAACACTAATTTTAGCAAGTTTATAGCAATGCCTAGTTCAATATTCCGTTAGTTATGAAACATAATGTCGATATCAATTAAATGTCATATCCATAGATTTAGTATATGTCATATCCCTATCTGTAGATTGTCAACTTTTTGCTTTTGATCCAAGAAGTTTATGTTCTTAAGATGCTTAGCTTTTATGTGACTAGTAATAATAAAACTTTATTAGATCCAAATAAGTTTAAATTTTTGTTACCAAAAGCTTTTTATTATTGTCTATTTTCGTTTGATAATTTATAACCAATCAAAATTACGTTATCTTAGTACTAATGTAAGATTACAATTTCAAATGTGTGCTTGTGGCGACACCGGTTTTGATACAAATGTTGCTTGATGCCATTTCCTGTGTTTAAGACAGTTAATTATTGGACTTTTTATTATTATTATTTTTTATTATTTTATTGATTATTATTATTAGGTACAGTCAATTCGGGTAACTTTGAATCGTGGTGTAACTTTGAACGTAGTTGCGTAAAAGATTTAAAAATTTATTTTATGTATAGCAATCTTTTATTTTTAGTATTGAAGCTGTGTAAATCGGAACAAAATTTTTAAACGACAGTTATGAAAGAAAAAAGTAATGTTAAATTGTATTTTTTTAAACTTTCGCGGTTATTTCTTGGCGAAAGTAGTTTGGTGTGATTTGTTGCTCAGTTTTAGAATCGGAATTAAATATATAAATCTGAATATTGACTGGTAAGTTTTGGTTTCCACACTTAAGTAGAGGTTTATATATCGCTTTTTTTAAAGAATAATTTAATTTGGTTTTGTATTTACGCGTAAAACGAATTAGATTTTGACGACGTTACCAAACAGAGAAATTTGGGTAACTTTGAATGTGTTTGACTGTGTTTTTAGAGAAGAGGGTAGTCTGTTTCCAGGGAGAGTTCTAAAAGTTACTCCTTTGGAAATTACTGTCTTAGTGCTCCAAAAATGCTTTTTTGTTGGTCTTGGCCCTCTAACGTTGAGACATGTCAAGTTAATAAAGCCGATATTGTGAATATTATAAAAGAGCAACAGCTATCTAGAAAAGGCGGCCGTATTTATATTGATGACGACATTTTATTCAAGGAGTGGGGTGAATAGATTTTTGTTATGTATTTACTTTGCCTAAAATAATTGCCTAAAAAAATCTAGTTTGATAGCTAAATAAGCGTAGAATTTATTATTAAACAGAAAATTTTCATTTTTATTCGCATTAATTAAAAAATCTAAAAAAAAACAAGTTTTTCATTTCAACTAAATTAGTTCGTCTCGTTTTATTACGGCAATACCAAGTCAAATGTCGTTTTTGAACGCACTGTCAGGAATATTTGGGCAGATTCACATCTAAAAAACATGAATATGTCGTATAATCTTACACAAACTGTAAAATATCTAGAAAATATACGGTTTCCATATCGAAGGCTAATCTTATTCAAAGTTACCCAAAATTCAAGGCAACTTTGAATGTGACTTTTGGAGCAAATCTAGAACAGTTTTGTTGAATAATTACTAAATTCCTTCTATAAGAACGAAAAAAGGGCTTAAAAGAACACTATTCAGTTAATAAAGTAATTGTTAAGAAACATAATTAAATGTGAAATTATTAGAAAAACGCAAAAAATGTTCAAAGTTACCCGAATTAACTGTAATATTTAAAAGAAATCTGTCTATATTACTTACGACGTCGAGATCTTTTCGATAAACTATGTTCTTGACGTTAATTTTGTCTTTATTTTGGTGTACATCAGGTTTGGAGTTTTGGCGGTTTGGACGGATCTAGAGATCATTCCATAGGATTCATTATTTGTGTCAACGCGGCCATAATGGCGTTTTGCCTTAGACTATGGATTTTTTTTCCATCGTCTAAGAGTCGTATTCTAGAACTCTACTCAATGTTCAAGTCAGGACTTGAGCAGACTTGAGTATGATTTCAAGCACTGGAAATACCACCCAAATGACAAGGACTTGAGTAAGATTTCTAGTGCTTTAAATCATACTCAAGTCCTGACTTGAGCATTGAGTAGAGTTCTGAAATACGACCATAAGCGTTTTTCACACAATTAATATTTAAAAATAATAAAGTAACTTGACCTTAATAGAGAAGAAATATAGTAGTTATTTTTTCGAGCGGTAGTCCGCGCAATGCAACATGTGATAACTATATTCAGTTTGTCCCACGACCGCTCTGAGTAACATTTAGACAGCCTTCCAGGTCATCATCAACTTATCAGAGCACAGAAAACAGAGCTGGAGATCTCTGCAAGTACAATTAATCTCTAGAGATCATACAACAACAATTCATCTACTACTCTACGAACACACCTCGGATGTAAATTAAAACTATCGTCGTGACAATTGGCTCAAAAATTAGTATCCAGAGCTGTAAAAAACTATTTTTAAACAAGAAAAATATGACACACGTCAGCCAAGGTCCCTTCTTTCTGTCAGTTTGTATTTACGATTGTCGAAATCATGTGAAAATAATTGTGAATTAAATAGAAACACTGCCTGTTTAACCGTAATAATTGAATTCTATACGGGAGCATGTTTCTAATTTTGTATGTATATTATGTGTAGAACGCCATTTTTGTTTTGTCACACGTAGTTCAATATCCACGTTATAATAAGCTATAAATACAACGGGGTGTTGAAACGATTACGAAGTATATTTTGTATATTTATCAATTAAAATATGGCTTTTTACACTTGCAATCGATATAGAATAGTAATATTTGTATTATTAGTGCTGATAATATTTCAACTAATTCGACTCTTATCAGATAAACCCGTGGCGATACTGTCTGGGGTAAGATCTTTGGTATCAATTCTCTTGGCACTTGTAAGAATGTTTTTCCTCAATTTACTTCAGTTTAATACAAGCTGCGTGTTTGGATTACACCTATTATGTTTTTAATAGGATGTATTAAACTTGGAATAAAACTCTTGTTTACATGAATGTAACTTTTTCAGTCTGATTTATTGAAGCTAGAAGACGATGCTTACAATAAGCATAAAAAAGATAAAGTAAAAGTGAGAGTATACTATGAAGCTTTGTGCCCAGACTCAAAGTACTTTTTTGTAAAACACTTGGGCCCGGTGACTGAAAAATTGTCCGACTTTTTAGATATTACTTTAATTCCGTATGGTAAAGCTCAGGTGAGTTAATTAAAGCATATCATTAACATAAATGGTCTTGGTATTTTTAAAGTAAGAGGGACTTGTTAAATTATAATTTTTTTTATTATTCTTGTGTATGCTCGTAGGAAGACAATAAACAGTTTTGTCTATCTATTATTTAATGTGGAATAAACACATCCACACATTTATCTTATCTTATCCCACTGCAGTATGAGAAAGTGGAAGTTTGTAATTGTTTAAAATGTAAACAAATATGGATAATTGTAGATGTTGTCTTGATTGTGTAACTAAAAACAAAATTATCACTTGTTGATTTGATTTGAAACAGTTTGTAACCTCAGAATTCTTACAAATTTCAGTATAAGTGTGTTGTATAAATCATAAATGTTATAGTACACAATGTTAAATAGTTAAGTGCAAACCCTTGAAGGGGTTGTTATGTATCACAACAAAAAATAATTTGAAAGAAATAATTTACTTAGTAAATACAAACAACTTCTCAACCAATATCTTTAATGGTTTTTGCAACCAGCAAATATCAAGTATATTTTTTCCTTACAGACCAAAGAAGAAGATGGTAAATATTATTTCCACTGTCAGCATGGCGAGGAGGAATGCTTTGGTAATAAAGTACATGCATGTGCCATTGAGCTGATTGGCAACATGACAGAATATGTGCAGTTCACTGACTGCCTCTTTTCAGTTTTTGAAGTAGAGGCTGCTCTTAAGAAGGTAAGACCTGGATATTTTATTGTACAAATGACATTGTTAAGTGAAAAGTTAGCTTGTAAGAGGTAGACAAAGGAAGTCTAATTATTTTCAAATAGTTGATTTGCATTAAATTTCAATAAATACTTTGTATATATACTTCACATTTACATAATGACTAAATAATTGTTTACAGCTTATGCTACAGGTACAGTTATACAATAGCTATAGTATTTGAAGTTACTTTGTTTACTGTGCATGATTGGGCCACTATCACTTCAGTTATTTAATGAACTGAAGTGATAGTGGCCCAATCATGTCTGTAGGAAGGTTGATGGCACTTGATTGGATGCGGGCGGCATGAGACTGAGAGAGTTAGAGTGCCATCAACCCTCCTGCAGACATAATCAGCCCCCTGAGCTCAGGCGCAGGGGAAGGCTTATGTTTAGTAATGTATAAGTACAAGCTGATGTAATGTAATAGTAAAATGATAAATGTACCTATTATTCAATTAATTATATGAGGTTTTTTCATTCAATCAGGCAAATATGATTATTATGGTACCACATGGCGTACTATTATGATTAATTTAATGGTATTTATTTTGTTGCAGTGTTCAAATAAATTCAATGTGGATAAAGACCAAATACTCCGTTGCGCTAACAGTGAACATGCTTCAGAATTATTAAAGAAATATGGTGATGACACACATATAATTGAGCCTGGTTTCATACCAACCATATTAATAAATGGCTCCAAAGATAATCAGGGAGGTATTTTGAAAAACTTTTTGTTAGAAGTATGTAAACGAATTGACATGCCATTACCACCACCATGTTTGTGACGTCACATATTTTCCAGAGCAAATATGCAACATAATATTTTATGAAGAATTATTCCTGTTAATAAAATAATTTACTGTAAAAGTAACTAACCAATTCCAAATTAACTAACTAATTGAGGCTCAAATCGAAGTGTTGCTGGTTTTTTTTTAATTTATATTTTATTGCACATACAATCACATTGAAAGATACAAAACTTACTATTATTTCCTTAAGAGTTATAGGTTTAAGAATATATTTTGCTTTTATGATAAATGACGCAGCTGAGCACAAGAACTTAGAAATATTATATTTAACAATTTAAAAAATCAAAAGAGTTTATGATTCATATAACAATAATATGCAAAGGTTGTGTATTGAAAAATTTACTGTAAGTACTCTGAATTAGTATTATGTGTTTCCTTTTTTAGTTATATACATTTATTAATATGTATTTGTATTGTATATCAATGATTCAATTGGCTCATTATTATATTGTGCATACTTCCATAAATTTAAATAAACTTGTTAGTATGAAAGTAATCAGTCATATACCTACCACTTGATTAAATATTGTAATGCTCTTTTTGCAATATTTAATATTATAAGAAAATTATGACCACTTTTGTGAATATCGTTTGATAATTTTAACATTTTTTAAAGTGACACTTATAATTGAACAGAAAATATTTTACATAAATAAGATCAAATATAGATGTTGTGACACTGACACGTGCTACATATTTTTTTACTAGATGTAGCGATTGTCGTAGAAATTATGAGATCGTAATTTCTACGACAGAGAATTTCGTTTTCCATTTACACACATAAAATAAGTCTGCAAATATGAGGTCACATGCCCATTTATATAGATATAGCATCAATAATAAAATGGAAATGCAAGTAAGTTGTATTGTAAGTACTAAATTCAATAATAATAGTTACGACATTATTTTACTTGCTTTATTGTGTTGTAGACTTTTTGTGGTAACCTAAGCATCATAACGCTTTTTACTAATCATTGTTCTTTACACTTATGGATGTAGGTACGCTCCTAATGAAAACGATTTTATATTAGTTATTCGCTAGTGTGCCAAATCGTATAATTAGCTATATGTAATAGGCTACTTACTTTTTATACGTTACTTATTGGTAGTGGAACTTACGTTGTCAATTGTGATTCTACCACTTAAAGCTCAAGGATAGGGAGCTATCCTTCAGTTTGGAAGACAATAGTGCTACTTTGCGGTAGAAGTCACGCGGTTTATTATATTATGTTATTGTTACGCAATAATGATGGGTCAATTCGGGCAAATATTATTATAAACTAATGTAAGTTCTGAATATGTAACTCTCGTTATTGGTAAGAAATAGACAGGAGATGTAATTTTAGTTTAGAGCTGTTAACTCTTAAGGCCTCGTGTACATCAAAACGTACATAATATGTGTAGTGATTCAGACCCAGACAATATTATTCCTATGATCATGCCCAGTGCACATTATAATGAAAAATACGGCATTCGAATTTAGCGCTATTTATTGTACACACACACACAAGTTTTTCATACAAAACTTAGAACATACTTTACAAGCGTGTTTTGTACATTAATGGACATTGGGCGTTTAGCACTTTTCCCATTGTACTTTGCTGGGTCTTTGGAGGTTAAATTTTCACAGTTTCTTATAAATTTACTTGCGATGCAAATGCATGCAATCAAAAATCGAGGGCTTTGACTAATCTAACACTTCAAAATACATCGGCATTTTTTGTCCTTTTACGTCTAGTAGATTTTGCAAAGATGTCTAGTAGATTCTTTTATCGTATGCCATTCTGCGTGAAATAAAGAAAAAATATTGTACTAACGAGTTCCATAAGAACTACATAATTAGAATCTATACCAACTTTGTTGTACTAAATTAATGACTCTATATTATATTTACTAACGTAAATAATTGGGTAATTTAACGAAAAATTCATATAGTGGAAATTATTCTAGAAAAACTCTGAAAAATAATTCCAATCTTTTGAAGTTTTGTTTAGCGGGAATTATAAAATAAAATTGTACACCTAACAGCAAGTCAGAGAAAAACGAGATTTAAAATGTTGGACAACAGCGAAAAAAGAATCATAGGTAAAAAATCTTTATAATGGCTCCATCGTTTTCGTTTAGTATCATCAACGTGTGACAAGTGTCAATTGTCAAATATAGGAAAATATTCCACCAATGGAAGAATAAGAATTTTTCAAAATGGAAAATTTTCCATGACCCAACACCCATATTATTAGTGCTAAGGGCATTCAGTGATAGGTACTGTTGCGTAATTTTCCGGAAATTCCAAGTGGTGGAAATTTTTCCAGAAAAATTCTGGAAAATTTTGAAAAATATCATTTCGAAGGTTCATAATATTATTTTCTACGCTTAGAAATATCTTTTGAATTTTTATTTAGTGTGAATTATAAAATAATTTTTTTTTAAATTGTATAGCTAAGTCACTTAGCGAAAAACGAGATTTATAATGAAACAACGAAAAAAACTTTTTTATTTACTTCATCGTTTTTGTTCAGTATCATGAACTTTTGATAGGTGGGAACGTTAAATGTGGAAAATTCATCAATTTTCCAAATTTTTCCAAATATCAAAAAATATCCGGAAAAATGTTTATTTTTCTGAAAATTATGATGTTTTTCAAAATGGAAATTTTTCCATGGTCCAACACTAGTGATAGGCAACTGGTTTTGAACCACTCTGTGATCGACAGTTGCATTTAATATAAAACTTGAATGTTTGCATTCCTTATTGTATCTAACGTCAATTTATTTTATCAAAAACGAGTACCTATTGAATTCATGATGCGTTTCTTCTGTTTGTTTTTTATGAGTTCTTTTACAATTTTTTTAAGGTATTTTATATTTTTAGGTTGTGTTAATTTATACATCAATGAATTGGTTGTGCTTTATTTTTCGAACAACTTTAATATTTTTTCCATTTATAGCGATAGATTTATTAGTTTTACAAATCGGTCGTATTAATGAAATGTAATAGTTAAGTTGTAGGAGTCATATTTATAAATGTACACGGGAAAAAAATTGTGAGTTGAACTACTTGTATGAAAGCTTCAAATATGTGATTGTGACATTATATTTAAGAAATACGACAAAGTTAATAAAAAGTACACAAATAAACTACTGCGACTTTTTATTACAATGTTTTCATATTTGTATAGACAATATTTTTAAATTTGTTAGCGTTATAGATATAAAAAAATGTTTCATCGTCCTATTTAAGGCAAGGTATTACATACTGGTACGAAATGAATTTGATTAAATAAGAACAGGCAGAGAAAATTTGACGTTGACAAGCACCTGATGGCGACTGACGGGGCAGCGGGTGACGTGGCGTGTCTTTAAAACGCTGCACAATTTTCAAGTTTTGGGATAAATGTGAATTTAGCAAAGTACATATCGTTGGAATGGAATATGTAACTATAGGGCTTCAGTTGGAAAGAGAAATGTGTCCATATAAAAATGATGTGCAAAGGTATATATTTTATTCTTAAATAATTCGTTTTAGACTTTCATTTCTGTTTTCGGGATTTTATATGTTAGGCTAAAATCATGTACATGCTATCCTGTAACAAATTAGCACATTCATAATATCCTTAGATGTAAGTATCGTATGTCATGACCGTTATTTAATAGTAAATATATAAAACATTTGATCTAGCAAAACAGTTTTCTCTGCTTCTCCGCTTCTCCGCTGTGACTCCCCTTAAGAGCCAGGCTCTTGTCGGTGTAACCTCTTCCACTCCTCATGGTTCAAAGCTAGCTCCTTCACTTCCTTATAACTGCTCACTTTGATCTTCTATATTTGTTTAGTATACCCTCCTATGGCTGCGTGTACATCAAAATGTACATAATATGTGAAGTAGTTCAGATCCAGACCATAAAGCGGTCATTCTCGGACTAGTGTTCACTACCTACTTTCCGTGGCAATTTTTATTATTTAAATATTCAAGTATATTATTATGGTGTAATTATTAAAGAATATTTCACGATACAATACTCAAATATGAAATAACATTGCACAATAAAAAAATCGAATACTTAATGAAAACTGACACGAAAATTAGATAAGTGAACAAATGACGGAAATATTATTCCTATAATCACGTAAATGCCCAGTGTACATTATAACGAAAATATCGTATTCAAATTTAGCTCTTATCATTCTATATGACCATAGTGTATCTAGAACAATGCGATTTTCGTACAAAACTATTGCTTGGAATTTGTATTTATATTAAGTACATTTTAATGCGCATTGGCCGTTTAGCGCTTTTCCCATAGTAGTTTGCTGGGTCTAAGGAGGATACGGCTTTCATGGTCTTGTCTCTTTCTTTTCCCTTCTATATTCACCTCAAATACAATAAAAAAATGTTTGTTCGATAGTAATTGGTGCGCCTCATGGCAGCACACGTGATACCCAATACATTAGCCGCACTATGCCGTGGGTTTGCCGCCGGCGGTCATTAATCATTGCACCAATCTCCTATTTTTCCATACCTATACTTTACACAGATACCGAACACACATTGCGCTAACCAATAAATTAGCCTCACCTGCCCTCAGTCGCTGGCCAAAGCAAACAACAACTTCACTCAATTCAATTTAAAATGTCTGACAACACTAATTTGGCTGCGTCTAAATGGCTACCTTCGTACCATTTTCAAACACAACAATAAATCTCCTCTGAAATCACGGTCTAATTTCGTAAAAGCCCGTCTCGCTTTGCTAATTAATATGAATGGCATTTGCATCCGGCTTTTTCTCGCGTAGACAATTTCCAACTATTGTTTTGCGAAGATCTTCGCAATTTATTCCTATTTTTTTCGACTGCACCTCGCGAAGGAGGGTTGTATTGAAAACAATAAAAACATCTGCTTTATGGCTCTTCGCAAATGAAAAGCTTTTGTATCTTTTCTGTTTTTGTTTTTTTAACGAATTGAGGTCGTCTGTTGGTTGTTGGTTGCAAAGGTCATCAGATTGGCTAAACAGATTTCGAAGCGAGGTTTCGTTTTGTTAGCTATTGCGCGGTTTATTTCTACAAAGGTAGGTATGGAGAGTGTAGCTTGGTGTTATCACTTATTATACCATATCACTTGTTATACCAGATACATAGGTTATCACAATTTTCCAGCTGCAGGTTATTTCCGATAGCAGAGCAATAAAGCTTACGCACGGTCAACTGATACAGCCATCAGTTCGCTCGTCCCTCCGCGCCCCGCGTCTGTACTCGCTCGTTTGCCTGCCAATGCACAAATCTAATCGAGTTTTTATGTATCCCTAAAAGGTGATGTGAATGAAATGGAAAATGCATCCTCGCCAAACGAAATTAGCTCGAACGTATTGATCATATTAATTCTTTGGATGGCTTTCATAGGTTCGTGTATGTGGAATTATGTGGAATTATATTTGAATATATACAGTCCACAAGAAAAGTAACCTGTGGTCTCAGTAGAATTTTGATTATCTTCATTTTTTTTATAATATCAAGAAACGGGATGAACAAGTTGTGCGCTTGATGGTAAACTACACGCCTGTCTATAACAGTTGCAGTGCCACTCAGCTCTTTAAATCGTAAAATCTGAGGCGCATCCTGAGACGTAAGTTGACAAGTCCCATGTGCCTATAATTTCACCAGCACCCTTATCCTTCAAAACCAGAACACAGTAATGATGACATTACTGCTAGGCGGCAAAAATAGATAAGGTGGCAGTATTTCCTTGGACGAACTCTTTCACAAAGCGCTCTAAGCGCTAATAAGCGCTGCTGCTAATTATACATAATTATAGGAAAATAAATAAAGCGAGTGAAAAGGATTACTGTTACAGAAACTTACTAAAATTTACATAATATTAAGGTATTGTTTTAAATAAATAATTTTGGTGAAAAACTACCATGAAATTTTGGATTGTCATTTATTTTTGAAAATAATTTGCGGAACAACTAGTCGATCTTATGTTAAATAAACAAACTTGATATTGTGAGGTATTTGCGGTAAGTTTTACTTGTCTGTTTAATTAGCGCTTACATTTTGGAAATGATACTACTTGTTTTTTTTTATCCAAATTATTATTTAATTTGATTAAATCGGGTATATTTGTTTTTTCAAATAAACCGACGTTGGTGAAACGTTTATTTGTCAAAAAAACAATATACAATATATACGCGATTTAAATTCAAAACAAATTTAAAATCATGTCCAATTTACGTATCTCTCACGTAAACATAAAAGATAATTGTGAGCTATTTGTACTTTGTGGGTATACCTACCGTCTTCCAATGTGTAGCAATCGCGAAAACCTAAGAACTTGATAGCACTTAGGTACATTATTTTAATTCTAAGCATTGTATCCAATATCGTTCTTGGAAGAAATAGTTGCTTAGGTAGGCACGATACATACATTGCTCCTTGAATGTCACGTTACACGTATGTATGTGGGTATTAAATCGTATTATAATATTTTTATGAAAATTGCGTGTACGTGGTTATAGTATAGAAAGCGGTATGACTGTTGGTGGAGCGAGTCGTGTACTCATTAAAACTTTCCTCGGGCTGGGTTTGCACGTGTTTTTAATTTTTATCGAGAGCACTCGTCGTTAGCGGCAGACGGGCGCGCTACGACGCGGCGCGGGCGGGCTGCGGCTTCGGAGCTTTGATTGCGGTAATGACGTTTCTCTCTCCGCACAGCTCTCCACGCCACTCAATTCCTCTTCGCACTATCTTCACATTACTTCTCTGTAAATTAATGACCACCACATCTTTTAATTGCAACTCGACATCGACGTTGGTTTGAAAATTTTAAGTTTGTACTTCTGAACAAATGTAAGATTTTTGACGAATGAATTTTGCCGTTATATTTCCTTGTATCGGAGCAACCTTAGAATAATAACGCATAGAATGATAGTTTCATATCAAACGAACTGTTACAAGTGAGGCAAAAATCAAATTCATGTAGGCTAGTTTTAGTAGTAGGTTAATTTTCGGTTTTAGTGAATATTTATATAAAAATACAAGTTGAAACGCGTTACTTCCTTGTGGAATGTGATGTTAGTATCTATTTTATGTTTGTCTGACGTATTTTTACACTCATTTACCGCACATTTCGTCATTTTTAGCTAAAATTCTTGATCTGTTCGCGGTGCAAGTTGACCTTGAGCACTGAAGGCGCGCTTCAATTTGCCTCACTTAGCGTGTGCGGACTAGGTTTATACGCGTTATTATTCTAAGCGAGCAACTTTAAAAAACCTAAGGTTGGTAATCTATGTACCAGTGCAGACGTAGCAAATGCAGTGTTCGATGATGGAAGCGAGAATTGAGATGAGCGTGCATAGTACAGGGCACATGGGTGCAGCACGACGCTGCAAATCCGCTTAGCCACGGTCACTGCCGCCACCGCTTCATTCCTCCGCTCCACGCAAACAACTCTAATGGATTTTTCATGTCGATTGAACACGGCATACCTAAGTATGCGTGCAAGATAATCGCATATTTTAGGTTCTCGACTTGATCATTTTCTATTTGATAAAGTACTTATCTTTCCTATGGTCTCTTGTTCTGTAAAATGGTTTTTAACAAAATCTTTAACTTAAACAATTGGAACATCATTCTGTCACATATTAATTACTTATACCTAATGTGATTTTGCAGACGGGCAACTTACCTACCTACTTAAAACCATTATTATCAGTAATTTCAAACATCGACAGGCTGTAGAGAAAACTTGGAATTGTTCCCCTTGTAGCAGCTTGGTTCAATTCAATGTAAGCCAGCGTGATTTTAGAGGCAGTCTTCAAACCATTAATAATCATTAGGACTGATATCGCCGAAGCTGGCTGCGGCGCGAGCGAACTGCGCAAATTATGACATTAATTTTATAATTATTATTGTGTAGAGCACAATAGAGGCGCCAGCGCAAAAACACGTAAGCTCTCTTTTATTGTTCACCGCGAAAACAATGATTCAGCAAAGTTTGATGGAATTACATGAGAAAATACCTCCAATTATTTAGCTAAAATGTAATAAGGAAAGTAAAGTTGGGTGCAAACACCAATGTAACGAACTTTTATCCAAAATGTAACTGAGTAATACCGGTAGTAACCCCACTGATATGTGACTCCACTGATGTGTTCTTTAGATCCAGTGTCAGTCAACGTGATTCATAAGTTATACTCAGTGGTACTCAGAAGACTGCTTGTGATAGAATGTATAGTTTTTGCTCACTAATAATTGTACGAAGGCTATATAGTTACCTTAATTAGTGTTAATACATTTGAAGCGACAATTACACAACTTGTGTCACCTGACATAGCGTCAATTTACATCACGGCGTGTTGCGTCGCAAAATAGTTCCTAACAACAAGTTGTAGAGACACCCATTAGCTACCTGCTTATTCATTCATCTTCCGAAAAGTTTCCGCCTCGTGATTACAGCTTGTAGAGCAACAAGACCTCTACCGCTATTGCACTAATTGCTAGCTTTGGGTAATTTCGCTTCACAATACGTGATCGAGTGTAGGTGGAGTTGTATCCGTAATATAAGAGGGGAGTTTGTGAACGTCGATGCGCACTGGCGCAGAGGCAGCGGTGCGCCATGTCCAATTCGACGCTGTACGTCTTTTTAATACTGTTTTTCGCTGTAACTAATGTTTACAGCGGAAAACATAAACCGGTGAGTCAGCTTACAATTTTCCTCATGCTAATAATTATTAATCAATAATGATTAAGCGAATATAAAGAAAATATGTCTGCAGGTGAGAAGTAAAGAACCTTAAGTGCCAAATAGTATTTTTAAATACAGCGCATTTTAAAGAGAACGAATTTAAAATCAATCTTATGGTCAAATAAATTATGTTAAACAAAAAACGAAAGACGACAAGACTTTACCCCTCATTTACACATGTACTTAACTATGTTACCATTAGTTAAGACGATATAGTTGAATTTGTTAGATATTTTATAGTAGCAGAAGAGTTCCTTGTGAAAGAGTTCGCTCAGAAAAGTACTGCCACCTTACATATTTCTGCCGCCAAGCAGGAATGTGAGCATTACTGCGTTCCGGTTTAGAAGGGTGCTGGTGAAATTACACACATACAGGTATTTGTCAACTTATGTCTCAGAGTGGCGGGCCTAGTGGGAGTGCCCCTCAGATATTTGCGATTTAAAGCTCTGAACCGCAACTGTTATATGGACAGGCGTGTCGCTTTCCACCAGACGCTCGACTTGTTCGTTCCGCCAATTGGTCTCTTAAAAAATAATATTACCCCTAAAAATTTTAATTTGGTTTGGCATTAATATTTGTTAGTACTTACCTACGCACTAGTGCGTGTCACGAATGACGGATGGACTGCAGGCCTAGTAGAAACAGGTAATAGCGGTACAATTGCTCAACGTCACAGCCCGCGTCCTCACCGAACGAATAATACGAACGCAAAAGATTTCCTGCAATTCCACAGTCGTATATGATACGAATACGACAATTTATATAAGTCATATTGATTAGCGACAAAGCATACTACTACTTTCGCATACCTACCTACTATTGACGGAAGACCTAATATGTACCTAGGTATTTTAAAATGGGTTCATATCTATTTTAACAGCCAAAACGGTAATTTTTAGTTTAGTTTTCTGTAGGTACCTAATTTTGGTCTCAATTTTTATTCCAATATTCTGAGATATTATCATGAAGTGTTATATAATATTTCACGGCAATATACTCGAATACTTACTATAGAAATTGCCACCGAAATTAACCTGAAAATTACCCAATAATATAATTTACTTGGTCTTTTTACATTTTTTGAAATAATCATATCTACGTATAATCTGGTGTTGAACGTAACTGATACGTAATAAGAACTCGTGTTTCAATTATTTCTCCACCGCTGAATAAGCTTGGTGAATTGGAGACGAGTTCATGCTACTTAAATTAATATTTAACATTATGATACAAGTTGATGCGCATTGGGCCTCTCCCAGCAGAATAACGACTTAATAATTTTCTTTGAGAATGTTATCTCATTTTTAATATTAAAGTCACTTATTTTCCCCACGGTGTTCACAAAAGTTAAGTATGTAGAGTGTGCTCAGTAACGGAATAAATACATATAATATCAACTCACGGTTGTAAAGCAGTTTTCGAACAAAATTCAATATTTACTTAGCTGACCTTCATCTTGGTTTATTATCGAGACGCGCTTTAGACATAAAGATCGATCGAATCGATTTACTGAGCATTGGTTCATTACTATTATTCATTAGGTGTACTTTTGCTGTGACATTCACATTGCATATTGATTTTTTTTGAATCTGAATATTATTTTGTTACAAGTTAGAAATGCTTTTATATGAATGAATATCACGTTATGTTCATCATTATGATCCACAACCTGATTTCACCCACTGCCGGGAAGGTACCTCCCGAACTTTGTGTCATCCACAACGGTCCTGTGGTAACCGCATCCATTGAGTCCCTGCGACGCGACGCGCACTATGTCGTTGACCCACCTTGCAATAGGCTTATTTTGCCCGTCCTCGGCCACCAATCAGTCGACGTATGGTCGACGTCTTGCTTCACCTGTCTTTACCTCGCTTTGTAATGTGTCCCACCAAACTCTATTTGAGTTTCATGATCAGAGTTCCAACCTGGACTTTCGTTCGTCACGTCGTCGAATCTCAACGTTCGGAATTCGGTCTACAAGGCTGATGTCAAGCATGGCCTCAGCCTTGTTACGATCCACATATGTATTTATTCATAATTATCAGCATAAGCACTATCTATTTGTAGTAACCCTACATAACCATCACTTTCTCAGAAATTCAGCGATGAAATCAAGGAAATAATACAACATATACATAACGAGTGCGTTGGAAAAACCGGGGCGGCGGAGGGTGAGTTCTCAAAAGAAAATTTTATTTCCGTTAGCCTTTGTTCTATGCTCGCATGCGAATGACGTGGAAATCTCGCTGTGGCTAAACCTCGCACCATAGCTGTACAACTCACTTAGAATTGACTGCTTCTTATTGTATGCTCACTGGCTTCTTTTTAATTATTCTTAAAATACTTATTGTGCCTACTGTGATATTCATTTAAAAAAAGTAAAACTATGCTAAAAGTTTGAAATAGTATTTTATGCAGTCGTTGCTTATTGAGGTTCTTGAAGCCGAGTACCGTGTATAGGCCACGAGGTTCTGCCGGTTGGCCTTAGTAATATGTACGAGATTTTAAGACCTAATTATGTAATGATTGAAAAGTATTGTATGCACAATATTTTTGTACGAGTAAATAAAATAATGACACACAACCATTGACTATAATTGTAAGTCAATGCACACAACCAATATCTAATGTATATTTTCACTCATTTATTTGGGTAGATTCCACCGTACAGTCTTTTTATATATTTAAACGAAAGCCAAACAAACGCTACAAAACAAAAACCAAAGACATAGAATAGAAGTGGTCAAGTGCCGCTTTTAGTTTAACAAATACTTTTTTTTTTTAAAGGTAATGGCCCGGTTGCAAAACATTAGGCCAATTTAACTAATCAGGAGGCAGTAGAGATAGATATTTTAAATAGCATTATAGGTCTGTGTACAGAAACTATGATACTGATTAAAGTACTTAACTGTGGACAAAACTTTAATGAAATTTTTCAGTTCGGTAGCTAGGTAGTACCATGGACAATACGACCTGGATTTTGAACTGAAAAGAGCGCCTTTGCGATATGGTTTTTAAAATTATAATTGACAGATTAAAGTACAGTACAAAAAATTAATATTTAAAAGCCTAATAGTTTACCCTACCACCGCTCAAGCAGATGACATACGTTTGAATCCCGGCTCGCACCTCTGAGTTTTCGAAATTTAATTTGAAATGTATCATGAGCTTCTCGGTGAAGGAAAACCTCGTGATGAACACAACACAACCCTCGGAAAACTTGTGAAGTCCCCAACCCGCATGCATTGGGTCAGCGTGGCGGACTATGGCCCAAACCCCGTGGAGGAGACCCGCGCCTAGCAGTGGGACGTGTAAATGGATTGATGATGATTGATTAATGATGCTAAAGATTAGATCTTCAAAAAAAAAAACGTAATTGTAAATCAAAGAACACAAATATTTTTTAATTCTGCTGTTATAATTATTCTTTGTCAAAATGTATTTACATACCTTGGAGGCTCTTTAGCTACGTATATTTTAAAAGAAACTACATTGTGTCGTGAACATCTCTGTACTTTTCCACTATCATTGTTTTGAAGAAAATGTCCCATGTTTGCGTATATTAAAACGTCTTTATTCCTACTTGCCCCCAGAGGATATACAGAATTGCGAAAACGGCATATTTAAGGACGACCCGAAATTGAAGTGCTATATGTTTTGCCTGTTGGAGGAAGCGAGTCTCGTGAGTTATATGTCTTTTGTTTATTCCTCTCCTCACTCTTGCCGGCTCAACGTTTAATTTATTTTTAATTCAATTTTGTTTGTTTTGTATTTGCGCACTGGAAACTAAGCGGAATGTATATTTGTGAAATGTTTCAATTTAATTTGCATGAAGTGTGAGGAGGTAGGTGTGCGTGAACGCTGTGCGTATAACATCAACAGACAAGTTTATAAGAGGTTTAAAAACTTTTTAACCGACTTCGAAAAAGGAGGAGGTTCTCAATTCGACTGTAATTTTTTCTTTTTGTGTGTATATTACGCGATTACTCCGACATTTGTGAACGGATTTCGATGATTATTTTTTTGCTGGAAAAGGAGTACTTCAGTAGTGGTCTCATTCAAATTTATAGAAAATATTCAACCTCTAAAAGTGGTAAATCAGAATAAATCCGGCTTATTTGATTTCACCCACAGTTTTAGTAGCAGTAGAGCTCCTTGTGAAAGAGTCCGTCCAGAAAAGTACTGCCTTACCTAACTTTTGCCGCCAAGCAGTAATGTCAGCATTACTGTGTTCCGGTTTTGAAAGGTGCTGGTGAAATTAAAGGCACATGGGACTTGTCAACTTATGTCTCAGGGTTTCGGGCGCTATGGCAGTGCCCCTCAGATTTTTGCGATTTAAAGCTCTGAATGGCATTGTAACTGTTATAGACAGGCGTGTAGCTTACCATCAGGTGCACGACTACTCGTTCGTCCCGTCACTATAAAATCATTTATTAAAAAAAAAAGTTCTATAAAACTTGACAAATGGAAGTGATTCCACGAATTGTTGAGGTCGGTTTTTTCTTTATAAAGAAGTTATAATTATTTAATAACGTAGATACACATAGACCGGTTCAGACAGCTGAATATAGTTTTTGCATTTACCTTTAAACCAAGTGTACGAAAGATTTTGCTGATTCTTTACGTGCTTAATTACTACAAGTATTTTGTTATCATACCTTTCAACTAGTTTTAAAATTAAATAATATATGTCACTGGTCTTTATTAGGTGGACGACGATGGAATAGTTGACTACGATATGATGATCAGTTTGATTCCAGAGGACTATTACGATCCGGTCTCCAAAATGATCTTTACCTGCAAACATTTAGGTAAAACGTCTCTAAGAGCGGTTACACATGGCGACTTTTAGCAGCGATACAAACGCGATGCAGTAGCGATGCAGCCGCTAATTGTCTACCTTTACACATGCGCGCGATTTTAAGCAGCGATGAAAACGCGATACAAGCGCGCAACTACATCGATTCAAACGGCGATTGCATCGGTACACTTGGGATTTAAAGGCGATTGCAGGCGATTGCGATTGCGCCTATAAATCGCAAGTGTAGCGATACAGTCGCGCATTTCACGAACGCGCATTTGACCGCTGCTTAAAGTCTCCGTGTTTAATCACTCTTTTCTATATTGAAGTTTTAAAGTTTTTGTCGATTTCTATGCATACAATGTCAAGTATATTAGCTTTAATGTCAATAAGAACTTCTTATTTTTTTACTGATATCTGGATAGAAGATGTAATTTAAGTATAGAGTTGATAAATGAATAGATTTTTTGTTGAAGCCAGGCACAGATACAGGCCGCAGTGAAAGGCATAAACCATGTTTGCGCTTGAAGGGTCTGATCTTATTATTTATTTATTTTATTTGCTGTATATGTAAGTACCTATTAACACTTTATGCAACAAGGGCTCACCAAATATAGAACTTACAATACCTCAAATATAATAAAATACAAGTAATTTAATCTACCACGTCGCTTTCACTTTTTTTTAGAATTAGATAGAAGAAGTTTGGGTCTTTTATCTTTTATTTCATTCAGTCATTTTGTAAGGAAAGCAATTTAGTAAAAACTGTAAAACAAAATTCTCAAACATATTTACTACCTTTATGTAATTATAACGTTTTTTTACTCGTAGCATTCACTAAAGATTAAATGCATATTTATTATCTTTACAAATTTCTTTTCTAATTTGTGGACGAAGTGACGGTATATGAGTTTACGAAGATAGTTTTTAAATTCATAAACAATAGAAGGCGCAATATGTGCACACCAGGGTTGTTGCTGATGTAGGTTCCTTACACATCAGCGGCTGCTGATGCGGATGCTGGTTTTTTTACCTTAACATCAGCGGATGCTATTATTTGCTGATGTTAAGGTTGAAGGTAAGTTTTATGTATTAAAAAAAACACCAGAAAAATACAACCTCACTGAATCTATCTACATGAAAAAGGTGTTATAATAAAATATTATTTCAATGATTTTGAAACATTTATTAACAAAACAATCACTCTGCATGAAAACAATCAATCTGTCTAACTTAATCGTTCAAGAATTTTATCAAAGTTATATTTTAAAAACAACAGCCGAGCTGCTTTTTCGGCTTACAGTCTATTTTTGGAAGGTTTGTAAATTATAGCGTGCCTTTTAGGTCATGTCACGGCTCGAACATACGCAATGAATATCAGCGTTGATGAATGCGGATATTTTAATTTATGCAGATTATCCGCGGATGCATCAGATGGTGATCAGCATTCTGATAGTCGCAACAACCCTGGTGCACACTATGTGAGTTATGTTAAGGCGGCGGCCCATGCATGCTAGCCCGCGCCCCGCCACGGGCGGCACTCTTCCCGCGTACCGTCGGCGGCGCGAGCTCGCGCGGCACGGCTCGTAAAATCACGGGCCGTGGGAAGCCAGCATTAAAATGATCGTATACCTTCTAACACAATTCACCCGTGATATTTAACTCAATTTTACTTTAACTGCCTCAGTGGCCGAATGGTTACCATGCCGGACTGCCACCCAGAGGACCCAGTTTCGGTTCCCGGGCCGGGTGTAATACTTGTATGGCCTACATGTATTTCTCTCGTGAGTTTGGGTATAATTTGTGGTTGTCTAGGTATGTGTCCATGGCACCCGCGTTTTTTCTATATCTATTCCCGCGACACAGGATTTCCCTACTGCGGGGTTATGTTGAGTGTGTGCATTAATTCTTACTAAAAAAAATCCAAAATAAGGAACTAACGCTACACGATACAAATGTCAATTAAACGGTTAGATGCTGCTAATAATTGCATAAATAGTAGCGTCACTACGTTTGTCATATTACTAAGTTTGAGACAATGGAAACATAATGCTTTCCAAATAAAAAAAAAAACATTTCAAATTTCAATATTCTACATAAAGATACTATTTATGCTCACTGACTCTACACTTAAACTAAATCTTCTCTCATTGTCTTAGTGATAAGTACCTATAGACGCACCATACAATTATTTTTATTACGGTACATGGAAATCTTCAGCATTAAGTACCAACACTCCTATAAATATTTAAATAACTAAACATCGAGAATCGCTATTGGAAAACTGTGCAGATCAAGTGTATGTATACATACATATGGATTGATGTACTTTTAAATGGTGGAGGGGGTTACCTATTGACATCGTCTATAACGGGTGTAATTTCTTTTAATATTTTTTTTATTTTATAAATTGGCCGTGATAACCTAGTGGTTTGACCTACCGCCTCTCTAACAGAGGCTGTGGGCTCGAATTCGGTCTCTCAACTCTGAGTTGAGTTACCATTACCCTTATCATATTTGCAATTAGCTTGCAATTTAAATATTTTTACTAATGTCTCTGTTTTCTACGTTACGTTGCATATTAAAATTGTTTTTAATTTACAGATACGCCGGATAAAGATAAATGTCAACGAGCTTTCGACGTCCACAAATGCTCGTACGAAAAGAACCCTGATGTAAGAGCGATATCAACAATTTCATACGATGCCCAGCTATTTTTGACCTTAAAATGGTGGAGCTAGTTTTTACGCTGTAGTTGCTTCTTTACATCGTTTCATTAGTAAAAGATAGTTCTTTAAAATTCCTAGCAATCAGTTTAATAATAATCTACCGATTCCTTTTGTTTCAGCTTTACTTCTTATTTTAAGGCTTTAAGCTAACGAGGGGGAGAAGCTTCTACATTAATAAATATATTTATTTACAAGAGCAAGCGCAACATTTCGTTTTATTATCTTCATCAATCAAGGTTACAAGGTGACACCTTTAAATACAATTAATAATGTGCCAGACAACTACACCAATTACCTGGTCTTAAACTAGGAAATTCCTTGTACTATGACTGCCAAAGCATTTCCCTATAGGGTACCCAGAACATCCAGACTAGAACCAATTTAGAATAGTTGATTTACTTAATTGTTCCTACCGGGAATCGATCTCGGGACCTCGTGCAAACAGCTGGGCAAGGTCGTATCTAGTAGAGCTCCTTGTGAAAGAATTCACCCGAAGAAGCACCTACTACCAAACAGTAACGAATGAGCACATTTCTTTAAGTTTTGAAGGGTAAGGATGTTGGTGACATTACAGTCTCATGGGACATCAACTTATCGCACCCCTCATGGAAAAATGGCATAAGTGGAGTAACGTCAAATATGTTTATTGTTCCATTAGATACAGAAAAATATAACCCACATCCTCTCCTATTCTTATAACTCTTCCGACTAATATTGTACCTATATAGAGTTACGAGGGGTGCGTTATATCTTAGGGTGACGAGAGAAATAGCAGTGCCTCTCAGATCTTTGCGATTTTTAAATCTGAGTGGCACTGGAACTGCTATGGACAGGTGTGTCGCTTACTACCAGGCGCACGTCTTGTTCGTCACGTCACTTGGTGTCATAAAAAAATACCATATGTAGTTCAATAAAATTTACTGAAACTATTTTAAGCAGGTGTTCAAGACGTAAAACTAAAAAATTATTACTGCGGGGTTCAGCATATTATGAAACTGTACAACTTTTACTTTGGCAACCCCTTCAAATTAATTGTAAAAATAAAGACAGCCATTTCTCACAAAATGTTTAACGGACTCAAGAAAAAAGAAAACTTTTTATTTTCGTGGTTTCCGAAGGCACCCCGTAGTAAAAGTTGATTGTTTTCAATTATTGATCTCACCATTAATGTAGTTTCAGGTTCCTTTGTCATAACTATCTACATTGTTTTTAATTTTTATTAGCAGTAGAACTCCTTGTGAAAGAGTTCGTCCAGGGAAGTACTGCCACCTTGTCTATTTCTGCCGCCAAGCAGTACGTAATGTCGGCATTACTGTGTTCCGGTTTTGAAGGGTAAGGGTGCTGGTGAAATTACAGGCATGGGTTTTGTCAACTTATGTCTCAGGGTGATGAGCGCAGTAGTAGTGCGCCTCAGATATTTGCGATTTAAAGAGCTGAATGGTACTGCAACTGTTTTGAACTGACGTGTAGCTAACCATCAGTAGCATGACTTGTTCGTCCCGTCACTTGAGATTATAAAAAACAACACATTAAACTCTCCTGTACAACTAGCTAGCTCAGAGAAATTTGATTATTGTCAAATAGATGACAACCGAACTTGCTTCTCTATACGTACACGTGTATACAACTGAGTCCAGAACAAGAAAGGTAAAAGATTCCTAGCAATTTCAATTCTCAAGTCTTTTAATTTCGGAGCCAAACGCAGGTACATAATTACAAGTATTTCATTCCAAATCTCCAGCGAGTCAAAATGGAAATACTTACTCTTACTTGTAAATGACGATGTAATTCGCCTTTGCCGCGGGCTCTCTACTCGTTTATTTTTTTATGAAATCTCGCCCAAGTTTATTCAGATTTTGAAAGAAGTATACAAATGCCAACGAATTAATTTGCTTCACGAGAAATAATTTGTTCGAGGAGAAAGAAATGAGTTTGAATCTTGCAAAACGTGTAATTGTGATCTTTAGTAAAATTTAATTCAAAGCAACTCCCTTCTTAAGAGGCAATTTTTAAAATCGTGTTTCCAGAAGTGCCCTTTCTTTTACTTTTAAAATGTGAAAGGGACAAAATAATAACCCTTTCCAAGTGTTTTTAAAAATAAACACTATACTGTTATATTCAATTATTTCTTGGATATCTATAAAATTGTTATCTGCTTTCTACACTAGTACAAAAGAAAAGCGTTAATAAAACCAGAAACATAATATTCTAAAGAGAACATAATAATCCGTTTAACATTGGTGTTTTACGTGCCCACAAACATTGCGGTAGTCAAAATCGGAAGTAAACTTAAAATCCCAATTACAATAAAAGAGCACGTTATTTAACAGCAAACGACATTCAAAAGACGGAAAAACCGGAGGGTCGGAACATCTGCACATAAAAAGGCAATTTGGAGATTGCCGAGGGCGCGCAACGGCCACAGTGAATTGTACTCAAATGTATTCAAAATTAAAAAAAAAACGAACAAAATATTGCAAGGAATTCATTGCGGTAAAATAAACACGAGTGGCTCGTAACCAGGGAGTTTCGGGCGGAGTGGCACACGCAGCACCGATCCCGGGCCAGGCCGGTCGTTGTCGCGTTCTTCTGGTCTCGCTGCGTGTTAAAAAGTTCTATCGGATGTTGCAATCTCAGTGTTCATTACCAGCCTGCAACATTTAATTCCTAATCAAATAACACATCTTTATTTATACATTTGCGTGGAGTATAAACCATTAAATAAATGCACAAATAAATAAAGTAAAATCTAGGTTCTATGTGCCTACCTATATCTATATCACAGTCTAATCAAAATTTTACACTATATATTCATTTCCACCAAAAAGATTTCGGTGTGTGCATAATAATAATGTTAATGGCAAGATAGAGATCGTATTACTCAGGGTACATGAAGTAGCCGTATAGACATCTATTTGTCGAGATACCACCCTGCAGCCTTGCGGCTACATCATCCAAAATTATTCACTGCAAGTCCTAATTCAGAATATTGATTGATTCGAGTAGCATTGTGCGGTGATTTCACAGTCCAGTATTCAAATAACAGAATCCATGCAGGTCATGTTTTTGTTTCGTCTATGTTTTCATACACTTTCAAAAACTAGTTGAATTAGATTAATGTTACCAAGCACACGAATGTTTTGTATTATCAAGCAATATACAAATATTATGTAAAACATCTGTTCCAATGTTTATACATTGGAACAGATGTTTTAGTAATATAAATATATAAAGTTTCAGTAATGTCTATACATTGGAACAGATGTTTTGTTTTAATAATTTTTATTCTTTGAAGAAACCTTATATTGAGGTCGCGTGGCTCTAGTGAAACAAGGCAATTATCCATATAAATTGAGTTAGCCAGCCCCTCGGTCCTGCCATAGTTACCTTCAAAGGAAGCGCGTTATGCTCCTTCGGAAAGGTGTTTGTTTCGGAGGCGTGCCGCAAAATGAATATTGATGACTTCATGGCGGACGGAGATGATTCGCTGAAAAATTAGCTTCTTTTCTTCGTTTTATGGCTCCGTATCGTGCGGAAACACCTCTGATGAAGACTAATCTAGCCGTTAATTTTGCTTAGTAATGGTAAACAGATTTATTACGTGTGTTAAAAATTTAATAGCCGATTCATTGTGCTGTTGATTGATGATATTATTTGCAGGTACCTATTTAAAGTTACTCGTATGCTTTTGTCTCGTATATAGAATTATATTTTCTATCTACTATAAATTGTTTTAAATTGCATTTTAAATTTTTTTTCCATATCAGGTGACGGGACGGACAAGTCGTGCGCCTGTAGGGCGCGACATGCGCGAGAGCAACTTAGAGCGCGGAATCGCTATGCGAGAATAGCAGTATCTCGCGCTTTATGTCGCTCTCGCGCAAGTCGTACCCTATTGTACTAGGCCTACCTGGTGGTAAGCGACACGCATGTCCAAAACAGTGGCACTCAGAGCTTTAAATCGCAAAGCAAGTCACCCTGAGACATAAGTTGACAATTCCCATTCCGTAATTTCACCAGCACTTAACTTTCAAAACCGGAATGCAGTAAAGTTCACATTACTGCTTGGCGGCAGAAATAAGGTAGCAGTATTTCCGTAGTTGACAAATTCTTTCACAAGGACCTCTAACTGCTACTATAACACATTATTGCAGAGGCCGGAAAGTAAGGGAATGCTGGACGAGTATGAGTTACAAGGACGAGCGCCAGTGACGTCTTGTAAATATTTAATACGAGTCAAACAATCCCCGTTCCGGTCGAGGCATGTGCAGTATTTTTCTCAAACAATGTGAGGAAATAAAAGACTAAAGAGAAAATGTATAATAGAAAAGTAATAAATATTAATTAATATTAAAAGTAATAATATGTTTAACGTGTTAGGACCTATGGTTAGGACTATTGTTAAAATAATGTTATTGTTTTTCCAGGCACGTTAATAGTAGTTTGCTGAACTTCTGATGATGTGTTTGCATGTGTACCTATTGCTGTATTTTCGTTAAAGCCTCTTTTTACTAGCACTCATTTTCGCGACTAAAATATACAAAAAAAACGACAAAACAAAAGAATATTTTGTTTTTCGTTTTTTTTTGTATACCAAAACACTTTAGTCATAATGTTACCGCCATTTCCTTTTTTTAATTACGCTATACAGTTAGGTATTTTTAATTCCCGCAAATATGAACGCTGGGCAGTTGGCTGTATGAGTTTTTCTTTTGCCTGTTTACGTAGATTATTAGTAGGTAGATTTAAAAGTTTAGAGAAGTGGACATTAATGGATTTTCATAGGTACTTAGTTTGTAGGCCTTGGCCGGGAAGAAATCGCATGGTCCACAAATGACAAACTTTCCGTTTCGTTTTTTCTAAATAATGCAAACATTTCCGAGCATGTTTGAGAAAAACCATTTTTCGTGTTAATGTTTTTTTGCTTTATCGCAGCTAATTCGTATGATTATGAAACTGACCCAATTATTCATGAATTATTACGATCCGAAATCATGATTCAATATATTAGCCACATAATAAGGTTACATAAATATGCAGCTCTGGTAGCATGACCAAGGACGTGTGTCATCTTGGGCGGCCGTCTGACCGGAAGAGACAATCTATATGCAAATGGCACACAAGATACAAGCCGATGTTGCCGCACCCTCTCGTTGACGCAGTCTGCATTAACACTTCTAAAATTGGCTTAGACGCTTCGAGGCTACTTGAATACATAATGCGATAACTACTTGTTTGAAAATTGAATACCAATTAGGGATTTATTTCGATTCGCGATTATAGAAGCGCGTAGATCTCGGTCGGTAGTCTATAGTGGGCGTAATGCTTATTGAAGTAGTATAAATTTTTAAGAGCTCTTCAAATGTGCTCAGTAGACCTGAGAAATAGAAATACAAAACTTTTAATTAATTTTCTTTACATTTAACAAATGTAAGATAAGCCGCTGTTTCACCGGAGGTGCGATATAGCAATACTTACTCGTATTATGTACGTAAGAAAGAAATAGTGGGCGGGTGAAAAAATTGTTTAGAAAAAATAGAAGCCCTCAATAAACGACAATCCGTTTTTCATCTCAACCGTTACGTAACTATTGAATCTTTTTTATTCCCTCGTGAATTTTAAAGAAGCACGTCCAATGACACTATCTCCTGCGCCCATCTCAACTTGAAATACCGTCTGTTTATTCGAATGTAATGATTTTTCCCTTACTACGTTTACTTAAGAAAAAGGTAGACGATCTCCTAAGTAGCACTCGCGGCGATAAAGTTGCGAGTGCGGTCTATGATTAGACGCTTTTTTGTTTGTTTTCTGCTTTTCAGTTTGTAGTCTTATACTGTTCTGAAGTAACATGAATATTATTAAATAAAACTAATATTATTAAGTATAAATTTACTCATAATTAATTATAATTTATTCGTTAAGGAATCTCTAATCCAGATCTGTGCATTTGCTTTATATACTGAAGTAAAATAAATATTGGGAACACCAATTAGTTGGTATCAGCCATTGACTTAATCAGCAGTAAAAGTCTCAATACTAAAATCAAAAACAATTTTCTAACTATCCCGTGCCAAGCAGTGGGACGTATAAATGGGTTGCTGACACATACCTATTCAGTTACATTATTTCTTTCTTTGGCTTACATCTGATTTAAAATAAGTAAGTAGCGGAAATTATACAATGTTTTTCCGATTTTAATCGTGAATATTT
Organism: Hyposmocoma kahamanoa; assembly: GCF_003589595.1. Taxonomy (NCBI): domain Eukaryota; kingdom Metazoa; phylum Arthropoda; class Insecta; order Lepidoptera; family Cosmopterigidae; genus Hyposmocoma; species Hyposmocoma kahamanoa. The sequence continues at coordinate 7,413,031 of NW_020653851.1, forward strand.
GTTTTTTTTTAAACAAACCTAAATGATAAGCCAAGATGGTAAAGTCATCAACCATTTATTTAGTTACACTTTTGTCACATTCGTTGATGACTACATCTCAGTCAGCTGTCAGATCATTGGACCTGTAAAGAGCCTGAATTTTTAGTTAGTTTGAAAAAACAAATATACGCGACTTCGATCCGAAATTATAGTTTAGTTTAGTAATTTTCTATGTGTAGGTAGCAATTGCGAAAACATAAGAACTCGATAAGTAATTAGTGGATTATCTAATGAAATACATTATTTTGCTTAAGAACCTTATAACACATTGAGGAGGTAATTAACAAGTTACTCGGGCATATACTAAACACCTACATAGCGACCTTGGAACGGTAAAACGTGTAACGTGCATTTGAGAGACGTTTAAAGCATTTTTTTAAGAAAGAAAAATAACCTTAATTTTATTTGTTATATGGAAAAGCTGAAACTTTCTAGTTTTCCATAATAAACAAAACTAGAATTATGATTTTTTTTTCTTAAAAAAAAAGTACTTTAAATCGCTCTCTTCATTTCTTTTTTTTATAAAGAGTATACAATAGAATAAAAAATATAAAATTTTCTTCTTGTTAAAGGTAGAAAATTTTATCGAGGACCGCGCCCCGGGGGCGTAGTGCCCTGGAGGTTGGCAATGTTTCGCCTTTAGATAGCTAAAGGATTCGCTCTGGACCTTTTGGAGGGAATAGTGTAGTTTTTATTTTTACTTTCAATTATTTTGTGAAATCTAGTTTAAAGTGGAATAGGATAGTGCTATTGTGCTTTAATCGAAGATTAAAACGCGAAATTATACGAATCTCGAACTAAAATACCCGTATCGGCCCGTTCTAAGGAATCCCGAGTCAATCCAAGCACGCCGCCTCAAATTGCCTATCCTCTTTGTGGCGGCCATATTTACAGAAAAACTTATTTTTATATTTTCGGCTGAAGGACTTTGTTTCCATGGCCAGCAATAAATTAAAAAAAAAAAGATAGCTAAAGTTCTTTCTTATATTCCTTTTTAGTTAATTTCGTCTATTGAGTTGGGTGTTAGCAAGTCGGTCGTGGGTTGGTGAGCCGAAGGTCGCGACACAAGTCATGCGCTCGTTACAGTGATTGCATCTTCATTCAGGAGTCACTCCGCTGAATGGTGGTCACGTTCAGAGCTACAATTGCTGCAGCGAAGCTGATGCGGTAAGTCGCTTTCACATTAAAAGTAATATAATTTTCAAACACCTTTTTAGCAGCAGTAGTCCAGGGATGTACTGCCACCTTAACTATTTCTACCGCCAAGCGGTAATGTGATCATGTACGCGTTCCGCAGGCTCATGGGACTTATCAACTTATGTCTCACGGTGCCGGGCGCGGCGGCAATGCCCCTCCGATCTTTGGCATTTAAAAGCTCCGAGTGGCACGGCAACTGTTATGGGCAGGCGTGTCGCTTACCACCAGACACGTAACTTGTTCGTTCCGTTACTTATACTAAGTAAAAAAAAAACTGTTTAAAAAACTATACACATAATAAGTGAAGTAATAATTACGTTAGATAGTATGCCCTTGATTTAATTCGCTATTTTATTGTTGGTAACAAATAATGACCACCGCAGAAGCTCATGATTAAGGGACCACTGATTGGAAACACGTCGAGCAAAAATTCGACTGAAATACTTGAGTTATTCATATTTTACTTAATAGTCTAAGTCCCACAGTAGTTTTCTATTTAAAAATGGTTGCAAATAAACAAATACCTACATAACAACTGAGACAATAACAACTAACTACTTCCAGTCTTTTGACAAAACAAAAACAGAGAACCAACACCAGGTACAATTGTAATGTTGCCTGTTTGGTAAATTCTTCTATTTTTCTTAACATTTCTCGGCCGTCTTCGGATTTCTGAATGCATACGAAAAGAAATTTCCATGTTTAGTTATCATTATGTTTTTATATTCTCTAGTAATTTGTATTTAGAATTATGTATATAATAATTTGAATAATTTGAAATGAATAATATGTACTGATGTACATAGTTCTGAATTAAAATTATTATATAAGATAAATCTAATAATGACTAGATATGGAAATTTGTATACGGGTGAAAGGAAATCTGAAGATTGCCGAGAGATGTTAAGAAAATAATTCTGTACTGTATTGCTGTTTTGTTTTGATTTCCATATTTCCTATATAAAGTTGTAAAACTATTTTCCTTTTATAATACATTTACACCTTAACAATATACTAAGCAAGTTAACAAAAATATCACCATAATAAGGAGTTATTCTGTAAGTGCAAAGGGTAAGTGACAGACATTCGACGACAGCCGAAACACGAAGATTAAAAATATAGCCGAGTATTAAGAAAATAGTTGTTAAGTATGTACCGTTACTGCACGGCCTTTCATCAGCATCGGGGTGACAAGGTCCACGAGAACTTTAAGAAGTAACTAGTTGCAATATGTAAAAAGTCACTTAGTATAACGTATAAAATAAATCAATCAAATGAAAATCTAAACCAGAGTATGCTTGTATTCATGACTCCGGGGGTTGTGGCGGTGGCGACCGCTGGCTAAGCCAATTAGTGTCCACTTGGGTAAACACCGTCTCGTTAACGGACTTGTGTACTCTATTCAATTCAATTTGCCAGCTCCACGTCCACTTATTGATAGGACACACTTTTCTGTCCTCTGCTAATTTACCGCGGCTTCGTGCGGAATCGCAACGTTTACTTAAATGTTTCTGGATGTTAGTTTTCCAACGTTAGTCGGTTTTCTTTTCGTGATTACGTATTATCTTCTTATAAATTCGTTATGACTTGTAGAAAAATGAAGCGTGTTAACGACTATGTGCTCTGTGCTGTTAACCTAAGCAAAGCTGAAATGAAGTAGTGTTTAACTGTGTAGGAAAATAATAATGTTAACTAGTTTTCTAGAATATAAATACCCTTAGATGTTTACTTGCCTATTTGTGAAATTGCTTAATTTCATTCTGAGTTGTCTGTTTCAATTATTCACCAGTTACGTCCTGTTCGCACCCCATAAGGTAATTTGGTTCGCCGCAAGGAACGTTGTGGTTCGTAGACCCTCTACGACTTAACCCTTCTGCTTTCTGCCCTTCCTACTGAAGACGGTATACGTACAAATTACAAGTTGCCCTCTTGTCTTTATACTTTTATGCTTAGGTACATGATAGACTCGTAATTTGAAGTAAAATTATTTACTTACTTTTTAAACAAACCTTCGTTTCGGGTTCTTTACAGATTCTATGGTCATAGCTGTTTTACATTGGAAAAAAAATGTTTAATTTCTGTAACAAACGCAAAAACCTTAAAATCATGTAATTCTTAATTAAAAATTATCCTCATCCTAGGTTTTTTAAGATATTCGATAATTGACTTTAGCGTTGTAAACATTAGATAAAATATGTCTTACTAAATGTATAATTGTATTCATTATAATATTACCAGACATAATATGTAATTTTTTGCCTACTGTAAGTAGAGATAATTCGTTTTATATGTTACACAATGAAGTTTCACGGCACGCAGTCTATTACTAATCCAGAGTGCAGTACAGAATCGAGATAAGTAATCACGTCTGTTCGGTCCGATCGGCGATGGCAGTGCGGCGGTGCGACGGCGCAGCGAAAGGATGTCGCGGCTGTCCCGCGGTAATCTAGTCCGTGACTTGCAAGTGGAATGAGTGGTTTTATTACCACCCCGTGAGGGGTGGCAACCCCTGCGCGCCGTGGAACTATTGATGAGTAGATCAGGTCCTATTTTTTTTGTACATTTTATACCAGATATTCATTTTATAGATTTATAGTGTTTTTTGACCTGGCCTTTTGTAACTACGTCCTCAATTTGGCTGTAGTATCACGGTAGTACCTTTGCCTTGGTCAGCCCCTATCAACTTCTCCGCTCAAACCCGCCTTATAAAACAGTTTCGACTATGTTCTTCCATTTATTCTTTCCTTTTTTTTAGGATGCCGAGCGACGGGATGAACAAGTCGTGGGCCTGGTGGTAAGCGACACGCCTATCCATAGCAGTTGCATCTCTCATCCCTCATATCGAAGGGGCTTTGCCAGTGCGCCCGTCAACCTGAGAAATAGGTTGACAAACGTCATGTGCTTGTAATTTCACCAACACCCTTACTAATCAATAACCGGAACGCAGTAATGCCCATATTACTGCTTGGTGGCAGAAACAGGTAACGTGGCAGTACTTCTCTGGACGAATTCTTCCACAAGGAGCACTACTGCTACTACTCTTTGTCAGTACATCTTCTTCCACGCCGTAGCCCTCGCACACTGTTCCGTAGTTTGTCCACCAGAGTCACTCTAGCCGTGCCTTTTGAAACTATAATTTCTACTGTTTTAATTCCATTTTCGTGCGTCTTTTGTCATCCCAAAATTCACTACTATACATACCTGCATAAGTGTACCAATAGTTGCCCTCCCATACACAACCACTCGTGCATTTTTAGACATTTGCCGGCTGTCCATGAAGGCATGCAAAGGCGTCATTTACTTTCTTGACAAAGAGACATGATGACAGAAAACTGTCTTTAGAATGTTTAGTAAAAAAAATATCATATACATTCTATTCAATTTTACTCATATAATTTAAAAATCCTAGTTTTACTTTCTTGTATTTTATTGTCTTTTTTACCTTACCTATATATTCTACACTCTATTCTATGACAACAAGACTGACTCTACTATTAACCGCGAAGATACAGTGAATGTGTCGTTAGGTGTACCGCATTGTGCCGGTTATTGCCGTACCGGCGGAACGCGAACGCTGCACCGACGACTTGTCGACGACACGCCGATTTCAGCACAAGAACACGCTTCACTGAACATATGTTTTTTGGAAACAGTTGTAGCTTTTATTTGATCATGATACCTTTCATGTTTTCTATAAAAGCTAAACAAAGTATAGAAAGGAAGGATTTAGAACAGGTTAAAACTACGGAAAATCAATTATACAATTGTGAAAATAATAATATTTAAAGTGTATACCTATAGTTCTGAGAAACCGCACGCAATTGTAAGTATAAACCAAGCTATTGAACAAATCGAATATTTGTTCTGAACTTTCTACTTTTTTAAGTTTTCAGACGTCAAGAATAAAAAATATGTAAATTTTATTTTATATTTAACACTTTCTAAACGTGTACAACTATACTGTAAGTTAACGTGCAATGAGACGGAAATTATATGCAAAATCACGCTGGAAGTCAACGTCTGACAACGTCAACATAAAGGTTGCGAGAAATAATTAATATCGAAGCTTTGCAAGTTTCCTTTTTTCATAATAACAAAGCGTATTTCTTAGTAATTGGTTTTTTATGCAACAACATTGTAGTAGGGGATTAATTTGGCTGGAGGATAGCTTCCCGAAGCCGTTTTAAAAACATGGCGCGTCCATAATGATTGCTTGATGAGTAGCGCCCGTTTGCTGCATCCTCGGCTCGACTCGCTTCGCCATCCATACCAGGCTACATGGTAAATGAATTGTCCAAAAAGTAGGTCGTCTTGCATAAAAGCTGAATAAAGTTTTTGTATGTCGTAATTACCTATTTTTAAATGGCAAATTAGGATATGAACTTAGCAAAAAAATGCTACATCAAAATACTTTACGTACGTGTTAAGTATTTTCCAAGTCTTTGTTAAGTTTTATGTATGTATTTTAATTACTGGTAGATAAAGACTATCCTGGACCAAATATTTAAGACAAAAAGAAAAAAGTAAGTAAAGTTGTAAATAAAGTAAATTGATTTATATTGAACAACTATTACGAGTGTTTACCTACAATAAGTGTTAACTTAATCTGAAGATTTTATTCTGGAGATTAAGTGGAAGTTGTTTGCTGATGGCTTTGACTGCGTTGTCGAACTAGATGATTTGAAGGTAAACGGAACTGAAGATTTATATTCTGTTCTTTGTAACTATTTATGTATCCAAATCACAGAAGAATATTGTAGAAACTACTATAAAGATATCTAATGTAAAATAAAGTAGATTTAGACACCACGGTATTGGAAAAGGGCTCTACTAATGCAATACATACATATATTTATTTTTGGTTATCCTTGCAAAATTTTACACATACACGAGAACAAGTTGAATAAAAGTTTACCAAACTTTTCTTCTTTACTTATTTGAGGACGGTCGGAGCGAGCGTCGAACTCCGTAACTCGTGTTATTGAATTTAATGTACCTATCTTCTTGTATACACATGCATCCATTACGACATCTCTATAAAAAATGTACAGAATGGCTTATGAAAATTCCTTGTTCATTTTGAAGATTTAATAAACTATGAACTAGCCTTTGATTTTGTTGTAGTAAATATTAAAGAATATTCACGTTTATGCCTTTCAGATTGACTGTTACTTACTTATTTTTTATAAAAGGTAAAGCCTTCGAACCTGTTTATATATTTGCGCAAATCCCGTTTGATGTTTTTTCTTGGCACCTGTCGTTTAGAGACATACAAACGGAGTTTGCGTGTAATTTTTTTATTTGGGTTCACCTCAAAAGATTTCTTAGGCCAACATTTACATTTGGCGTCATTTTCTTTGTGAGGTGTTTGCGCAGAACGCACTTTAATCACAGAGAACAGGTGGCGTGGGTAAAACCGACAAGGAGCAATTTTCATATATTGGATATTTTTTATCAAATTGTATACTTTTTCTGCGAATTGAAATGAAACAGCGAGGCAATTATTGGTTAGTGATTTTAGTATATTATGGATGCCCTTTTAGGTGTTGTTTTATTTTGGTTATATTAGAGCTAGAAATACACTATAGATTGTTTTATACAATAATGGTAAGGTACTATTAGAGGGAGTTGAAAGGACCAGACTAAAGTAACTTACAAAGGATGCCAAAATGACTGCATACTTTCACGTATTCAATTTTCCCGACAATATTTCACTCTACTTGCTCTCTGTTTTGTTTATAATGTCGCTGCAAGATTAATCATATATTTATTCATGGAAATTGCATTTCAAAACCTTATGAGACGGATCTTCTTCGTAGTATGTTCTTATGGAAGGGAAAGCTGCAAAGATGATTAAAAAACCTGTCAGCAGTGTTTGTTTCGTATCAATATCCGGATTAGGTTGAATGAAATTTGGTTTGTAGGATCAGGATTTATGCAGCGTTCTCAACTTCCTGCGATGATATCGGAACAGCGATGCCCCCCGCTCGGGACCCGGAGTCCACAGCCGTTCCCCCTTTACAGTCCTATACGTCGCGTCGCAGCCGCCGGTGGCCCGAGCGGAAAATGGAGCGCGGGCATTTGCATAGCGAGTCTCGAACCGAGCGGACCGGCAAATTGTTGTCGCATCAATAACTCGATCAATACTCTATAATATCTATCTCTGACAAGGGCATGTTTTGCTTGTATTGTGATATCCCTTGTGTATAGCAAGCCCACCTCCCTTCTTCAACTATTGTTCGATGCATTTCATTGTATTCAGATAGCGATTTATCATATAATCAATAATTTTAATACATATAACTCTTAGGTTAGCATTATACAATAGTTATTAGTTATGCAAGGCTGTAAAGTTGTTGTTAGACATGAGTACTTGTATTAAAACCTGAACAAACGAAGGCACTAAGATTGAATTACGAGCGAAGCGAGTGGCTCAAAAATAGAATCCTGAGCGTAGCGAGAGTTTCAAGGCACGAGAGCCAAAACAACTTTGCTGCCGAGTGACACACAACTTTCACCTCACTATAGTGAGGAAAATGGTAGATGAAATAAAAACAGTTGTTGTTAACTGTAACTATAACATATCAGTTTTAATTGTAGAGAATATAGTATAAGTTAAGTGTACCACGGTCTATCGTCAAGTTCGAATTTCAAAAACCTTTCCCATTCTATAGATTTCTAATGAGAAAGAAAGCCTTTCCGGGCTAGTGAGGTGAAAAAGTAATTTTAACACACAATAGTCGAGTAAATATAAGTATAAAAATGTCAAGCAAATAGCGATGTAAGACCGGACGTCTTGAATGGAATTGAATTGAAACTGAGATTGTCATAGGTTTTTCAAGCGATAAGGTGTCGTGTTCCTTAGGACGCACTTTACAGTTCTATGCTACTGTTTGTGCACTACAAAAGTTTAAAGTACGTTGTAACCTGATTCGTTACATACACTATATAGATAACTAGACATAAATATACGGAATCCATGCGTTTGGTTTCGAGGCACCGACCGGGTCCATTTCGGTTCGTTTAAGTTGACATCCATAACGAGACTGTTTGTGTAGTCAGCCCCTTTGCGTACGTAGCACGATCACAGAATTTGCAATGAAAATTTATGTCAACATGAACTGCAATTGTGAACTAAACATCTGGCTACGCAAGACCCCGACTACAATAACGTATAGTATAATGTGCTCAATTAATATTTAAAATTAAAACGACAGAATCAAGCGATTCTGTCATTCTGTGAGATCGTAAAAGGGATTGTTTGTTGTCATAAACGCAGGAAGGTGGGTTGTTTCCTAAATATTTTAAAGCGCAAAATCCGTTCGTTATACGTGGCGGAGTGACGGCATGTTTGAGCTGCGGTCCTAACCAAATAATGGAATTTAATGAGGCCAGAAAATGGCTGTTATCGAGCTTGCGCTGTGGCCACAGTTTACCAGAGCACTAGAGATGACACGAAACGTCGGCATGGCCGCATTGCACAGTACGTACTGTTTTGTTTATACATACACGTAATAATATTCCATCCATAGGCGATGGATACAGATACATTTTGATTACAGATACAGATTCATTTACTCATTCAAACATTTTGAAATGCAAAATATAGCAATAATAATAATTCATTTAATTGAAAACACAGATTTTATTAGTCTTGTTTATATAGAAGATGACATGTACAAAATAAGTATAGTTTTACTGTGTCCGGCCAAACATTTGAATGAAATATAATCTAATATAATATAATAATATGATATAACAATGTAATATAATAATAATAACAATAACGTTTGATCATATGAAATATATAAAATTTTCCAAATATTAAAAAATCTCTTTGGCGTTATTCTTTTTACAGTAACTGTTTAAAATAAAATATATGGTAAAAAATATAGTAAAATGTTTGCGTCGATTACCTGCGAGACCCACACCCAAAATAGGCGCCTTGACGTCGATTTGCGGACACCAGCCCGTTACACCAAGTACCAAGTACCTGCGAGACAGACTGCCCAGTACAGGAATTGTAGGAAATTCTCTGTACGCGATATTCGCTACAATTAGGCATACAAATATTGAAGGTATGTTATACATTCACTTATATGCACTTCGACAGACTAAGCCACGTGTAACATGTTTATTTTTCAATAATATTACTTGGGCGTGCGCACATGAATTTAATAAGTCTGTAAGTCTAGGTAGTCCTATACATACAAGCGCCGATTTGTGCATGATTTAATTGCAGTCACAGCAATATCGTTCAAGCGTGTATTTGTAAATAACAAAAAAGCAAACAAAAAGGAAGTTAATTAATTACCTACTCTGAAATGAACTCAGTTAACAGGCACGATCAGCAATTTGTAACGGAGCGAAGCAATAATTAAGGCAGCAGTAGGGCGGTGTGGATCGGCCGCAGCCGTAGACAGCAACGGAGCACTCAAAGAAACACCAGCTGTACTGACAAACCAGATACGCATATAGAGTTGCCTGATGTTTTCAGTAAAATTTTAATTAACGACAGTCGTCAAGTACTTACGTATGTTGACTGGTTAGTAAAGATCCGTAATTATAGTCTGTCTTTCCTGAAGACGGAGTAAAATGACTTGCAGTCGATAATCTGAATAATAATAATAATAAGAATAATAATAATAATTTATTCGTTATATTACATTATTCGTCCAACAGCTGGACACAGGTTCAAATTGTTGTCAATTTTTATAAGTTCATACATTACATAGGGCGCACCATAAGTTTCCGGAACTGGCCACTTACATAAACCATATTTAAAAAGTAATTAGAACATTTGAAAATGGAACTATTTGGTTGTAGAATACAGTTTGTTTCATCTAACTGTCACTTGTTTTTACATTGTAGCGTCATTTTAGAAATTGGTTGTCTACATCACCATGGATTAAACTCGTGAAAATTTTCTTAGTATGATTTTCTACGACTTTAAGAGCAATTTAACAGTTCAGCGGAGCTTCGCTCGGCTTCAAACTGCTTTTGGCGATGAAGCAGCATGCAAGACGACTATTTATAGCAGGTTTGCAGAATTCAAACGCGGTCGTGTGAATCCCAGTGACGAATTTCGTGATGGTCGCCCGTCCACTGCTGTGAACAACAAAAACATCGATGCTGTGCGCCGTATGATCAAAACAGACAGGCATGTGACATACCATGAGATTCGGATGCCTTTAGGCATAGGTATCACTTAAATACAATCAATACTACATAAACGTTTGGGTGTGAAAAAGTTGTGCTCTCGGTGGATCCCACACAATTTGACTGAGGCTCAAAAACGGATCGCCTCGCTTGGTGCAATGCAATGCTTACCAGATTCAACGAAGGGGCGTCAAATTTCGTGTGGGACATAGTAACAGGTGACAAAACATGGATTTATAGTTACGATCCCAAAACAAAGCAGCAATCGAGCTTATGGGTCTTACGAGATGAGCCGAAACCAACCATGGATGATAGCTTCTTTTTTAAATAAAACTCATCATTTGAGAATCATTGTACCATAAATAGTGATTGGTACACGACCATTTGTTTGCCGGAAGTTATTGACAAACTCCGTAAAAATAACTGTAAACGCCGTATCATCTTACACCACGATAATGCCAGTTTTCACACGGCCATACAGACAAATGAATTTTTGAAGGTGAACAACGTTGACCTTATGAGCCATCCCGCGTACACTCCCGACCTGGCACCTTGTGACTGTTATTTATTTCCAAAAATTAAGAACCAGTTACGCGGTCAACGATTTTCATCACCTGAAGAGGCTGCTGAAGAGCTATGATAAATATGTTTCTGAGATTGTCACGGAGGAGTGGCATAAATGTTTTCAAAATTGGTTCATTCGCATGAAAAAGTGCATTAACGCTAATGGAGAATATTTTGAGAGACAATAAATTCATTTGTGACCATTCATAGTATTTTTTTCTTATTCATTCCGGAAACTTATAGTATATCTATTATGTATAATATAACTATGTCTATTAAAGATATCAAAGTGGAGACATTTTTTTTGATGCTAAGTGATGGAACGAAAAAGTCGTGCGCCTGATGGTAACAACACGCCTGTCTATAACAGTTGCAGTGCCATTCATAGCTTTAAATCGCAAAGATCTGAGGTGCACTGCCTCTGCGCCCATCACTCTGAGACATAAGTTGAAAAATCACATGTGCCTGTCATTTCCCCAACATCCTTACCCTTCAAAACCGGAAAGAAGTAATGTTCACATTACCGCTTCGCGACAGAAATAGGTAAGGTCGCAGTACTTCCCTGGACGAACCCTTTCACAAGGAGCTCTACTGCTACTGTTACATATTTTAAAGTTTTTCATTTTAATTCAATAAAAATGATCAGATCCGCCTGTTTTTGTTAAAATATATATGAATAAAAATTAATTTCGATACATAGCAGGCTAACTCTCAAAATGTCTTTATTCTTATAAAGAAGTCAATAACGCGGTTAGTAATCATAAGAACGTCGTAAACACTCACAGTTCAGATATTTTTGGCAAAATTTTAACTCCTTTCGATAAAACTGTCGACAACACCTACACGACTATTTGAAATCTTATGAAAACTGGTAACCCTGCAAATGTTATTTTACTCCGTCTGCAAAAGAGACAGACTATATAGATACAGCTTTGAGACATTTTGAGTACTTATTTGTTGTTTATGTGAGAAAAATAGAAATAAATGAAAATAAAACAAAAAGTATGAAATCCTGGCCTATTATGGGTGATTGATATTATATTCTAGCCATTTTACTAAGCATTAACGAGTTGTTTTTTTAGATTTACAATATTTATTATGAACTCTATATATATCCCGCGAAGAGTTTCATTAAAATCTTTCGTTTCCGCATTATATGAGCACGGAGCTCGAATACAAATGCACGTAGATTGCAACTTTTTATTAATTTTCTGTTGAAGCTGCATCGCTCAATTTATTAGTATTCATTACCGAGTACGAAGTACGCCCTTTATTGTAAAGGACGTGGTCTGCAGCAAAGGGACCTGTTTATCATACAGATAGAAAATCCAGGTCCGGAAACTATATTCCCTTTGATATAAAAAAATAATATTTTTTAGTTTTACTCAAACTAGATATTGAAGAATCTTATGATAGTAACGCACATAATAATATACACACTCAGAGCCCCACACTAAGGAAACCCTGTATCGCGGGTGCCATGGACATGCACATAGACAATCACACATTACACCTAAACTCACAAGAGAAATAAATGTACGCCATACAAATATGTCTCCTGCCACGGGAATCGAACCCGCGATCTCTGAGTAGCAGATCAGCATGGTATGCGTTTAGCTACAGAGGTAGTTTTAAGTAAGTAAGAAAGTAATAGCACCACCGAAATATTTGTAAACTATTTCAAATTTTACAATTTTGTTCTTAATAATAAATGTGTTATGTCATAATTTATTAATTCATAATTTATTAGTCCGTCTGTAATATATATTGTTTAGACAATAAAACTAAAAATGAATTAGAACACCTTAAAACATTTCCTTGTATATAAGTCTGAAGCTTGAAGCTATTCGTAATGGAAGTCGACATTGCATTGTCAACTTATTTCATTCTAATCTATTACTAAACACTATCATTTTTCACTCATCAGTTTGGTAACACAATCAAAGGTTTATCTTATGTCTCTTGGTATAAGGTGAACATTTGGTTAAAGTTATGCAGTGATATTCTATTTTTGAATTATTGTATTACAGATATTGACCTACCAATTACAAATGTCGGTTTACGAAATAGACTTTTTACCAAATTAATTTCAATAACTATCATAATCGCGTTTTCTTAACACTCTTATCATGCTAAGCTAAGCTATTGAAATAAACGAGATTGATCATATAAATTATTTTCTTGTAATATGTTCTGAGTTCGTAAAGCACAATAAATAAAATAAATAATAAATAAATAAAAATCATTAATTTTCAGACAAAAAAGTCCGAAAGAGGGAAACCTTTTATTGCGGGTGCTATGGATACACACATAGACAATCACAAATTACACCCAAGCTCACGAGAGAAATAAATGTAGACCATACAAACATTTCTCCCGGCCCGGGAATCGAACCTGAGACATCTGCATGACAGTCCAGCATGGTAACCGCTCGGCCACCGAGGCAGTTACTAATTTACTTAGTTAATTTGCTAAGTTACTAAGGTAACATTGTCACGTTACACTTGATATATGTTAGTGTTAGTACTACACCTTATTTATATGACTTTGTTAGTATTAGGATTAATAAGTAGGGTAGACCGGAGGCAAAAGTAACAGGGGACAATTAAACCATTGTTTATATTTCGAAAACGGTCAGTCGTTTTTACGCGTGTGTTTGTCTGAGGAGCAAGTACGCTTGTACTTGCTCCTCAGTATACTTCCGTTATTTCCGTTAAATCCGTGCACAAGTTACTTCTGTTATTTCCGTGTCTTCAAGTTAAGAATATATTCATGTTTAAATACAAATTATTGGAATTTTAACGAAGAATTTATATGTGTAAGATGATAACTAGGTTTCTAAAAGATCAAAGATTGTGGTAATATTACTGCGTGTATGTATTTTACAGTAGTTTTGAACATAATGAATATTCTTCTCTAATAAATCCATTGGTGCAGTTGTAACACATATTGCGGACGCAATAGTCACGTTACAATTGACCCAGCACTGTTACAATTGACTCTATGAGGTTTTTTAAATAATATTTTTTATTGTTTTTAAATCGACCAAATCCAAATATTAAAGTTTTAAGATGTATATATAACAAATAAATTATTTATTTACTTTTTAAATAGTTCTTTGCACAGGACAAACGTAAAGATAATACACCTTTTAATTATAGCATATATATTTGCATTAAAATGCAAATTACCTTGGACGTTGTGAAAATGCTCTCGTATCATTATTAATACGAGTAGATACCTTCTACAACAACTTCATTTACACCGCAGGCAGAGAAGTGCTAAGAATAAAAAGCACAGGTTTACGGACAAGCCCTTCCTTTTAACAAAGTCTGCAAACATTATTATATTGTAATCTGTGATATGGTAACAGATAAATGATTATCACTAGTATCAGGTTTCTTACCACGGT
>NW_020653851.1:7427801-7537901 GCF_003589595.1 Hyposmocoma kahamanoa
ACCGTGGTAAGAAACCTGATACTAGTGATAATCATTTACTGAATAACCACGAAAGTCTTAAAATCTATATGGTAACAGATACTTTAATATTATGCTCTTATGGTAATAGTAACAGAGGGGGCAGTTGTCACAAACAGCGTCTCATTCAAACTTAAAACTAATTTTCGAGTACAAAATTTTGCATTTAGGTTAATTGTGTTTAGATTAGGTATACAAGTTTTTCAGGCTAACTTTCAAATTCCTGGCCATAAAAAGCAGTGCCATTAAAATTAAGACTACTATTTTTGTTTTTTACTTGTTTTTAATTGTCATTATTATTAATAATGATAAATCTCGTTAGAAGAAGACTGAAATGAGGTTCCTGTTAATAATAAAAACATTCATACTTTTTTATATTTTCGCTGCGTTTTATTGTTTTCAAATGGTGTTACTTTTGGACCGGGGTAGGGGGGCATTAGTAACAAATCCCCCGTCACACAAAACCTTTCAAATCTACATTTTCTAAGCATAATATCGAATAATCACTAACGAATGTTTGTAGCCAAATACATATATTACTTTACCTTACACGGAAAATGTTTTAAGGATACGTTAGAGCAGCTCTACTTTTTACAGTTACTTTTACCTCCGGTTTACCCTACAATACAGTCACTCAGGCTGCGGAATTACACAATATTAAATTAATTAATCACATATAGGAAACAGGACGAACCCAGTCACCCAGGCAGCTCACCGACTCACACGTAGAACGCAATGCAACTAAGTGAAATGATTGCAACAATCATTTTAGAACATGTTGTAATTGATTCCATCAAGAATCTTGATAGGCTAACTTGATTAAAGTCTAACTTTTTCAGTGTATAATAAGTTTACGTGTTAAACATTTGCATATACTTCCTATGATAGCTACAATTTGACATACAACATTATCACATAAAATTGTAAACTCATGGTAGAGGCTCTGTACGACATTTAGTCGTAGTTTCCTTTATTTAGAAATAAAATATACATACGTTTATTAACGTCGATGGCAAAAGCCACCGGAAACTTTTTAGATTAGAGTATCTCGAATTGTAGTGCCGCCTTGACAAACGTAAAGCTTAGGATAACCTGTATGTTTGATATAAGGTTACGGTTAATCGAGAAAACTGTTGGTTTATTTAAGTAACTCTGTGTGTTATTGTGACAAGGCACATGGTGTCACAAACATAAAATAATATATTATGTTATGCTTCAGTATCAGTTACTTCAAATACGTTTAATATAAAGCAAAAGTTTTAATACTGAACTGTAGTTTTCATTTCATAAAAATAACTTCATTGAGTACTTAATATATTCTGCCAACCCTATATTGCGAGTTGCATTCATTTTAAATCGACCCCAGTCAAAGTTTGGCGCAAACGTGTGCGTCTGCGACGTGCGGGGAATAGAGTTGCGCCTTCATTATACTGCATGTTTTTTTTGTCAGCTAGTTGCCAGCTACTCGACAATTGTTAGCCTGAATAAATTTATCACAATAGTTTTAACAATGCGTTGACCTTGTTTCGGAACTCGACTATAGGAATGTTATATCGTTCAGTATTAAAAAAAACCTGAAATCAAATCATATCATCAATTAAAAAATTTATGCTTAAAATGCATTAAATAATATTTTTTATTAATAATAAAAAAAAGTAATTTTTATATTAATTTACAAGGAGCTTTTAGAAAGGTAAAATTCGAACTTTAAATAATTTTAAACCGACGACGATCCTTTGGTAGTTGCCTTCGTCAACCGCAGCCAAGGGAGTAGGATTTTTTTAATCGACATCTTAGGTAAAAATAGAAATAGATTTTCCTTCAGCAGTATTTCCCGGGAGTACAGGTTTCCAATCGGCTGGCGGGTCAGGCAGTCAATGAAAAGCGGTAAAGTGGTGCCGGCGCTGATTAAAGCCTGGAGCAATCGCCCCGGAAAGTATTTATAGGTACACCTGTTCGTTAGCGCCGCGACTCCTCGCCAACTCCTTGATTAGGCGCCGACGGGCAACGCTTCTCCAACAAATAAAAGAATCCCCTTTACGACCAACTGAAGAATTCGAATTGAAACAACGGCCAATATGTGCTTATGTGAACTGCCTATAAAGATAAAAGTGTTTTCAAAAGATTATTCAAATAAATAGGTAGGTACGCTAAAACTACTTCAAACTATTCGAGAGCATTCTATTTCATGATACGACGCTTTTTAAGCCAAAAAGGAAAGTGGTACATCAATTTGAAATGAATAGCCAGGCTTGGCCAAATAGAATTCAAGGTTCATTATTCAAGCGAGAAGAAATCTGTTGCCTTCGGCTAAATCTGCGGATTTATGGAGTACATATTTCTTACGAACGTCTCGCCGAGTTAGGTAACCAGTTGATTTTGTATTTGAATGGGTTAGTATTCGATGCACGCATGATGCGTGCGTGGTTTGGCATCGCGGCCCGCCTCGTGAGACGCAATAGCGAATGTACATTTCTGACGCTTTACACAGAACTAGTATCTACGTCTGTGAGATTCTAAATCGTTACTTTAGAGGAGACCCATGCCTGATATTAGAATTTAGATTGATGATGGTAATTCTCTCTCTATTTTCTTATTGTTATCACAACTTGGGAAGACAGGGAGAGATTGGAATCATTGAAATGCGGTGCTGGAGGAGAATTAAAAAATATGTAATGGATTGAGAAGAAAATCAAGAAAGTTTAAAAAGGCTTAGGGGAAGAAAAAAATTTTTTACAGTAGAGTTGAAGGGGAACATTTTCTGGACTTTTGTTAGGAAAAGATGGATTTGTGACAGTTATAATATTCAGTTAGACAGTTATAAGGATTCGGAGGAGCCGGGTTCGATTCCCAGTGGAACCAATGTGGAAGATTAACTTTTCAAAGTTGGTTCTGTAGATTCCGTTGAGTGCTGACAGAACTGGACATTTCCTAGTTTAATACCAGGTACTTGGTGCGCTTGTCTAGCACTGAATCTATCATCCCGGGATGAGAATCTCGAAAATTTCAAGTCTCGACGATTTTTCTGCATTCTGGAGACTCAAGACTAACGTTTTAGAAATATTAGAAACATCGAGACTCTTGAGATTTTTGAGTCCATTTATTATAAACAGTATTAAAAAATCGACTAAATCTACAGCATTTTTTTGTTACCATGGAGATTACCTGACGTTACTATAGATTTGTGCTTAATATAATATGAAGAACGATTGTTACAAAATTCTGTCTCAAACTGTATTAAATATCCTTTAACTTAAATTTAATATTCGTTTTAGTGAAAAACTTACTTAAAATGTCATGTTTTGAATGTGTAAAAGCCTAGCTGACAAGTATACAAATCTACTTTTGAAATAGTCTCGAAAGTGTCGATCTTTCGCGCAATTTTCGAAACTGTACAGTCTCGTTTTTTTCCCCGGAATTTTCGAGACTGCATCGACTGTCGATTTCTTTCCTGACTCGGAAATGCAACGAGACTGAAAGCCATTCCTTGATCATCATTATTATTATTGTTATTATAACTTAGTACAAAAACTGTGTATTTTATACAAAAAAAACAAAATTGAAAGAATAGCCAGGACAACAAAACAAAGTTAATTTATTGACGGACTTTTCACTAAGTAGTAATATCTGATAGTAGTTTATCTCTACAAGTACTGTTGTTGTCCAATCGAGCTATCAGCCCCATGAGCATTTTTTCAAACGTACATAGAGTGACCATAGTGCCTTACGTTTTGAAGGCAAACAAATTGCAAAGCGAGTCACGGAGCCCCTTAATAACGTCACGTTTGATACGCCTCTATTATTATATATTTTCATCTCAGCCAGTCCCACGGGTGGGAATTGAGGCGCGCGATATGCGTACTCACAAATTATACAAGGCTTTGAATTTTTTCTCACGTCGTCGGCTATTTGATTTGAGATTTGGTGCGTTCCCAGATATACGACGTGACGTCAATGCGACAAGGAATTCGATAATTTTGCCAGTTACATCTAAGTTCAGCGATTCTACATAGGTCTAACAGATCTTACACATTTACTTTTATGTTTTTTTATTTATATCTATATATCGAGTGAGTAGTGTAAATCTAACTCATAGTGTAATTTTCATGCATTTTTGAAGAGTGTAATATACTGGATTTGTCACTAAATAGTTTCTGACTTACACTCATAAATCTGCTTATTGAATTTCACCATAGAAAAGAGCATGAAAGTATGCTACTTTTTCACTACAATTTAGTTTACGAACATTTACACACTTGTTGGGCTTTGCCTCAGACCTCTCGATATATAGTAAATACAACCAAAACGTGGAAAAAAAAAACCAAGGTTTCCACGAAATCTTCACTAAGTTGGTCTACCTAGTAGATGATAGTCATAGTATAATTACAAAACCATGTTCACTACACTAACACCATGGTTACCACGTACACAACGATCATAGAACTAGATTGCTAAAACAAATGGTGTCAGTTATGTGTAGATAGGAAACTCTTCGTGACCTGCGAACAGACTCGCGACTAGGACGGGTGCATATGGCACGCGGGTCACGTCCGCAAAAGAAGACGCTTACCTGAAACTTTCCTACCCCTTAGCACATTAACCAACCGACGCCTTTAACCGGCATCGTGGAACACCCGCCTAATATTAACTCGACGTTACTTTTATTTAACTACAACATTGGGCTGTAATGTCTTTCATTTGGGGTTTATATATTCGAGCTATTGAATTATGTAGCAAGTATTAAAAATATAAATATCTATATCTTATAAGTAAAATAATACCACCTATAGCTGACTACAATACTTTCATTACGCCTGAAAAAAATGCAATCCGGCATTTATAATGTAACTAGCTGGTGTCCGCGACTTCGTCTGCGTAGGATACGTACTTCGAGTAGCCTACTGTACTTACTATACTAATTTTCATAGTTTTATTGGTTCTCCATACATACCTTCATACCCTGTTTCACCCCTTTAAAATATATTTGTGTGACAATACTGCCTCCATGGCCGAACCGTTAACATGCTGGACTGCCACGCAAGATGTCTCGGGTTCGATTCCCGAGCCGGGAGACATATTTGTATTATGTTCAATTCTCTCATGAGTTTGGGCGTAATTTGTTGTTGTCTATGTGTGTGTCCATGTCCATGGCACCCGCAACACAGGGTCTTCCAAGTATGGGGCTATGAGTAAAAAAAAAGCAGTCTATGTCCTTCTCCTAGGTTCCATCTATCACTATACAAAGTTCATCAATCAGCGGTTTAGACGTGAGAACACACAGAGTTACTTTTATATAAATAAATGCATTACACTAAATTAACTGTGTCATACTAGTTTGGATAACAACTAACTTACAATTTATTTATCTTGCTTATCTGTATTAGCATGCAGTAAAAAAGTGTTTTTGTCTGCAATGTAGCAATTATGTATGCAAAAAGTATAAAGACGAGACTCGAAGATTTCTCGTGGTTAAATCGTTATGCAATTCAATTTTACAATGGCGAAAGAACTATTTGACCCGGAAGATGAACAGTGCACTTGTAGCATAAACTTCGGCAAAATTGATAAACTTCGTAAGTAATCCAAACGTGACTTACAAATCTATTACAAAATATAATAATAAACGTTTCCTTATAGATAACAAAGCGAAACGAAATTTCGTAGCGAAATTCAGTTATTAATATATGGAAAAAATGGAAAACCAAAGATCTGCAACAAATACATAAAGAAATTCGTAAGGTTTACTGGTTCGATCTGGCACGGATTGCCCCAGGGTGCGAATCCAGCGGGACGGATTGAATTTTTCTAAGTATTCGATCTTTGTTATTAATGATTATAACAAACTAATGGAGTAATTCACAAAAAGAAATTCAATATCATGGTTGTAAAACATCGTGACATTCGAAAAAAAAATCTAAAAATATATTGAATCAGCGAAAGGAGATCTACAACTCTCTTGAGTGGTTTTTTATGTCTCATATCGTTATAGGCAAAATCAACGTTATCGACATTTTTCAAAGTAAAAACCTTAGGGCGCCAATATCTCAAAATGCAAATGCGTTAGTTATGACAAGGAGAACAGAATATATCACTGACAAATTACATTGTCGTCACGTGAACTAGTGTGAAACGATAATGTACTCTCGCAAATCGTTAACAAATACTTTATGTCAACATTCTCGAGCAAAACTCGACATGCCTATTGTACTCGAGAGGAATCTCGTATTTGCATCCGACCGTACGAGAAAGGGAGACGGAAACAGCGCGATACGAAAAAGTAATTTTTCAAAGCATCGAGGTTTTCAATAACACACCGAGTGGGTGTTAACACAGGTAAGGTCTCTGAAACTTTGCCATTGAATATTAATGGAGTAGTTTTTGTTAGGAAACTTTCTCTTTGGCTTTCTTTTTTTGTGGTGAAAGAAGAATATTGTTTTTAAGACTTTGCATTTGAATTGCGGTTTTCAGTTTCGTTTTATTTATCGCAGCGATTTACGTTAATTTTAAAATGAATTATGGTTTTTCCTCACAGATTAATGTTCTTTTCAATGTAGCGACAATGTCCCGTATGTTTTTGTTCCTTATCTTATTTCTATGGTAATTACACACATTATGTATGTACTTATACATAAATTACATTTAACTTTCATATTTATTTTTTCTGTATTAAGCAGTACATAGTAGATTACTTCCTTTACTTTATTATTATATGTTACGATACGTCTTTTTATGTATGTAAGAATAAAAAAATCTACTCAAAATCATAATATATACAATGTGGAAATACAGTTATTTAAGAATTCCACTTCTGTATACATATATATGTAATTCAACATAAAACGAATCACTACCTGGTAAATTAGGTTTGTTACCAAAAAAATACGTAGTTCTTATCTATTTTAAAGCTAGGCTCGCTGAGTGTAACCCTCGTGGACTGGAGGAGCAGACGACGAGTTCGTTACGTCCGCGCCGCTGACTCCAAGAGTGACATTGAGCCTCTCCACGTCGCCAAGCAGCTACAAAAACTTCCCTTCAACCTTTCCGATGGTCTCAAGAGGACAACTTTGACACTACGGTAATTTTCATTTCAATGTACCAAATTTCAACTTTCGCTATGAACATTTCAAATTAATATTGGGGTTTATCTTGACCTTAGTATCTTTTGCGTATACAGCGTATTGAATGCCTCTATAAATTCAATATTCTGTAAACCATCTATTTAAAAAATATTCATGCTTAATAATAAAACATTATGATATGTGTGTTGATACTTGTTGAACGTTATATACTTATATTTGGATTTGCTCGCTCTTTGCTTACAATGCAGTTTGTAATACAGCTCGCTACAATGCAGTTTACTTTCTATACTTTGTGTTACATATCATTGGCACTACTAATTAACAAACGACGACGTGTTAACAGCTCTGGCATAACTCTTAGTATTTTGATATTGTCATTAGGATTTCTTTTACAAGTGTTTTGCGAATTAATTATTCTAATAAACGAATATCTTTTGTTTCATGTTTCATCAAGCTTCTGATGAATGGTACAAAAATACGTAATTTTCCTTTTTATTAAAGATATATTACATTAGCTCTTATGATAGTAATTCCGACATAACAGGCTGTCAGCCGTGTTCACTTATCGTCAGAATAACCTGTCTAGTTGGGGGCGTCGATGGCCGATGATACGATCGACATTGATATTTAGCTTTCCGTCACGTCACGTCAACTAATTCTCATTTCCAACAAAAACGAACGGAAATTGGATATAAGGATCTGCGCGCCCGGATCCGGCTACGTGACGTTTGTCGAACACGTCACTATACTATGTGGTAATTTCCGTTCTCTGCTCGCGGAAAATTACTTTAGCCGCATGAAATTTCCGATAGCTCAGAATTTGATAAAGTCTTGATAAAATAAACTGTGTGAGGTTACTTGGTTTAATAAAAAATCGGAAATTTGTATTTTTTTAACATTTCCGATAACTTGAACAAATTGTCGTCTAGTTAACTTCATGTTTTTAGACGTACCTTTCAGTATATTTAAGATTTCATTGCTGATAGTAGTGACGTAACAGACCTCTGCTTCAATCTCCGTAACAGTGGAAGTTCCACACACTTTTTTACATCTGTTTCAAGTCTTCCGCGACGGATGTGGCCTGCGCGCGAATTGCATCGCTGTGGGGTTGGGGTGCGTTTTTTAGCAGTTTTGTGTTGGCAGAGTCCAGTATTTCGTTACGTTGGAAGTATCTTATAGTATTTACACTTCCGCTTCCGCACCTGCATCCGCTTTCATTTCTGCTAAGATTTATTTTTGAAATCTGTTTCCGTTATGTCACTTCCGTTGTATCATTACTATACAAGGCGTTTAATTTTAAATACGTTGTTGACAATTACGGTAATTATCAGTGATCGGAATAAGTAGAGTTTATTTACCTAAACTTCGATAAACAGAGACAGAAAGTGGACACTGCCTTACGACATATTTATTTGTCCCGGACTTTTTTGGGATTCGGGAAATCACTTAGGTAGTACATTAAAAATTGTCGTTATTTAGGGGTAGGTAGGTAGAGTATATTTATGAAAATTTTGAATTTATTTTTTGTCAAAATTTTCCTAAATATTCCGAAAAATTGGCGGTTGCAGCAACTCGCCGCAAAGTTCAGATAAATATAGTCTACCTAATCCTAACTTATATCAAATAACGTCAATTTTTAATGTACTTAAGTGATTTCCCAAATCCCGAACAAAATCCGGGAAATGTGGTCGCTAGGCAGTCTCCACTTTCTGGCTCTGTACCTTGAAGTCTAGGTAAATAAACTCTACCTATTCCGATCACTGGTAATTATATAATATGTTTTTAACCGGCTTCAAAAAAAAAAACGATTATGAGAAGGAGTTTTCAATTCTTTCAAGTCTTTCAATTTTTGTATGTATGTTACGTGATATTTGTGAACCGATTTTGATGATTCTTTTTTTGTTGGATAGAGGGTACCTCAGTATTAGTCCCATTTAAATTTGAAGAAAATATTCCACCCCTAAGGGTGGCAAACTAGGGGATGAATCCGGTTTCGCGCACTTTCCGGTAACCGATTGTAATAAAACTTGGCAAATAGTGTAATTCCACGAACTTTTGAGATTGTGTTTCTTTTTACAAAAAAGTAGTATTATGTATCTAACAAAACATAAATGAATGTGTCCATCCATACCCTATGGTGGAAATTTTCATGTGATTTTTTCACAAAATTAATGCGCATCAATATCATGCCCCAAAAGTGCATAATTATGACTTAAAAGCGTCAGACGTAAATATAAATTATTTTTTTTATTAGTCTTTTTTTCAATAATAATTATAAAGAAATAGGTGTAATGAATGGACTACGGGCTGTCAGTGGCGGTGTCAGTGCCTACGTGACGCTATGCGACGTCACCCGAACTCCAATACAAGGCAGATACATGTACCTACGCGTGTTCGTAGAGTCACCTCCGCACGAAGCTGTCGATGGACTTGTCACATTTGTAACGTGACATGAGGAAATAGTGTTGGTTTATTAAATTCCGTCTGCCAACCTAGTTTTTTGAAAGTCGCGGGAAATTGGAAAACAGTGTAGTTTATATCACATTACTTACTCTATAAATGTGAAAGCAAATGTTATGTGCACGAACTAGCATTTTTATATTTAGCCATTGTCTTTAGACGAGTTTACCGTTCTCAAAGTTCGTAAAGAATACGCAATTACATGATAATATTTTTTCCAGAACAACATTTATTGTGTGATAAATAGCAGTAGAGCTCCTTGTGAATGAATTCGTTTAGGGAAGTACTGCCACCTTACCTATTTCAGCCGCCAAGCGGTAATGTGAGTTACTGCCTTTCGATTTTGAAGGGTAAGGGTGTTGGTGAAATTACAAGTGCATAGAACTTGTCAACTTATGTCTCAGGGTGACGGGCACAGTTGCAGTGCCTCTCAGACCTCTGTGATTTAAAGCTCTGCGTGGCACTGCAACTGTTATGGACAGGGGTGTCGCTTGCCATCAGACGCATAACTAGTTCGCCCCGTCACTTGGTATCATTGAAAAAATATGTATGAACTGCTGTATGTGTATATATTGTATTGTTCTTACGCAAGTTGGGCGTACAATGTTTAAAATTACAGTCATTAAAATTCAAATAAAATATACTACAATTTAAATGTCCATAAAATGAAATGAGACAAGATGCACAATGTTCAAATATTTCATCTCTCTCTTCAAAATTTGTTTAGATTATATAAAACATTGTCAATTAGCAATTTCTTTAAGCGAGGCTTAAATTTACCACCATAAACGCTTAAATAGCGTTTAATAATGATCGGAAGTCTATTATAAATTCTGATTGCCGTTGTTACATGAGTGCTGTCAAACTTTGTGCTTTTTATTACAGGGAAAATAAGACGGTCCTTGTTACGTTAACGGAGTGTAAGTACATTGAATATTTTAGTAAAAACGTTTTTAATTCCAACCTGAACAATCGTATCCACCAAAATAAGAAATTACTCTCTCAAATTATCGCAATTTTCGAGCATATTGTAGTCCTTTGTCTAATAGAGTGCAGTTCAATCAATGATACCGAGGGTCCGAATGAACATGCCTGCGACACAGTGGGTTACCAATGTTTGGGTATTAATATTACTGAAACAGGGCACCTCGCTCGGATTAACATAATTTGCTTCGATGCATTTGAATAATGAGAACGTGTTCCCTCCACAACAACCAGCCTTTGGGTATCCGCGAAATTTAGTCAGTTGTGAAATGTATCAACCCTGCAAAACGTTACTATTTTGATTATCCTTATATATTGTTATGGAAACAACATTAGGAAACAATATGTTTGTTCTTGTAGATATTATATTAGTAGCAGCTGAACTCCTTGTGAAACAGTTCGTCCAGAGACGTACTGCCACCCTTCCAGTGGCAGTAGAGTTCTTTGTGAAAGAGTTCGTCCAGGGAAATACTGCTACCTTACCTATTTCTGCTTGCATAATGTGAGTATTACTGCGTTCCGGCTTAGAATGGTAAAAGTGCTGGTGAACTTAAAGATACATGGGACTTATCAACTTGTGCCTCAGGGTGACGGGCACAGTGGCAGTGACTCTAAGGTTCGTATTCCAGAACTCTACTAAATACTCAAGAAATTGATTTCTAGTGCTTGAAATCATACTCAAGTCCTGACTTGAGCATTGAGTGGAGTTCTGAAATACGACCCTAAGATTTTTGCGATTTACAGCTCTCAGTGGCACTGCAACTGTTATGGATAGGCAAGTAAAGGCGCACGACTTGTTTATCCCGTCACTTGGTATTGTAAAAAAAGGTGTTGTCGCTAAAATAGCGTAGTTCTTGACTGAATTAAATAAAAAAAAAATAATGAACAAAACATTGACTTTTGATTAAATCACAATCACACTATAATTTCTATTATTCATTAACTTATTCGTAGTTAACGAATAATAGAAACATTTCTAGAATCATTTCTCTTCATTTCAAACATTCATAGTTTGCACTGCGGACGCTAGATGAGAAGGTCTCGGGTTCGATTCCCTGTAGGACTAATTTGGGAAATGATCTTTTCTACATTGCATTGGTTCCGCTTTGGTTGTTCCGAATAGTGCCCAGGAGTGAATTCTATTACTCTGACATTCATAGTACAGGGAATTCCTTTTGATACCCAGGTAATTGGTGCGGTTGTCGTATTATTATTATTCTATTAAACTTACTTGCACAATTCAGGTACGGATACAGGTGTTATAATTTACAGCAAAGGTCATAAGATCACGTGGTGTTTATAGAGATGGCAGGGGTTGTCTGATATTGTGGTTTATATTGCTCGTAAGATTTATGTAGGAGTGTCCGCAGGCTCCTACTCAAGATTTTGTAATCTCCTCTTTTCAATATACCAGTGTTAGATGAGTTTTACACAAGACGCGTCAGATATGAATAAGACTGCTCTCATTACTAATTATAAAAAAGAATTTATTTTTAAATTTATTAATTTATCTGTTTATATAAGACCATTTATGTTAACTGTTTATGACGTGTCACGTTATAAGCTCCTCAAGGGTTTCAGTGTCTTACTATTTATCTGGTAGAATTAGTGAATGTGAAACAGTAGCTGTAGAGCTCCTTGTGGAAGGGTTCGTCCAGGGAAGTATTGCCACTTTATGTGAACATTACTGCGTTCCGGTTTTAAAGGGTAAGTGAAATTACAGGTACGTGGGACTGGTCAACTTATGTATCAGGATGACAGGCGCAGTGGCAGTGCCCCTCAGATATTTGTGACTTGAAGCTATGAGTGTCACTGCAACTGTTATGGATGGATAGGCGTCCCGTCACTTGGTATTATAAAAAAAGTCATCTAATTTGCCACACCACCACTACCACCACTATTTAGGCGCCCCCATTGACCTACCTATGGGCACCCCATTTCCAACAAGAAAAGAATCACGAAATCGGTTGTCAAATGTGGGACTAATCGCGTTACATAAAAAAATTGATAACCTCGTCCCTTTTATAAATCTTAAAAAAGACAGTATTACACTTTTCTTGGATATATCAAAAGCGTTCGACTGTGTTATACACTCTATCTTGCTAAAACAGCTTGGCAACTGTGGTATTCGAGGCGTGGCAAATGACTTAATACGTAATTACTTATTGGAACGTAAACAAGCACTATGTCTGACCGTGTTCAGCAATAAATGCGTGCAAGAGGCCAGATCGACATACTTAAGAAACATATTGGGTGTGCCACAGGGAAGGGTATTGGGGCCTCTTCTCTTTATAATTTATATAAATGAACTGCCACATCTTACTCAGTGTTTTGCACGCTGTATACCTATTATGTTCGCTGATGATGTCACAATATTATTTACTAATAACGGAAAAATAAAAATTGACTACGAATTTGACCTAAACAATATTTGAATTTAAATTAATTTATTATAACAACATTGAACGGTCTTAATACCTGGCTTAAATCACTAAATTTAAAAATAAATAATTCTAAAACAAAATGTATGCAGTCTGGTAATTACAAAAAAAAATTACTTAGATTTACACATAATTTGTGAAAATGACGTTATTGATGAGGTAAATAATACTAAATTTCTTGGTATTACTATAGATAAAAACTTAAATTGAAAACATCACATAGATGTGCTAAACAACAAACTTTGTAGTTATTGCTACGCTTTATCTGTATTGGTCGATGTAGCGTCGGTTGAAGTTGCAAAAAACGTATATTACGGGAACGTATACCCGTTACTAATGTATGGTGTAATTTTTTGGTGTAACTGTCAATGCGGTTAAAATATTCACAATACAAAAACGATGCATACGCATAATCTATAGTAAACTGGATTGATTATTCTCTAAGAAATCTGTACAAAGAAAAAGGTTTCCTGACTTTAACAGGAATATATATTTTGGAAATATGTCTTTTTGTACGTAATCAAAGTAACTTCTTTACTAAAATATCTAATGTACACCCGTTAACGTTAGAAACTAACCTAAAATAAACAGAACGATCTTTGACCGCATCACCACATAGGTGACAGCGATCAGAATTTATAACAGACTTCCAATGGAAATAAAATCTTTAAATGGTGATAAATTTAAAGCTTGTTTAAAAAAATGGTTAATTGACAAAGTTTTACAATCTTAACGAATTTTATGTCAAGACATCAAATATTTGACAATTGTATAATTTTAATGATAAATTTATAATAAATTTGACAATTGTAAAATTTGTGTAATACTGTCTTAAATGTCATTTAAGTTATAATAATTTATAATTGAATTGTAATTTTAAGACATTGTACGCCTGATTTGGGTAAAATTGTGGATCTAATCGCTTGTAAGTAACACCTGTCTTTTACCAATTCATACAATAAATGTTTCTAATTTCTGATTTTTTGAAGTCGGTTAACACAGTTGCGTATTTACAAAATGTACCTAAGTATGAAGAAATTCGCTCGCCAATAAAGCCAAACTTACCAATAACAAATACATTCAGTAAATGTGGTATTGTATATTTGCATAATGACAGTATAGAAGTTAGACTCAACGTGTGCATAATACTCGATACAATTCAGTATTGTCGTTCATTCGACAAACTTCGACAAAACGAGGAACCAAATTTGGGAGTACGTGTACTAAAACATAGTGTTAGTGCGCTGAGTTGGCAACTCTCGTGACTTTATAATTCAAACCAAAAACGCGATTTGAATACTATGTAAACAAGTCCTCGAATTCGCAAAACATATTCTCATAGAATCGTAACAAGCAAACTTTGTCCTATAAAACTGGAATTAGCAAGCTATTTTTATGTGAAAACCATTGAATTTTTTATTGGACTGGGAATTTCATGGATTGTTTTAATATACAATACAATACAATATCTGTTTATCCTTGCAAGGGTCATCTGTGATGTTATACACATGTACTTTGACGACTTTCGTAGTCGAGGGGCTTGCATACCGGTTTACATGGCATTGCCATCTCTGAGGACCCGGGTTCGATCCGCCGGGTCATTGTAGATAACTAACTTTTCCATACTGTCTCGGGTAAAGGTGTGTACCGTACCGTCGTTGTTTTCGATTTCCATAACAGAAGTGCTTTAGTTACTTTGGGGGGGGGGGGGGGGGGCAACGTATGTTATTTTGTTAACGGACTTCAAAAAAAGGAGGAGGTTCTCAATTCGACTGTATGTTTTTTTATGTGCATTACGTGAAAACTCCGGATTTGTGAACCGATTTTGATGATTTTTTTTCTTGGAAAGAGAGTACCTCAGTAGTGATCCCATTTAAATTTTAAGAAAATATGCCACCTCTAAGGGTGGCAAAGTAGGTGCTAAATGACTTTTGAGGTTAGTTTTTTTAGTACTCTGTACTGAGATTATCTAATATTTATTTAATATACATTTATCAAAAATATTTCGATTGAGTTTGCATTTTGTTGTTTATAATTCTGTACTCAATCACGCCCCATACCATATAAATAATGTACGCTTCGTGTCATGAGGCCACATCTAGTAGAAGTAGAGATCCTTGTGAAAGACTTCGTCCAGGTAAGTACTGCCACCTTACCTATTTCTGCCGCCAAGCATTAATGTCAGCATTATTGTGTTCCGGCTTTAAAGGGCAAGGGTGCTGGTGAAATTATAGGCACATTGGACTTGTCAACTTATGTCTCAAGGTAACGGGCGCAGTGGCAGTGCCCCTCAGATCTTTGCGATTTAAAGCTCTGAGTGGCACTGTAACTGTTATGGACAGGCGTGTAGCTTACCATTAGGCACACGACTAGTTCGTCACGTCACTTGATATTATAAAAAAAATTACATTAGAAAACATAGAGGAAACAAGTAATACTTTAGGATCAGTGGATAAATTAATTTTGAGTAAGTGTGGAGAACGCAAAACGTTTGTCCGGAGGAATCGTCTTAGGCAACGATCTTAGCCCGAATTTACAATTACGCCAAAAGTTGTACTCGCAATAAGCTAAATATACCCGGAGAGCGGGCAATATCGATCTCCGAATAAAAGTTTAATTGCCAAAGTTGAATAAAGTTGTTTATAGTGCGCAGACGGCACGGCGACGGCTGCCGCACCAACTGACAGACGTACGTACTGATATGCTGCTATACTTACCTTGATTCGTACTGTTTACTTACGAATTTGGTTCATAACAAGTTCAGGTCTTGTAGAATAAATTTAAATTCATGTTCAAAATATTTTTATGTCATATGTTAAATTGATTAAACACCTTTACCATTCATAATTTATAACTTCCATAAGGCAGATTCACTGAGGAAAATGATTAAAATACTCTAGGGGTTGCTGTTTGTGAGTAGATGTTTACATTTAATGTAAATAAATGGATCCATCCCATGAATTATGACGTCAACTAAGTACCCATGCAGAAATTGTATAATAATGTTAGTATAAATTTTTGTTTCAGTACAGTCATTGACCCACCAATAAATAGTCTTTAGTTTCGTAAATGGCGAATTTTGAATATCATTGGGCACGGTATTAAGGAAGCGTATACATTTAAATGTATTTGTGACTTTTTGTTGGCGGCGGCTGTCAAAAATAGCCAGTTTACTTTTGTTTCTCGTATTAATTAGAAGTTTATCATTATTTTCATGAAAAAAATACTATAACAATATTAATTTATTTAAGTTTATTTCTTAGAGTCACTCCCCAGAGTGACTCTGAGAAATACTGGGCTCCAGCCCAGTTTAGAAATTGCTTCTTGAAATTGATCTGAATAATACAACCGCGCGGCCGCCGCCCGGACGCCGCGCGGCCACCGCGTAGATCAAATTCAAGCCAGGGATGCCGACGCTCATTTGTAAAATATATTACCCTCTTATTCTCTCTCTCTTTCTCTTTCCTCTCTCTCTCCTTTCTCTCTCTCTCTCTCTCTCTCTCTCTCTCTCTCTCGGGTGTCATTTCAAAAAAGGGTGTAGTTAGTAAAACTTTCTAAAAATTATACTTAGTGATATTTGTGATGCGATACACTGCAGGTTACCACCTTACAGACCACCACCCACCGGTTTATCTTGCTTACGGCGATGTCGGCCGCAATAATGAGAACTTAAACCACAATAAAGGGAGATATTCCTCTTTTAACTTAGGTAGTGTATTTAGACAATGCATTGTCTAAATAAAATTCGAACTTTTGAATCGCCATTGCAACGCCCTGTGAAACTTCATTGAAGAGTTAAAAGTACTTTATTACGTATTTCAAATTCAGTTTGTTAACTCTCTCCATTGAAGCGTATTGAAATTTTTCATCGTACAAAAGTGGTCGAGAAAAGGCGACAGGAGCGCAGTTGGCCCAGAAAACTTGGTAACGCATCGTGACAGCGGTCGTTACATCATCGCGATTGATATTCGAACCTCGACCTTTCAACAACTTCCAACGTTTACTTTGTAACAAAGTGTCGGCGATTCAACAAACTACTGGAAACTTGTTACTGTTCAAACCATAAATAGTAACATGCCAGCGAACGACGCAAAATCTGTTTAACCTGGAGATCCTTCGTTTAGCCGTTAATGCGTTAGCCGTCGCATTACGCTAATGTTTATTTCTAACATGAAGCTTATCTAGTCTTCTCAAACGGCACTAAAATAGTTGGCTACAAGGTAGTAAACCCTTGCGGCCGCGCGAGGGTGCGGGTCGCGGTCGCCTAAGCCCCGCAATAGATAAAACAGTGATAGAACATGCACCGCGCCACTGGTATGAATAATTCATTAGCTTCAGTTGCCACTTTTGTTGGTATCTGTAGATTTTCAGCGCCTCACACTGTCAAAAATGTACGCTGAGGGGCTGCTTAATGCTTATTGTTAGACTCGTTGTCATGTCATTCATTTTAAATGTGTTGTCGAGAAGCAAGAAAATAAGAATTTATTTTAATTAAATTGAACTTTAAAGCCATCCAGTGACGGCGTAGATTATTTAATATTACAAGACCGGCTTTGCGGAGGTTTTCTCGGTTAGGTTCTTGTTTACACATTGAACTTTGTCTAATAATTTACTACTTATAAGTACTTCATTCGCTTTACTTATATTGTAAATTGTATCCTTTTGTCTCCTTGTATACAGCTTCTGCTGGCCTTCAGTCTGTTTAAAGAATACCTACTTAAGATGCCTACTTATGGATAATAAGATTACTATTACAATATCTATACCGAAAAAGGCAATGTCGTTGTAAGGTAAGACCGTTAACATAGCGCCTCGCGAACGCCTCTGCACCCCAGCGAATCCCGTTATAATTTACGATCATCCCGAAAAATCCTGGGATTATTTTTATTTGATAACAATAAAGGTACCGCGGAGGGTTACCTTTATTATCACTCAGTGCGGACGACTCTTTTATAACTTTACACATGTTTTATACGATCGACGAAATAGGTTTCGGTATTCAGCTGTTTTTAACTTTTATGGTAGTACACAAATAGAAATATAATAAAGTGTAAATGCGTTAATAAAAATCTTCAGTAACGAACAGAATACACAAAACGAATAGTTAATATATTGTACCACCATATACTCACTAGTTAATAGGTATGGTATCCTATCAGTACCTATAATCTATGTAGAGTAGTAAAATGCAGCGGCGAAGTCCCTTCTACCACTTCAGTTTTCTTTAGTATGAAAAGCCGTTGTAGCTTCTGTCATCGCTACTGTTGCGTCGCGTGCTATAGGAGTGGTGACAGTATGACGACAGCGAATACGACGTAGTGTAATATTATTACACTACGTCGCGGTAATAATCTAATTTATATTATAATTATTTGGAAAAACAAAATGCTACCGCTAGCAATATCGTACCATGTGTTTGTATCAGAGACATTTCCAAAAGTCACAAATTATATCGCTTTCTCAAAGATTTTTCTTAGTGTTTATTTGGTTTTCTCACTGTTTTTCATTTAAATTAAAATTAAAAAGACAAACTTTAAATCAGCATGGATAATTGTTGGATATATATCGCTAATTATCAGATATTATTAATCAAAAAATAGTTTCTTAATAATTCCGAACCCTTGATCAAACTAAGAGACTTAACAGATCTTCCTTTTTGGTGTAATTTATTTTTCATATAAATAAAAATTAGTATTGAAATAAAATGATGGTTTGTGACTATAATTGTAATCGATCAAGTGGCTAGTACTCTGGGCACGTGCAGGCAAGGCGATCGAGGCGACGCGGATTAGACCCACCGAAAGTGATCCGTTATAATTTCGAGGGTGGACACTGACGGCTGGTACGCACAGATTAGCCCTCGATAAACAATAGCATTAGTATGCGAGCCGCGCTGACCGTCGCCGATCACAACGCCCGTGCCCGGATTAATTCCTCTAGGAAATTATGGAGGCGTTGTCTGGGAATCACTGGCCCGTTCAATATTGCTTTGTTTTCATCTGCGTAAAGATTTCTTGCCCGCTTATTCATTTGATATGTATGTAATTCAGGTGTTTCTCGACTACTCGAACATGCCGAGAATGGACAGTTAGCTTAAAAATCACTGATAATTTATAGTTTTCTTAACTTGTATATTGGTGTAATGGTGTTTATAAACATTGTTTTATTTATTATTTACTGTATTAGTACAAACACAAAATGAAAAACCCCTACCGAAATCCTACTAATATTGATTAGGGTTGCATTTGCTTAATTTTACCAACTACCGTACTAAGCGTCTACTAAAATTTTTATCAGGTCTAAAATACTTCTAATTATTTATGTAAATTTACCTTACCAATGACCTTTGAAGAAGTACTTCTTATCGTATCGAAGACATATATTATAATGCTTGCCATCGTCGTGATGAAAAGATTTGCCAATAAGCGTAATCTCGCCGATTGTTGGCCATGGTGCGCCATAGACTGGTAGACGTATCCGGGGAGATTCCTTTTGTGCAAGGTGATTGTGCAATACGCTTTTTATAATTTTATAAATGTTTTGATTAAAAAGCTTGAAAACGTTTTATGATTTCGTTATACTACTTTAATGTGTTCATAATTGTTAGTGTTATAATTGAATAAATATTTACGTAAAGCGAAGTATAGGGGAAGCGGGTTTAAAAACATAAGAGGTATAGAATAAAATACTTTGATAATACGGTTTTAAATTTTAAGCTTGTTATTTGTTCCTCAATCCAAGTATAATAAAGCTTATAATATATGGTGAAATTACAGGCAAATGGGACTTGCCACCTTATGTCTATGGATGTCGGGCGCAATGGCAGTCCTCTCAGATTTTTGTGATTTAAAGCTCTGAATGGCACTGCAACTGTTATGGACAGACATGTAGCTTACCATCAGGCGCACGACTTCTTTATCCCGTCACTTTACATTAGTAATAATAATAATAATAATAATAATAATAATAATACTAAGTATTTATTTTTGTTGAATGAAGAGTATGAAATATTCTAGACATTAGCTACCGAAGTAAGTAGTCTAATCTACTTTTACGTTACGTTATAAAATATAACTTTAATTGTATATATGTTACTGTAAAAACCCATATATTAGTTAATCTTAGGTTTTACAAGTAAACCTTAGAATTTACCGACTAGAGTTGGTACATGTAAGGATTTATAAACGAGGGACGATTTTTTCGGGCCATTACAATTCGGTAAGTGCTAGGTTTTACCATCGATGGTTGGTAAACGTTAGTTTAGAGAATAAAATGAGTACTTTTTAATCATTTACATTACTAATCAGTCTAATCCTTACCTATTTCAAATTATTTTCATTTTCTTGAAGCGAATTTGTTTGCGTTTCCCAGCTTGTTTTCAGGTCAAATTATATTATGCTTAACATGAGGGGTATCGTTTAACAAAACTGATTTAAAAGAATTTTATACAAATATAATCAACGTTTAAACCAGGAGTTAGATGTAATGAAATTTAAATAAACTGGTGTTATGCTGAGTGCTAGCGAAAATGATCATTATTATAAATGAGATTATAGAATGTAAGTTTATATTAAACGTTCGTTATATGAAGAGAATTGTTATATTTAATTATGTTTATTTGAAATAAAATTACGCCAATTAAGCGTTATGTTACTATTAGGTTTTTATATGATATATTACACATCCCTTTTTCAATATTTACCGTGTTTTTGAGGTAAATCCTAAGATATACGAAGTGATGGTGGTAAAATATCGAAATGAACGATGATGACATAACTTTTCGGCCTTTTACCATTGAGGGTTGGTGAATCTTAGGTTCTATTGGAATATCTTAGAATTTACCGTAATTCGGGTTTTCACAGTAACATATACAAGCTCGACCAATATAATTTGAGAAAATCTTTGGTTTAAACTTATTTTATCATTTCTATCAGAAACGCTATTCTATGTTTAAAAAAGTAACCTCATTAAAGTCTAATCTCTTACTTAACAATTATTTAAAGAAAATACATCAGACAAACGCGAAGCTCCAAGGGGTGCTTTTGCGGATGGCAATAGGCGTTAATTTAATTACTACGACCCATGATATTTTGTTGCCCGGAAGTATACGCCTACCGCTAAGTAATGAAGTTACTGTTACACTACCGCAATAATAAAGAGTTGGTTCCTTAAATCGAGGTGTATTTGCACTACTGGCTGAATGAAGAAATGCCAATAGAAAGTTGTAACTAAACGGGCAATGTATGTGTGCTTTATCGATTTAGTTCTAACGTGAAAGTATTTGACAGTCTTCAACCTAAAAATTAAACTTGAATTATTTATCTAACATATTTTTTGAATTTCGAAAAGAGTATATTTTGAAACAAAAGGGGGAAGTGGAAATTAACCTTAAGTAAAATTTCTTTGTCACACAGCTTATATCTCTAGACAAAGTTCACGTATACAATGTTGCATACATATTAATTACAAATGCTTATAAACTTTCCACACGAAACAAACTTGAAGCCTTGTAAATCAAAAGCTAATTTATTCTGAGATTTGAAAGCCTGAAGATACGTGCCGTAATGTGTTCTTTACATCAAAAACACATTTAAAAGAAGTTAGATTGGCTTACGGGAGTTGGCGTGCGGCCATACATAGTTGGAGCTCCTTGGAGCCTTTTCGGCGCCCTAAAGCCTCCCCCTAATCTTCAAAGACTCGCGCAGATTGTTTGCAAGAGTCCGCCGATCAAAATATGACGGTCCAAACTTTCTCTACATAAATTATTTTGGCAAATTCGACAACCGAAAAATCCGGGGTCGAGTTTGATCAAAGTAGAATGAATATATGGGGTAGTTGTTCAACTGTTGTCTTTCCCAAATTAGACACCCCGTAGAGTTTTTGAAGTTTTTAAATTATAAGAAACATTCAAAGGTGAGTACGCATAGTATAGAGGTTACTAGTAAAAGATTGGTGTTTTAAAACAAGCTTTATTTAGTACATAACCTACTCATTTCGTATCAATAAACGTGAAGTTACGTAGGTATATATGTACTGAGGTATTACACATCTCTCACGTCCTTTGAAGAACGCACAACAGTCAATACACTCTGTTTATTAAAAAGACACTCGCTTTAGCTTAAATGATATATTTACAAAATGCCTATCTATGTAGCATCCGTCTTACAATAGCATTTTGGCAACGTGTTAACGGTAACATTTACATTACATTTTTATTATAATCTTTAATTGACAGAAGATATTGTTCAAATCAATTTATGCTTAAAACATAACTTGCCTCAATGAACACCATATTTTGAAAAGACGGAGAAAATAATTTATCGTATTTAACTTTTTAAATTAACTTCGCTATAAAAATCAAATTCATAGATAGAAGTAAAGTTGTTCATATCACAACAAACATGAAATTTACAGAAGTATAAAAGAAATAATTCGATTCTTTAAAAATATTTTTTTTTCTAAAGGTTTACGTTATTTTATTCCATTCAGTCTTACTCTATATTAAAGTAATATTATAGTGCACTGTATATTATATAAACGCATGTGCAATGATTCGCTATACTATTCGTGGCTCAACAGACCATCCATCTTCTCTACAAAAAGTGCATAAAAAGGTCGAAAATACACCAAGTTCCTATAAAACTATAAGTTCAAAATGCAAATAAAGTTCCTTTTGCTATTGTACTAAATTCGAAAAATAAGTATTTGGCGATATCTCATGTGTGTTACACACTTACAGTTTCCTATAAATGTGAGCATCTAAGTTTCTCATATTTTATTTGCAAAGCTAAAGTTTTTCCGCGTAGCACAGTCATAATTATTTCTTTTTTTTTAATGAGCGCTTGTACTCGTATGTAGTGGAAAAATATATGTTCTATGTATAATATCACTATCTAAAACAACGAAAATTGGTCGATTAAGAACTGAATAAAAATTAACAACTTATTATTACTTTAACTTGGTGTAATATTAAATTGACGTACGTGTACTCATAAAAATATCTGCCAAACCACGAAGATTAAACTTACGCCAAGGAACTGTTGTACATCATAATAATTTACTATATCATATTTAATAATAACAACAACGTTTATACATATAAAATATTATTCGGTTTATGTTTTAAACGTAAAACTAATAACTATTGTATGTATAATTTATGATAATACGGTCACTACTAATTTATATTTTATATATTCTAAACTAAATTACCTGTTTTCGAGGACAATTATATTTTTACATTTAGTTTAAAACAATCAAGAAATTTGCATACAATTTTGGGAGAGTGAGGGTGAGACGCGTTGTTTAATCTCTAAAGCTCATTTTAGGACGTTAGTTACAGCACTAAACTTTGAATATGTGTAAGCAACGGAGAGTTTCGTCTACAATCTTCAGAATTGTCTACAACTTAAATATAACTTTGAAGTAACATTGTAAATTAATTTGGACTACGTGGTACTGCCTTGGCATATTATAAAGGCTACTAGTAGGATAGGCGATTCCAATTAACTGATTTCAATGCTTATTTGTGCTAATGTGCGGCTTTTCCTAAGATTGCTTATGTTAAAATATTATTAGGTAGCGTAGGTACAAACTGGACTGTATGTTTGCGTAAACTTAATAACTCATAAGTATCTAAAAGAATACTGGTATGATAAATAAAATTAAGCTCCATAAATGGCTTCTTCTCCAATCAGCGTCGCCTGTAAGGAGAAAAGTACATTTTGAATATTTTCATTTCATCAAAGTCTATACTCTACCTTTACAAATTAGTGTTGAATTGTTACTGTGTTTGCTAACTAATGCCTTATTAATATGACATTTATAGGTGATATTGTAATTAAAGTTTAATGGATACTATATTATCGACACTAAGTCTTCCATTAAGTTACCTGTCACTTGCGACGCTCCTCCCACCCAATTCAGATGCGTCTTCCCACCACCTTCGTCTGGCTTCTGTTTCCCCTTATCGATTTCATTCAGATTCGATTGATACTTCGTTCCTGGACAAGAAAAATAAATTGTTGTTATTGAAAGAACAATCATTATGGAATTTAAAAAAATGAACAAAGAAGAGAGAATAAAGATGATAGATATAATGGAGCTCATTTAGAAAAGGTTTCAATATGGCAAGGGACGAAATCGGATGGTGGCGTCGGGTAGGCGACGGCGACGCGTTATTGAAAAGTTGCGCAATATTGTCGAGTGGCCGGCCCAGCCGTAAAATCGTAATGGGCACAAAAAATAAAACACTATCGGTATGTGCGACGTCGACTATACGCCTGCCACCGCGTCCGCTCGCAAAAACAACCATCTGCAAAAGTTACACTTGCGCCGCGAGGGAAGCCTAAATGGATTTTCCAAGTTCACAGAGCG
The DNA here is from genome assembly GCF_003589595.1 of Hyposmocoma kahamanoa. Classification (NCBI taxonomy): domain Eukaryota; kingdom Metazoa; phylum Arthropoda; class Insecta; order Lepidoptera; family Cosmopterigidae; genus Hyposmocoma; species Hyposmocoma kahamanoa. Next base: position 7,452,160 of record NW_020653851.1, read on the forward strand.
TTTTAAAAATATACGGTATCCTTTAAAAACTTGTTTTATTTCATATATTTTCCTTGTCATAAGAAAATAAGCTCTTTTGGTGTGCTTAAAGTGCTATTTTGCAAAAGTTAAAGCTATAGCATAGCAATATGTTGACTGAGTGAACGAATAGTTTGTTGTAATAGGTTATCTCGCAAGATGTCAGTGTCTGGGGCGGGCGGCAGGCAGTATGTCCAACTTCCTAATATCGTCGCATAATGACGCGTACATACAAACTTATGAGAGTTCACATAGCTAAGTGAAGTAAATTGTTTTATTAATATAAATAGCTAAATTTAGGTCCGTGTTTTCGTGTTTTGAAAGTATAATTTAATTATACATTTTATTAATGGTTTGCGTTTGAGTATCAGTAGAGCTTCTTGTGACAGTTAAAGGAAAGTACTGCCGTCTATCCATATTTCTGCCACCAAGCAGTAACGTGAGCATTGCTTCGTTCCGGTTTTGAAGGGTAAAGCCGGATTTACATTTGTCTGACGTGTCGTGTCGTGAAACGTCAGAACGGTACCTATCGGTTTCATACACACAGCACAAGCCGTCACAGCAGATTGCGACACCATACTGAATGTATGAAACCGATACCGTTCTGACGCGACACGACACGACACGTCAGACAAATGTAAATCCGGCTTAAGGATGTTGGTGAAATTAAAGGCACATAGAACGTATTAACTTATTGGCAGTCCTCAGATCTTTGCAATTTAAAGCTCTGAGTGCTGCAACTGCTATGGACAGGCGTGTCGCTTAACACCAGGCACTCGACTTGTTTGTCCTGTCACTTGTTATCATAAAAAATTATATCAGACCATAATAATTAAATGTTATAAAACTATTAACCTACTCTTGCGACTCTTTCACTGTAAAAGATTTATTCCCAACTCTTCAATGAAGACGATAGTCGGTGATTACTCTAATCTTTAATAAACAAATAATATAACTTTGTAGAAAGTAATAATTTCCACATATTGTATAAAATAATATATTGGCGATAAATAATTGTGTTGATAGTTGTTTATTATTAAAAACTACGTCCAATGACGTACGTGACTTGTATTTACGGAGTATGAAGAAATTACCTTTTATTTAAATTTAAAAAAGACCTTACAGTGTTTAATACGAGTAAATAAGTAAATTTAACCTGTGCGTAACCTAGTCACTCAACGATGTATGGGGCGAGCAATGCTCGCCATTTCTCTATGTGATCGAATCAGAAATGAGGAGATCCGTAGAAGAACGAATGTCATCGACATAGCTCAAAGGATTAGCAAGTTAAGTGGCAGTGGGCAGCGCACATAGCCCGTAGAACTGACGGCCTTTGGGGCAGAAAGATTCTCGAATGAAGACCATGAACCGGAAAGCGTTCAGTGGGACCGCCCCCTATTAGATGGACGGATGACCTAGTAAGGGCGGCGGGTAACGGATGTACGTCGCGTCCGTCCGGCTAGTCTGACAATCTTTGGGGGAGTCTATGTTCAGCAGTGGACGTCTTCCAGCTGATATGATGATGATGTAACCTAGCAATATACATGTTTTGACTTCGCGCTTGCCAACACACAAATTATTCAAAAACTAATGAGTTTTATGTATTCGTACGTAGTTTAGGTGACTTAAATATCATTTGCCTACTGTAAAACGGAGAAAACAGTTTTGAGGAAAACTTATTCAACCAAATTTTGCCGTTTTCAATCCGCATTGGTACAGCAAGGTAGAGTAAACCATGCTCGGAAGCAGAACGTATGTGTGAATCAGGCGATTGATGTATAGACATCATCATGCCGACTATCCAAATTTTTCCAATCTGTTTACGTTTCTATCTTTTACATTTGATGATAGTTTGCAGTCGATATAAAGATTAAAAAAACTAATATGCAATGTACCTCTGCTTTATCATATAAATTAATTTAACGACATCATAACGCGAAAGCCGGCACATCTCCGTGCACTTCATAAAATGTTTGTTTATATGCGATTTGTTTACGCTTTACGATGCCGTAATATTCGAAGTCAGTAACCAAACAACCGAGACGGCGACAACCAGATCGCCCTGCCACATTTACGGTCTATAAACAAATATAACGACCACTAATAATAACTGAAACAGCAAACAATGAAAACAAGCCAACCGATCTCGTGGGGATACAACCCATAAAGGTATTTATTAATCTCTTAATAAACAAAATCACCGACGTAAAAATGTTTGGATGCGTTTTATAGGCGTTATCAGAAATTAATGAACCCACTCCGCCACACTATTTGTTAATAGTTTGAATATTGCCGTGCCCTATCGCGTTTATAGATTTTTATTAATAGAGTGTTGTTAAGTAATTTTTTTTTTTTTTTTTTCTGTTAATATTTATTTAGATTTTTGATGACTGTTGTATTGGTTTTTGTACGCTATAGTAATAATCATTCTATTTATACAAAATAAATACACAATACTAAAATAGAGCATGCACGAAAGTGCACAATTTTATAGTTTCTTTTTTTTATAATCAAATGACGTGACGAATAAGTAACAGTTGCAGTGCCACTCAGAGCTTTAAATCGCAAAGATCTGAGGCGCACTGCCATTGCGCCCGTCACATAAATTGACAAGTCCCAAGTGCCTCTAGTTTCACTAGCTCCCTCACCTTTTAAAACCAGAACACAAATAATGCTAACATTACTGCTTGGCGGCAGAAATAGGTAAGGTGGCAGTACTTCCCTGGACGAACTCTTTCGCAAGGAGCTCTACTGCTACTAAAAAGTTAAATATAGGTTGTGCGCAACCAGATGGCCACGCGCACAGAACACTTAAGTTTGTGGTCACGAGTTAGGTTTGTGACAGACAGGGATAATAAGGTCCGTGACAAAGATGTATTGCTACATTCTTTTGTACAGACACCACCGTAGTAAACTTTCTGTCTAATTGCAAATGTTAGTGCGGTCGTACGATGTATTTGTTCCTCATACTCATAAATTAATCAAGCTTACACTACCAAATATAACGCAAATGTCATAACAATACTATGTACTAAAATTGTGTAATTCTGTTTTATATTCGAGTAACTCATGTTACCGGCATGACTTGCTAAATATCGGAAAGTCGCATATATTATGTTATTGCCAAAAATGTATAATATAATTTTAATTACATTTACGCTTTTTATAATAGAAAGTCAAATGTAATAATAATTACAATAATTTGTGTACTATGTGATTGCTTGCATACAAATTACATTAACAATTATTTATCTTTTTTAAATACAAAACCGCCGTGAGTAACTAAAATAACGGATAAGTCACTTTAAGTCGAATTTTTGCTCGACGTGTTTCGAACCAATTCGTTGTCCTTAATCATGAGATTCTTTAGAATTAGAATAGAATTAGACGAAAAGTCCTGGCAGCCCGATCCCTCATAACAGCAGCGGGCGCAGGCGGCGTTGGCAAGAAACTACCTTCGTTTGCTTTATTTTGATTAAAGTCATTTGCAGGATTGCGCACTACATTAACAACGTTACTTTCTAAAGACTCGTCTACACTAACCACTGACGTAGTACCTAATTGGTTCGTAACATGTTGAGCAAAAATTCGACTTAAATGCGTGAGTTATTCGTTATTTTAATTATTTATCTATTGTGATTAATTTCTGCGTTTTGTGTCAGTAAAATTAAACATATTCTTATTTAATAACGACACACATGCATATATACGTCGAGACTGTTGTGATGCAATTATTGTTCTAACAAGCCCATAAGCAATAGATGAGTTACGTCTGTTTTTTCTGTACTCAAAATTATACACTTTTTTAGTTCTTTACGTTACGTATGTATATGTAAGTACGCAACAAGTTTATACTGTACTAAGCTGCGTCCACAAAAAAATCTTACAAAATAGCGATACGAAATGGATTTGGGATTGTTGCAAAGTTCGAGTCCGGAACTTATAAAATGTGACAATACAACATCGTCAGGGACTTGTCTCAGTTGAGATCGCAGCCGTCATTGTTCGTATTTAACACGGTCTTAAGTCCTTGCAGTAGAAGAGATCTTGAAGTTCGTCAACACAAAGAAAACGTGAGTTTATCACTCATTTCAGTTATTTTGATTGGAAGTTGTATTAGTAATCAGATCTTTACGATTTAAAGCTCTGAGTGGCACTGCAACTGCTATGTACAGGCGTGTCGCTTACCAACAGTGCGTACTACTTGTTCGTCCCATCACTTAGTGTCTTTAACAAAAATTTTAAAAAGTTTTGCTCCGTCATAGAAAAATCAACCTATTCATATTTGGTTTATTTATATAATTCAATATAAATTATCGAAAATATGAAAAATAGCTAAGAAATGGCATGAAGCACTTTTTAATTTGACGCTAAAACCTAAAAAACACTGTTAAGAGACTATACAACCTCAAATAGCTTTGGTTAATTCTGCGTAACAGCGAAAGTATTGAATTAAGCTGTATTCAATAGGTACATTACATACACCATTTTTTTTTTCAACTGAACTAAATACAACGGGTATACGTGAGGCGCACTATAAGTTTCCGGAATAAATAAGAAAAAAATACTATAAATGGTCAGAAATGAATTTATTATCGAGTTTTTAGGTTTTCGCGATTGTTATACATAAGGAAATGAAACTATTTTTCCGGATTTAAATCGCGTATATTTGTTTTTTCAAACAAACCGACGTTTCGGGCCCTTTACAGGTCCCATGTTCACGGTTCATTTCCTAAATGAATTATTGTTTCTCAAAATATTCTCTGTTACTGTTCACTTTTTTAACCGACTTCAAAAAAGGAGAAGATTCTCAATTCGACTGTATGTCCTTTTTTTTGTATGTTAGTTACGCGATAACTCCCGTATTTGTGAATTTCATGATTCTTTTTTTGTTGGAAAGGGGGTACTCCCATAGTGATTTTGAAGAAAATCATCCACCTCTGAGGGTGGCTGTTCACGCATGAAGATTCATTTTTATAAATAGCGCCTAACTTTAATTTAGGAGCAATTATTTTAATGGTTGATTTTGCTAGAAATGGCAAAGCGTTTTTCTCTCGATATACTTTGAGTAGTGAGAACCGATTTTGTGTCCACCACCAGTGTCAAGTCCTGTTTATTGGCGAACTAGGATATATTTCAATAAAACTTGACAAGTAGACGTAATTCCACGTACTTTTGAGGTCGGTTTTTTTAGTACTCTGTACTGAGATTATCTTATGAATGAACCAATTTTTTATGCCAAAACATTTATGCCACTTCTGCGAGACAATCTCTGAAACATTTATGCCACTTCTCCGTGACAATCTCTGAAACATGTTTTTTATACTCTTCGACAGCCTCTTCAGGTGATGAAAATCGTTGTCCGCGTACCTGGTTCTTAATTTTTGGAAATAAATGAAAGTCACAAAGTGCCAGGACGGGACTGTACGCGGGAAGGCTCATAAGGTCAACGTTGTTCACCTTTATAAATTCATTTGTCTGTCTGGCCGTGTGAGAACTGGCATTACCGTGGTGCAAGATGATACGGCGTTTACGATTACTTTTACGGAGTTTATCACTAACTTTCGGCAAACAAGTGGTAGTGTACCAATCACTATTCATGGTACATTGATTCTCCAAAGCAACAGTAGCCACGTGTCCAGTTTTATTTAAAAAAGAAGCAATCGTCCGCTTAGAGGCACTTTGCACGCGCGCCACTTTGGTTGGTTTCGGTTCATCTCGAAAGACCCATACGCTCGATTGCTGCTTTGTTTTAGGATCGTAACTTTAAATACATGTTTTGTCATCTGTTACTATGTCCCACACAAAATTTGACGCCCCTTTGTTGAATCTGGTAAGCATGGCATTGCACCAAGTGACGCGATCCGTTTTTTGAGCCTCAGTCAAATTGTGAGGGATCCACCGAGAGCACAGCTTTTTCACACCCAAATGTTTGTGTAGTATTGATTGTATTTGACGCATGCCTATGCCTAAAGATGCCCGATTCTTATGGTATATCATATGCCTGTCTGTTTTGATCAGCAGTGGACGGGCGACCATCACGAAATTCGTCACTGAGATTTACACGACTGCATTTGAATTCTGCAAACCCGCTATAAATAGTCGTCTTGCATGGTGCTTCATAGCCAAAAGCAGTTTGAAGCCGAGCGAAGCTCCGCTGAGCTGTTAAGTTACACATAAAGTCGTAGAAAATCATACTACGAAAATTTTCACGAGTTAAATCCATGGTTATGTAGACAACCAATTTCTAAACTCACGCTACAATATAAATATATATATACTCAAGTCCTTACCATTAAGATCGTATTTCCAGTGCTTGAAATCATACTCAAGTCTGCTCAAATCCTGACTTGAGCATTGAGTACAGTTCTGGAATACGACCCTGAGACTTGATTTCATTTATTATCATATATTATAACACTGATTTAATTATCAGTCAGTCGATATACCTACTTTAACGCGGATTCTTTATTTTACTTATCGTGTCCCATCATTGGTTCATGAAGTTTGACACGAGTCATTTTAAACAAGCTGAATTTTACAGAGTATAAAATAAATTTTATTATTACTAATAAGTACACAATTTTGATGATGTCTCTATTAAATTAGAATATCGCAAGTTCGAGTAGTGAAATATAGCATTATTACTGGTAAGAGTACAGTAAAGTATGTAATAAGTCTGAGTATTATGGTTATATTATATATATAAAGCTACAAGTTTAGACTCACTTAGAAAAATAGAACGCATACTACCCGATATGGTAGAAAAAAGATATTTATACCGTTGTACGCGGGTAGGCTCCAAGGCAAAGAATCAAATATGAAAAGACCTGAATGTGGAAAATGTAAACGAGTAATACACGGCCTGCAAAAACTATAATACATGGGGGGGATTTTTGTGCATTTTATGAGATACATCCAGGTCAAATTCCGCGGGAAGTAAAAAATGTTCGAAATTCAAATAAACAAGATGGCCGCCATACAAATTTCAAAGCCTCCTTTCACGGCAACTATTAGAGATAGGTAGGAGGTGCTTGAAGGAATGTCATAGAGGGTAACACTGGTCAACTGCCTGGGTTAAAAAAAATTCAGATGGCGATTTCAAAATGGCAGCCGAAGAAAAACTTGCATCGATCCGGCTGAAAATTGGTATGCGAGGGTCTTTAGGAGTCCTTAATCATAATTCAAAAATTTCTTTTCGCCATTTTCCAATATGTCTACCATACAAACTTTTTGGCAGCACATGGAAATTTGCTCTATTCCAGCTGAAAATAGGCATGAGGGGCCCTCTATGGGTGTTTAATAATAATTTGCAGTCAAAATTTACTTTTTGCCATTTATCAATATGGCGGCCATTAAAGAGCTATGTTAATTTTTTTAAAGTCATAAGTGCCGAGGCCATAGGCCGAGGTATAGCGGAGGGCGAAGCCCGAAGCGTCCACACACCACCTTACGTAGCTAGTATACGGGGACTAGATTTCACAATTGTTCAAAATGTAAGGCATACTTCCCGATGTAGTGGAAATAATATCTTTATACAACTTATGGCGTTGTTGTATCTCGACCGTCTCTCTGTTACATTCTTTTTTATTGGAAGCTATGCCAAAAAGAGAAGTATTTAGGGAAAAAATGCCAGACAATCACATCAAATTTCTGGTCCCAAACTAGGGAATTTCCTATACTATGAGTACCAAAGTACCAATAATTCTGAAGGCAATACCCAGAATGCCCTGACCAGGACCAACTTAAAAATATTTTTTTCATAAATTGGCTCAAATAAGAATATGGAACCTCCTCATCAAGCGCCAATAGTACTAATCACTGTGCTACCGAGAGCATAAGCACACCCCGTAATCTGAAAGCGACCACGCGCTGCAGGCTGAGCCCAATCCCACCGTAGGTGGGGTATAGGGCTCGTTTGTATCTATAATAATACAACCGGATTGAGAATATTGCATTGTAAGACATTGTCTGTCGGATAAAAAAGGATTTATGCCCGATTTTGGAGTCAAGTTTACCAAATTTAAAGTTTGTTGTAATTACTAATACAAACACTTAGAAAAAATTCCTTCGATCCGGCCGGATTCGAACCGACGTCTTCTAGCAAACCGTGCCAGATGCTATGCCAACTACGCAGCGGTACGAGCCAGCGGACTTCACAAATTTTTCTATATGCTCATACAAATATGTCGGATCTTTTGTATTTGGTTTTCAACGACTTTTTCGACGTCAGCGGAGAGTAGCGCCATCTTTACAGCTACCACCTCTGGCTAGAGATGTCGCTATTCACTATAGTTAAATTTGTATTGAGTTGATATTCAATTATTTTTGTGAAATTACTCCACTAGTTTCTTAAAACTATTAATACAAAGAACGAACATTTAGAAAAAACTCCCCTCGATCCGGCCGGATTCGAACCGACGTTTTCTAGCAAATCATGCCAGACGCTATGCCAACTAAACATTCGATCTTTGTATTGATAATTATAACAAACTAGTGGAGTAGTTTCACAAAAATAATTGAATATTAATTTAATACAAAATTAAATTTAAAGTTCCTTTAAATATTGTAAAGACGGGTTTATTCCTCGCGTCCAAATTATTTTGGCTACTTAAAGCTAAGATTTAATATGATACGATTGGAGTAGGTACTTTAACGTAGCCAACTATGTTTTGGATAAAGATAAATATAAATTTCTCTAGTTAATAAATATGGAGATTATTATGCCTCATCACTAGACGAGCTATGATGTGGTACAATTAATAAATATAATAATAAAATATAATTAATATAATAGTATTACCAAAAAAAACTGGTAACAAAAGATTGCGCGAAGACAATGATTAGTCCAAGATATCTTCAATAAACAATCATAAATCATTATACATTACCACGCGTGAAGCACCGCTTGAATCGGTTAGCTGGTAACGATTTCATACTACATTACATCTGACTACCGGCTACTATTGAATGCTCTTTGCAGAGGAATTGAGGCCTAATACCACTCCTAACGGACAGTGGGACTTCGATATAGTGTTATTTGGTTTGGCGAAGGCACATGCTGTCTTTCAGCGCTTAGTGAACAAAGCTGTACGTGAAGGTTCATTAACGCAGTTACTTACATCAACAATATTTTGGTAGTATTAGTTTGGTAAGGTGTAAGTGATTAATTAGAAAGCTTAGAGACAATATTTCAGCAATTCAGAGAGGCGAATCTTACATTAAAACTAGCTGAATGTGTATTTTTTTAATGTTCTGTAGGTTTACTATTAACATAATTTGGTCAGGTGCTAAAAATACTGCTGCGGATCGTGATTTTTCATGCAAAATATGTGATAATTTATAAGTTTAACTACCTTTTTAAGAAAATTAATCATACTGCTATACTATTTCGTGATTTATTGCTCGACCTTTAACAAAATTTTATAGAAAATGTCACCATGGCTATTGGGTCAGGATCAGCAGTATGCTCTTAGTGACTTGAAATATATATTAGTATTCCGCACTTTGCTTGCTCTGTATAATCCATCTATTTTTATTGAACATACTGACGCTAGTAAGGAGGTTAAGTTGCTTCCAGGTTCATTAGGAACTCCAACTTTATGGGAAAAATTTGTTTAAAATTTCCTAGTCCATTTGAGTGTAAAACATGTAATAAACGCATGTAGGTAATAAACACAGTACAAGTGACATGGCAAGTGGTGAGGAGATATAAACGTATTAGCATAGATTCTTTCATTGCTATGATTCATGTGTCATAAAGAGACAATTGTTGTGTTACAGATTTTCTAAAGGATTTGGGAATAACACAGTGAACAACGCGATAGGTGTCTGAAATTTTATTTTATTCAGATACACGTGTATTTGCCAGAATACAGTAATATTATTATACAATTATATTATTGTATTTAGCTCTATCTAAAAGTACTGAGTTGCCCCATAGAACAATGAGCTGAGCTGAGCATGGACGAAATGTAGCCGTGACAGACCGTCAGCGCAGTTTACCGAAAGACTGTTTGCCTTAATCTTCGTAAAGCATAAACAAATTTATTTAGCATCATCCAAATTTGTTCGATGTATTCCTTTCAGCTAAGGAGCTTATCGATTGTTAACACAAGAAATTTAAATGTAGACACATATCGTCTATATTATCAGCATTGTAATGAATTTTAACTGGTATGGGATTTGAGTTGTAAAATCTAAAAGCTTAAAAGTTAGTTTTACTTCTATTAATATTTAAGTTATATTAATCTATACAACCTCAAATGGCTTTGGTTGATTCTGCATAACAGCGAGGAAAAAATATATAGTAAAATTGAGGATATACACTGATTACTGTATGGTGCGAAAAGACGATTCCTAGAAATTCATTAAAAAACACAAACCTTACCTCGAAATTTTACAAGAAAACCGCTGTATTCAATTGGTTATATATACATAGGGCGCACTATAAGTTTCCGGAACTGGCCACTTATATAAACAATATTTAAAAAGTAATTACAACATTTGAAAATGGAACTCTTTGGCTGTAGAATACAGTTTGTTTCATCTGACTGTCACTTACTTTTACATTGTGGCGTCATTTTAGAAATTGGTTCTCTACATAAACATGGATTTAACTCGTGAAAATTTTCGTACTATGATTTTCTACGACTCTAAGTGTAATGTAACAGCTCAGCGGAGCTTCGCTCGGCTTCAAACTGCTTTTGGCTACGAAGCACCATGCAAAACGACTATTTATAGCTGGTTTGCAGAATTCAAACGCGGTCGTGTGAATCTCAGTGACGAATTTGGTGATAGTCACCCGTCCACTGCTGTGAACAACAAAAATATCGATGGTGTGCGCGTTATGATCCAAGTACCATGAGATTCGGGCGTCTTTAGGCATAGGCACGAGTCACATACAATCAATACTACACAAACATTTGGGTGTGATAAAGCTGTGCTCCCGGTGGATTCCACACAATTTGACTGAAACTTAAAAAACGGATCGCGTCACTTGGTGCAATGTCATGCATACCAGATTCAACGAATGGGCATCAAATTTGGTGTGGAACATAGTAACAGGTGACGAAACATGGATTAGTTAGTTACGATCCCAAAAAAAAGCAGCAATCGAGCGTATGGGTCTTTCGAGATAAGCCGAAACCAACCAAAGAGGAGCGCGTGCAAAGTGCCTCTAAGAAGCGGATGATTGCTTCTTTTTTTAATAAAACTGGACACGTAGCTACCGTTGCTTTGGAGAATCGTTGTGCCGTGAATAGTGATTGGTACACGATCATTTCTTTGCCGGAAGTTATTAATAAACTCCGTAAAAATAACCGTAAATACCGTATCATCTTGCACCACGATAATGCCAGTTCTCACACGGCCAGACAGACAAATGAATTTTTGAAGGTGAACAACGTTGACCTTATGAGCCATCCCGCGTAGGTGCAGTGCCGACCTGGCATCTTGTGACTTTTATTTATTTCAAAAAATTAAGAACCAGTTACGTGGTCAACGGTTTTCGTCACCTGAAGAGCCTGTCGAAGAGTATGAAAAATATGTTTCAGAGATTGTCACGGAAGAGTGGCATAAATGTTTTCAAAATTGGTTCATTCGTATGAAAAAGTTCATTAACGCTAACGGAAAATATTTTGAGAAAGAATAAAATCATTTCTGACCATTTACAGTACTTTTTTCTTATTCATTCCAGAAAGTTATAGTGCGCCCCATGTACCAATGATTTTTTTTATCAACTGAACTAAATAGTACACGTATACTTTTCAAATGGTTTTTATTTCGTTTGTAGAAAAAAATATTCTGAAATAAAGCCATGCCGCTCGATCCAAAATGAACCGTATTTCGTACGGGAAAAATTTGAATTAGAGCTGAGGTACTCTTAATGACTTGACGAACATTAGTTCGTTCAACTTATCACGTCTGTTGGTATTTTACTTACGTCGGAGTTTTATTATATGAGTTGTTTGTATTGTTATGAGAGTTGTATCGTCAGCAAATACAATGGTTAATAAAACGAGGAACACTTATGGACCTAAAACGCTACCTTGAGGAATTCCTGCATTTGTCGTTATACAGTGTAATCTGATTAGTTTTACTATTATATTATTGTGTTCGATTTTTAAGTACTTTTCCATGTACTCAAGGGCCGTTGCCCTAATACCATATGTTTCAAGCTTATGTGGGATGAGGATGACTCAGAAAATGTTCAAGATGATTTTCAGTATGTCAAGATGAGTCGTTTATACAGTTGAAGAGCACGTTGAACGGTTAAACTTTATTATGGAAGCGGCAGTTTAATTTGTCAAACGCTTCGTGCGTTACGAGAACTTTATGGTTAACGTAATCGCCCTAAAGATTATACTATGCATCAAATAGTGAAAAAATTTGAAACCACTGGTTCTGTATTGGTTGCATACCCAATACTCTTGTTGAAATAAGGTCGTATTTTGGGTTGGAAACAAAATTAGACCTTTTTTTTTAGAATGAAGCGGGTGTTGCCGTAACTGTGAATGATTATTGTTACCATTACATGATTCTGAATTTTCTTCTGCAGACATTGGAAAAATAGACACAAAAAACAAAAGTCTGTTTTCGTAAGGTGAGATCGGTGACAGAGTTGGCCGAACGGTTACCATCACGCAGTCTGACTGTCACGCAGAGGCCTCAGGTTCGATTCCCAGAGCGGAAGAAATATTTGCTTGGCCTACTTTTATTTCTCTCGTGAGTTTGGGTGTAATTTGTGGTTGTCAATGTATGAGTCCATGGTACCCGCGACACAGGGTTTCCCTAGTGCTAGGGGCTATGTTGAATGTGTGCGTTATTTTTATTATTATTATTGTACGTGCCACTACTGGTGGGGTCTTCTTTAAGGAGAGTGTTTTGGCCATGTTCCTTTATGCTGATCGAATGCAGTTTGGGAACTTCACAAGTTTTCCAAATCGTGAAACTTCGTCAGTACGGTACATTCAGTCCTATTCAAGTGATGTCGATGATGATAATGAAATGGTAAGTAAATATTATCATAAATACTTAGTACTTAGTTGTTATATTGCTTACAAAAACATTACTCGTCACTAAGCATGTACTTCCTATAGGTGCGCCTCAGAGATATGCGAAATCGTAGCAGTGGAGTGTTAAGTCGATATCTTTGATATATCACCCATATCACCGACAACATCTCTTTTTAATTTGTCACGGTATTTTTCATCACCATAGCAACAATTTAGAAACATAAAGGTACCACTGTAAACTGCCGCCTACCGCTATTGTAGCTAACGTGTGGCCGTCTAGTCGCGAATACGAACAATCTATACAAAATAATATCAAAGAGAAATATTCGGTTCTCTATTAGGTGTGTGTGTACGTTACAAATAAATTGGCAGTCAGATTGTGTGAAACTTGTTATCCATATGAGAGCCTATATCAAGTTACGGTGTAAGTATCAGTGTAAATAAGGTTGAATATGTGTTACCTTTATCAGTGGCAGGGGTATCACGACGCGGCGGTCGCGAAGGTGGTGGGACAGTCATCGCGCGGGGATCCGGAGTTGTTGTCGGTGGAGAAGAAGCTGCACAACAATTAACGTTTATTACTTATCTCAAAAAATAACTAAAGTAATATGTATCGAGTTCTTAGGTTTTCGCGATTGTTACACATAGGAAATGAAACTATTTTTCCGGATTTAAATCGCGTTTATTTGTTTTTTCAAACAAACCGTCATCAAGACCATGTGATCTGTAAAGAGCTCGAAATGTTGGTTTGTTTGAAAAAACAAAGATATATATAAAATTATATAAAATAGTTTCATTTCCTATAAAGCAATCAATGTTTTTATTGTGTTAGTTTTATAGTTAATCATATATTTTTTGAGTAACGACATTAATGAAGTAAAATTTATTTAATAAAGTTATGTATAACTATTTCTAGGTACTTACTATACAAACGTATAGTGCCATCAGACTCTCCTCTAGGATTCTTTGCCACACATTTATAAGTTCCATAATCTTCCTGCACAATATGTCTGATCAACAGTTTCATATGTGTCTTATACGCTGGCACCCCAACAGAATTCTCCATGTGGTATTTAGGACTTTCGTGTATCATATGACCGTCATCTCGAGTCCAATAGTTCAAAGATGTTGGGTGTGCTTCAGTGAAGCATTCCAGAGTCACGTTATAGTAGAGTGGGGCTCCTACTAGCTGGTGTGGTATCCATAACATTGGTGGAACTAAGTAGAAAAGGTTATTTTAAAACGGTTAAGATATGTTATGTAATCCATTACTTGGACAAGACAAGCACAAGCCCATTTGAATATATTTATCAGTAGCCAAATTTCATAACAAAACATTATTGAAAAAAAGAAAAATTTATTCAGTACCATTCATTTTAAATTGTACGTAGGTAAAAATAAAAATAAATTAAAATTAAACTTAGATACTGAATGGGCACAACTCAGTATATGCCGTGGCTATAATTTTTTTAATATATATTGTATTCTTTGTTATTTGATGTGATGACTTGTAAATTGCTTAGTACACTTTTTACAATGATTATAATTTTTAATTTCACTGAAGATTAATTACTAATACGTTCTTCCCTTAAAGGAAAATAGTTAGAATTTTTTCTTATGTAAAATATAGACGCACCTTTGACTACAATCTCACGAGTTAATAAAAACTTACAATCAACGCTGACTTTGACTCGCTTCGAGACGGTGGGAGGCACTCCATTACTGGCTATGCAAAGGTAAGCTCCCATGTCCAATCGGGATATCCTCGCCATGTCTAACACTTCTCCTTCCCAATCGGATACTAGACGAAATCAGGAGAAATAAATGTAGCGCATGACAAAAGTAAACATTTGTTTAAGAGTTCGTACCCATGGTATAATAAAGCTACATGTGATCTTACGTCAAAAGTTTTACCACTTGAAAGTGGTAATAATAATACAAACCACATGAAATTATATTTCGTCGCTTCATTCTCGATATAATATTTAACCAGGTAGTTTCCTTAACTTGCTAGGCAACAGCGCACGGTTTTTAGAGAAAAAAAAATGTTTTGACGTTGACACTCCCTACCAGGCACCAACCGCCATTTTCTATCGTCATTCCTTTTTCGTGCGTGGCAACAAGCACACCTCCACAGCTCCGTTAAAATGTCAAAGCGAACAAACTTAGAAAAAATCGAATATTATAAAAGTAAACTGAAATACTTGGAAAATACAGATGCCAAACGTCGTCGGCGTTATAGGATCATAATATCTTCGGACGAGTCGGACATTGATCAAGGTAAGATTTTTTCTTACGCTCATAAATAATGAAAATAAAAAATGAAAATAGCCATTTTTATCATATAGCACTACTTGCTACTTCCGCAATTATAATAAATGTTCGGTTTCATACATCGCAAATGTGAATCTAACCTACATTTAACAAAACATCGGGTTAACTGCGAGTTATCCCCGATAACCAAATCGAACATGGGTGGATGAAAATCTGAACAGATACATTAATATGTGAATTTTACATGATTTATAATAAAACTGCCTCGAAGTTAACCGCGAATTAAACATGATAATGAAATCGACTGCGAGTTGATTTTAATTTGAACAGTATTAGCACCTGCGTCCTAATAAGTAACGTATATTTTTTAACTTAAACTACGTCGGGGTTAACTGCGAGTTAACCACTATAATGAAATCGACTGCGAGTCAATTTTAATTTGAACAATATTAGATCCTACGTGATAACAAGTAATAAAAATAAAATTACTTCGGGGTTAACTGCGAGTTAACCACGGTAACGAAATCGACTGTGAATCGATTTTTATTCGATCAATATTAGTACCTACGTGCTAATAAGTCAAGTATTTTTTTGAAATAAAATTACTTCCAGGTTAACTGCGAGTTAACCATGGTAATGAAATCGACTGCAAGTCGATTTTAATTAACACAGTATGGGTAATATTAGTACGTGCTAATAAGTAAAGTTAATTTTAAATAAATTTACGTCAGGTTTAACCTTGAGTTGACCGCGATAATGAAATCGACTACGAGCCGATTTTAATAATTATATTATTCAAAGAAAAGTATATTTATAATAAAATTAAGTTGGGGTTAACCATGAGTTTTCTGCAATAAGAAATCAACTATGAGTTATTTCAATTTAAATCCCACATACGTGCAATTAATAAGTGTTAACGAAACATGCCGTAGTTAAAACTCAATTACCTATCTAATACAATTCTAAAGAAGATCGTTAATGGTTTTAGGCGACAGCCACCTGCAAAACCAATATGCAGCTTCGTCAGCAATACCATTATGTAAACAGATACCACCACCAGTCTGTAATACCCGGCATTAGTTTATCGCCACACGACTATAGAAAAAATTGCATATCACAATTAAAAACTTAATTGACTTGGGAGCAATGACAAAGTGCTGTCCTAGAAAACATCAATACATATCTAGTACCTTTTTAGCCCCAAAACGCAACGGTAGTAGTCGTTTCATATTGAATATAACTGTTATATATCTCTTTGGTACATTGTTACCTGGGTTACGTTTGACATATTATTCCATTATTCAATAAAATGTCTTAAAGTGATTTCTGTATTTTTATGAATATACTACAAATTGGCGACAATGGACGAACTCACGCGACTATACAGAACACGTACATCGATACGCGGCCAATTGACAAAACTGGAACACAAATTCTCAGAAATTCACGAAAACATTACAGAGTATGAAGCTAACGTCAGACTCTCAAACCCGGAAATTTATGAAAAGAAGTTTGACATGGTACAGACGGACATCGAATCTCAAATCGAAGCCGATTTCGAAGCTGAGGTCGAACAGAGGTACAGTACTCAGGAACAAATAATCAATATTAAATTGAAGCTTCAAAAGCTGCGCCCTACACCAACAGTAGTTCACGCGCCATCGCAGAACTACGAGGACGCACTCGTCGCACCTTCAACAAGCTCATTGCCACCAAAACTTAACTTACAACCTTTTCATGAAAAAGAAACATTTAAAAATTTTGTAAAACGTTTGGAAATGTATTTACAACTGTACAATTACGAGGACATGCGCACCAAAACGTTAATGTTATTATCTTCTCTGTCACCGGAATTACATCAGAAGGCATATGATCTCTGCTCGCCCTCCGACCCCCGTGAACTAGAGTTCAGTGTACTCGTTAAAACCCTAGAAGAGTATATAGACCCTAAACCAAGTATCTGGGCTTGCCAACACAAGTTCATATCACGAGTACAAGGAGTAGATGAATCAATAATAACATATACATCGGAATTGAAACGTTTAGCCCAAGATTGCGAATTTACATGCGACGGTTGTAAGAAATCCATCTGTAACAACTTTTCAACATTACAGTTTATTAGAGGACTTCGTGACAACGATATTAAGACAAAAATCTTAGAAAACAGATCTGTAACTGATTTTGCAGACCTAGTTCGTACTGCAACCGCGATAGAGATGGCAAAGTCAGACAGCGACTTCATAGCACAGCCATCACAATCATGTAAAAACATCTTCCAAGTCGTCACACGATTTAAAAACCCCACGACAAACAATAGAGCGCCTATATCAATACGCGACTTACGAGGCAAATGTTTCCGCTGCGGAAGCGCTGATCACCGCGCATCAGTCTGTAAATTTATCAACGATATCTGTAACAAATGCCAGCGCAAAGGACACATAGCACGTGTTTGTTTGCAATCGTTGAATACCAAAATAAACAAATTGAATCGGAACAAACATCCATACACAGAGAACCGCACTCATCAGATACCGTCGATGACGACACGCCCTGGAACACCAATATCATTCGGTCCAACAACTCTGACAAGTACATGATAAATATACACATAGATGGTAAAGGCGCGGAAATGGAAATAGACACAGGCGCTGCGCTGTCATCCATGTCTGCTAAAGATTTTAGAAAACTAAATACGGGTCGAAAAATATTTAACACTGAAGTTACAATGCGAACTTATACTGGAGAAATAATTAAACCTCTAGGTGTTGTGTACGTCACTTGTAAATACAAGAATCAATCATTCAACGGCAAACTTTATATAATTAAGCAAGACGTTGATCCTATATTTGGTCGTGCATGGATACGTTTGGTAAAAATGGACCTAGCTAACATCAACGCCATCAAGGAATCCACGCATTCCCACTTAGAAGATCTCTTAGAGGAGTATGCTTGTATATTCGATGGCACATTAGGCTGCATTTCTAATTATAGAGGGCACATCGCTTTGAAAGATAACACCACACCTATTTTTGTGAAGCCAAGACGTATTCCCTACGCACTAAAAGAAAAAGTAGACGAGGAAATAGAACGGCTCTGTCAACAAGGAGTCATTACGAAAGTAGACAATGCTGAATGGGGTACACCGGTTGTGCCGATCGTGAAGCCGAACGGGAGCATCCGGCTCTGTGCCGACTATAAAGTCACGCTGAACAAATATACTAAAGTCGAACAGTACCCGATTCCTATTATTGAAGACATCTTGGTGGAGATGAACGGCGGCGAAATATTCTGCACGTTAGATATTAGCCAGGCTTATCTACATTTATGCTAATGGATGAACAGAGTGCCATGATGCAGACGCTGAGCACGCACAAGGGAACGTTCAGGGTCAACCGCCTTATGTTCGGCGTTAAAGTGGCACCTAATCTATGGCAAAAGTTCATGGATAGATTACTCAAGGATATTACTGGAGTCAAATGTTTCTTTGACGATATTATCATACAGGGATCAACGGAAGGACAATTGCTCGCTAGGCTCCGGATTGTTTTACAAAAATTGAAAGAGACCAATTTGAAACTCAACAAGGACAAATGTCATTTTATGCAAAAAAGTATTAAGTACCTCGGGCATATTATCGATAAAGACGGTCTTCATAAAACCAAAGACAAGGTCAAAGCAATTCTAGATACGAACCGTCTGAGCAACATTAGTGAATTACGTACATTTCTGGGCATGGCCAATTACTACAATAAGTTCATACCCAATTTAGCTTCTATCTCATGCCCACTGAATAATTTACTTAAGAAAGACACCGAATTCACATGGTCATTTGATTGTGAGGATGCATTCAACAAAATTAGGAAAGAAATTCTTAGTGAACGAGTTTTAGTCCATTTCGATCAGACTAAACCTCTAGTACTCGCCACAGACGCGTCGTCCAGCGGGCTCGGAGCTGTGCTCTCTCACAGGCTGCCAGATGGCTCAGACAGGCCCATTGCCTTTGCGTCGCGTTCGCTCACTACCAGCGAAAAGAAATACAGTCAGATTGACAAAGAAGCGACATCAATCTTTTGGGGACTAAAAAAATTCTTTCACTACTGTTACGGTAGGAAGTTTATACTAGTCACAGATCACAAACCACTAACGATAATCTTCAATCCGTATAAAACACTACCGGCAATGAGCACTATGAGACTTTTCCACTACGCACATTTTCTTTCCGGCTTTGACTACAGCATATAGATCATCAGCTGAGAACAGTAATGCAGACTACCTATCCCGATTCCCAGTTGACATGATAGCTACAAACATTATTGACGTTAATTGTGCCTTCCAATTGCAACAAATTAACAACATTTCGATTGACCGCCAAACGATTGCGGATGAAACCCAAAGGGATTCGGAATACGAGGCTGTAGTAGAGGCTTTGCAGTCAGGAACGAGTGTGACGCGATACGGTTACAATGATAATGAGCTGACGCTGCAGGATGGGTGTATTTTAAAAGGCACTAGAGTTATGATCCCAATTGCCATGAGACAGGCAGTACTGGAAGGCATACATACGGGTCACCTAGGAATAGTGAAAATGAAACTCCTAGCACGAGGTTTTGTTTACTGGAAAAACATCAATAAAGACATTGAGGACCTAGTTAAAGGTTGTCGTGAGTGTAGGCTAAACCAGAACCAACCAGCACGGGCACCACGCCACCCCTGGGAGACCCCTATAACCCCTTGGCAGAGACTCCACGTTGACTTCGCGGGTCCTATTCAAGGACAATCGTTGTTTGTCATTGTGGATGCATTTTCAAAATGGATAGAGATTATTCCCACTAAGACGACAACAAGTTCATGGTGCATCTCCAGATTGAAGGAGTTATTTGTAACATTTGGTTACCCGCAAATAATAGTATCAGATAACGGAAGGCAATTTGTGTCAACAGAGTTTGAAACATTTCTCAAAAACAACGGGATAGTTCACAAGACTTCAGCTCCGTATCATCCGGCGACAAACGGACAAGCGGAACGTTCTGTCCAGACTGTCAAGAGGGCATTGCAGGCGGCGAATGCTTACCCGGGTACCATACAGGAAAAGATACTGGAA
Organism: Hyposmocoma kahamanoa; assembly: GCF_003589595.1. Lineage (NCBI taxonomy): Eukaryota > Metazoa > Arthropoda > Insecta > Lepidoptera > Cosmopterigidae > Hyposmocoma > Hyposmocoma kahamanoa. The sequence continues at coordinate 7,472,569 of NW_020653851.1, forward strand.
ATTAAAGAGCAATTGAGAAGGACGCCCAGTGTCAGCACTGGCAAAAGCCCATATGAAATCATGTTTGGGAGGGAGGTGAGGACGTCTATACATGTGCGATATAGGAGTACTGTAATTGACAACACAAGAAGCATTCCCCAACACCCGCAGACAAGGACGTTCTCCCCGGGCCAAAGAGTACAGATACGAAGCTACAAGAAAAACAGTAAATGGGAATTTGGAACTGTGTTACGAGTACTGGGCTATATCCACTACCTTGTCGAAACGGACGACGGTGAAACCTGCAAGAGGCACGTCGACCAGATGTTACGGTCAGCAATAGAAGTGCGGAACTAGTGCAAGGCCCAGGGTTTCCTTCTGAGGATTTTTACAGCGGAGGCCTGTTATATATCTCTTTGGTACATTGTTACCTGGGTTACGTTTGACATATTATTCCATTATTCAATAAAATGTCTTAAAGTGATTTCTGTATTTTTATGAATATACTACAATAATAACATTCTCTAACAAATTTGTAACAAAAAGTCATTTTAAAATGGAGGACTATCGAATTGTTTCAAAATTGATACCTCGCATTGAAAGAGATGTATTCATTGACATCTATCTGCGAAGCAGACCGAAAGTACCACAGATTTCAGTATTTACCTTGTGGTTCGAATGAAATTGAAACCTATGAATTTACTGCTCTGACATACGGCTTGTCCATAGCATCGAAAGTGTATACCAAAATCATAAAAGAAGTTGTAACACATTTGAGACAACAAGGATTTAAGTCCGTGGTATATTTAGATGATATTTGTTGTATAGCAGCTGATTATGACGTTGCATCAATAATCATAATGCAACCATTAACTTATTGCAATGTTTAGGTTTCATCGTCATTTAAGGCAAGTCTGTGTTGCAACCATGTCAAGTTTGTAAATTTCTAAGATTCAATTTTGATTCATGAAATTTAAGTATAAGTTTACCTTTAGAAAAAAGGTCAAACAATTTACCACTTACTTTAAAAAATAATGAGGTTACGCTGATGTAACATACGGTAGTACGCACAATTGATTGGTGTCCTCATCTCAGCTTGCCCAGCCACTAAATACGGTTGGTTATATACAAAATTACTGGAAATTCTGAAATTTCTAAGTCTTCAAAAACATGACGGTAACTATGAAACAACAATTTATCTTCCAGATATAATTCTAAGTGATTTGAGTTGATGGACAGACAATATTTACTCGACTTCATCGTATATGAGAACCGCAAGTTTTAAATTAGAATTTATGCAGATGCACCGCGCACAGGTTGGGATTCCGTATGTGGCGCGAGTAGCATAGGAGGCCAACTGAAGGCTGTTGAGAAGAAGCACCATATCAATTACTAAGAATTGCAGTATTTTTATATTATATTAGTATAATCTGATTGTGTTATATTGTTGCGAGTACCCCATAAACCGCAAGGGTGGGATCCAATACTCCCTTACCGATTTAAGTAAACCAATTTGCCAATGGTGCGAAAAGCGCAACATAATTTTGTATGCATATGTGCATATTATGTAAATACAAAAGATAATCGCGCCGATATAGAATCTAGGAAGACTAATCCCGACACCGAGTGGAAATTGTCCTCTCGCGCCTTCCAGGCCATTGTCAGACGTTTCGGACAACCCGAGATTGATCTTTTTGCATCCCGCACCAGTGCCAAATCCGCTATTTTTGTCTCTCGGTTTCAGGAACTAGATGCATTTGCCGTAGATGCCTTTACACTTAATGGGAATTCAAATTTTTTTTGTATGCATTCCCACCCTTCTTTTTATTATTGAAATGCATACGCAAAATTATTGACCAAGCAAATGGTACCCTTGGTTTTCCATACTGGCCTTCCCAGTCATGGTTCCTCCTGCTGCAAAGCCTGTCGGTTTCCGACGTGATATATTTTAACTCAAGCGAATCATTATTAAATCTTATTGCAGGCGGCCTCATCAACTGCACACCAGTCTTACCCTTTCCTCCCGCGGAGTTCCACAAGAGGCGATGACTTTACCCTTAGCTTCTCTTTTTTAAAATACAATTGGACAATATAATGTGTCCCTAAAGCTCTGGTGGGAATTCTGCAATAATAACAGTCTACTGTATCTCTTTTATATCTGAAACAGGCTCAGACGCCCGCTTAAAAAGATTACTAAGGGCGCATTTAGATTGACACCCAGTGCACCAAAATATAGCAATACTTGGAATCCCCAAGTCGTTCTCGCATTAGTTTCAACGTGGTTTCCCAACACAGACTTCCTCTTGAAAAACTTACGAAAAAACATATTATTTTACTTGCACTTTGTACTGCACACCGCGTACAAAGTGGCATTGAAGAAAATGAAAAACATGCAAATATCAGATATTCCCATAAAAATTGCAATACCTGATTTAATCAAAACGTCTGCGCCTGGTCGCGTACAAGCCACATTAAATTTTCCATATTTTAGAAAGGATCCAAATATTTGCCTTGTCGCAGTTTTCAAACATTATATTTTGGTAACACAAAATAAGACAACTGGACGTCAGGGAACGCTCTTGCTGACACACAGAGCTTCCTATAGAGTAGCCACGAGTCAGACCGTGAGCCGATGTGTACGGCAGGTGTTGGATGCGGCGCGGCGGGTGTGGACACGTAGTTTTCGGCGCGCATAGCACGTGGTATTATACCACGCCGCACAGTGGGCTGAAAACGATCGCTAGTGGACTTAGGGGTACTTGAAAATTAAACAACTCCTTTTATAAACATGATGATGGATATTGATTTTACTCACCAATACAATCATAAACTGTCATGTGAATATTTTCGATTGACACAGTAATTTTATAGTTATATGGCTCTGAAACTTTTTTGTATGGAGAAAAAGTGAAATTGGGGTATATCTCTGAAATCTCAAATTTTTTCAAAAAATAATGTATTGATCCATACAGTTGGAGTCTCGAGTTACCATAAAATATATACCTGCACTTGCGGTTCAGTGCGAGTTTTGTAATTTATCGGTCTGGGTTGAAAATGTTGTAAATTAAAAAAAAAGTCTATTCCACACCCATGGTGTAAAGAAGTAGGGCGCATTTGTCATAGTTTCCTCCTCAGTATATTTATAGTGATATACATTGACTTTTTAAATTCTTTTGTTGTATATTATTATTAAAAATAAAACTTCCCTAGAAATAGAAAAAGTATTATATCATGCTAAGAAGTTCCAAAATTCAAATAAGATTAACAAAGCACTAAATAAAATCAAAGAATCGTGGTGTATAATAATTTAACAAACCAAGCAGAACAACAATTTTACAGAAACATATCCAGTTTAAAAGATGACGACAGACGATGATGACGACTGACAGACAATACCCAAATAGCAAACGCTTTTAACAATTTCTTTCAACAATTGCATTTCAAATATCAGCAAGTTTAGCTAACCTTTCGACATCGCGACATCTGTTGATATTGACAAAAGTAACATGGTTTTTGAAAGAAGAGAAAGACCATGTTCAATTTTTAAATTGCCAACAATTGACATACGAGAATTGCTCAAAACTGTAAAATAAATTACTGTAAAGCAAAGCCTTTGCTTTGAATGTGAATTGTTTTAATAACAGAATATCGATAATATGTATGCTTACAAGATCAACACTATCTCAAAATAATCGTTAACAACAATCATCAAAATATACAAACAAACAGGCAATCTAAAGTAACAAAAGCAAAATTTGGCAAGATTTATAAATAAACTACTTAAATAAGTCTAATTACATAAAATATACGGGCTATTGTGTGATTTATAGACAAAAAAATAACACATGCCTGTGCAATGTAACATTCGATTGATTTGCAGTTTTTCTAAAGCCGCATCCTTTAATGCTGCAGCGTCGCATTTTTATTAATACCTAATTATTCTCACTGTCAATATTTTTGTCCAATTTAATTATAATACATGTGAATAATTCAATAATACATTTGGAAAAACATTTGTTTTGACATTTGATGTACTTCCCTTTGACAACGGTATCATGTACCTCATGTACTTGAAATGGCCACGGTTGGCATTTAAAATGACGTTACGAATTTTCGATTCCCGTGTTTGACACAGACCAATGTAATGCTATCTCTTTTGGCTTAAGACGGCACGTAATAGTTAAACAAAGACAATAATATGTTTATGTTTTCGACGTCGAAATGCATCATATACATATAACGTCTGATTTATATATGTCAACGTAACATGTCCTTTAGTTTCCATAGTCTAAGACTCTAATGCATTGCAGCTTATTGACAGTTAAAAAAGATCTATACTAAATTGTAAGGGGATTCGCTATGGGCCTTTCAATTATTTTGCGAAATCTAGTTTAAAGTGGAATAGGATAGTGCTATTGTGCCTTAATCGAAGATTAAAACGCGAAATTATACGAATCTCGAACTAAAATACCCGTATCTGCCCGTTCTGAGGAATCCCGAGCCAATCCAAGCACGCCGCCTCAAATTGCCTATCCCCTTTGTAGCGGCCATATTTACAGGAACATAATTAAACGAAGACATGGCTCAAAAGACTTAATAATGTACCAAGACTTGGCTGTATGGTGTAAAACCTTTGCCTTTTCCTTTATGGAAAGAAGAAAAAAAAATCTAAATTGTAAGGAGATATTGTTTGACATTTGTTTGATTAGACAATTAAGTGACATTTTTTTATAGGCTAAGTTATGGAGTGTTATAGAAGATCCACAAATTGTACCTTGACATCATTGACTTACAAATCTTGACATGCCAAATGTTGCGTGATGTGACTTGGTAAAAAAATATTATTATTATTATAGAATAGTTATTTTTTATTTACACTATGAAATATATTAAAAATTAATAAAATATTTTTTAAATTACTCGGTCTCAGGCTGTTCGATCCTCATGTTATATGGCAAATCAACATTTACAAAATCGAAATTTTCCAAATCTGTGTCATCATCAAAAGATTCTGATCAAATTATTAAATCTTTTGCTTCATCTGACAGTGTTTCCGTAGCAATTTAATTCGTTTCTTTGAAATATATGGGTCCGAACTAATTAATAAATTATTAAGAACGGCTTTGGAATGGTTCAGAAGTTACCTTACTAACCGCACGCAACAAGTAAAATTGTCGAAATCCAATGGTGCTTGCCTGCTGTCGGATCTGAGTGCTGTTGACAGGGGCGTGCCGCAAGGCTCTATATTGGGGCCGTTGCTGTTTGTGCTTTACACTTCAGATATCACGGGCTGCATTAAAAACTGCAAGTATCACCTCTATGCGGATGATGTTCAGTTACATCTGTCTTTCGATCCAGATAGAACCGCCGAAAGTACCAGCCTCATTAATGAGGATCTACACCGCTTATCTATTTGGTCCAGGAACAATGCCTTGGTCTTGAATCCAATTAAATCTCAGCTTTTGATTCTAGGATCTTGTAAACAAGTGAGAAACATCCAGTCACATGCGCCAGTTCTTTCAATTAATGGTGAGAAGATTGCTCAGGTAGCGGAGGCCCGAAATTTGGGTATAATTATGGACGGTCATCTTAAATTTGACACTCATGTGGCCGAACTTGTTCGCAGTTGCTTCTATAGGTTAAAAGTGATCTACGGTATTCGACCGTTTCTCAGTGTTGATTTGCGTATTTCTCTATGTGAAGCATTGATATTATCTAAGATCAACTATTGTATCACGTCGTATGGTCCATGCATTTTGTCTAAAACACACAAACTTCTGCAGCGTGTCCAAAATGCATGTGCCAGATTCTGTTTTTTTATACCCCCTCGTATTCACGTCACTCCTTATCTCAACGCTGCAAATCTACTAAATATCGGGTCTCGTCAAAAACTCCTGTATGCAGGACTTTTATTCGATATAGTAAAAACTAGAACACCTGAATATCTTTATGATAAACTAATGTGGTCATCTAGTGTTAATGTACGCTACAGAGAGCGATCTGTCCGATCTTGTGTTCTAATGGTACCACAACATAGAACTACAGCTTTTCGAGGTAGTTTCAAATACTCGGCCTCAAAGTGCTGGAATAATATTCCACCACCTATACGCAACGAGACATCCAAACCCAAATTCAAAGCACTGTACCGGCAACACCTACTCTCACTTCAAAAATCGGTGTAGTGTGTTTTTATTCTTTAACGTAGTCTGTCTAGAATCGAATTTTGTTGTTGCTTTGATCTATTCTTATTATGTGTATAATTATATTATAATACTAATTACATTACACAACATTAAATCCTCTTTACAGTCATAACTTACACCTACAGCTGTAATTATATTCACATTTGCTCATGCACTTATATGTCAAGCAGGTTATTTTAAATGCACTATTTACACTTTACTATGTATATTATTATTGTCAATGTATAACTTTACTCAAAGTCGTTATATTTTTGCTTTCTAGTAACTTAATCCCTCTCGTTGGTTCTGACTGAAAACCAGCGCCTTAGGAAACTTTGGCATATGCTGAGTCAGCGCCGTTTCACTGCTATGACAATCATGTTTTGTTTTTTCTTTTATGCTAAATCTGTATTTGTGTTATATCAGTGAATAAAGTGTTTATCTATCTATCTAAGAATGTCTTGATTGGTTGTTTTTCTATTGAATTTTCTAGAATGGTCTAAGCGACATCATCTAAAGTCTTCAGATAATTTTCCAATTGGAGTTAGGCCGAAACTGGCAATTGTGTCTGCTCCATGGGCAAATAGTTTATGCACGCTTGAAGGCATGTAATACCATTTATATAGATCTATGTATAACTTCATAGTTACTTCAGCATATTCTTTAAATTTTGTTATATTTATTGTTTGTCCCGAAGAAATGACTTGCAAAATGGTGGCAAATCTTTTAATTAAATTTTCATCAACACCTGTAATGGAAGCTGATGCTTTTATAGTTTGAGAAAAATCGGCTTGCCGTATTTCCATCATTCGCTGTACCGTCACCTTGTTTAACAACATCAACCTATAAACCCATTTGAACTTTAAAGGCGTCCTGAATAATTTTTTTCTAGTTTCCGTAGCGGCTTTTTGTTCACCTTTCACAACCCATGTTTTCAAATCTAATCTATACGCTATGTGAAGAATACACTCCATCATACGTATCCACATATGCAATGACGTTAGGCCATATTTATATAACTCGGTATCGAAATTTTTTGATGATGTTAGATCTAACTATTTCTTTGGGAGCCGCTTTACATATATCACATCATTGCATTGATGTTTCACTTAAAATTGCTGTGGCTTTACCGTCTATCATAGTAAGCAGTAAGGAATGAGTAATTTCAATATCTTCTACTTTGTAGTCTGCAGTTGGTCAATTTCAGACTCTACTGATATTTTTTGCTGTATTATGGTTGCTTTATTCTCTTTAATGAATCTAAAAAATAGTGGGCGACACTTATGTGTTGAATTTGGCGAGTCGTTTTCCCAAATCGTTGATTCTCCAGAAACTAACTTGATGGGTACTAAACTTCCCATAAATACGCTGGAATCATCTCCATTATCTTCCGTTTCTGATTCTATTGTTTGCTTATATATAACTTGATTCGAGGCACCGTCAAAACCCCATTTACTTATTAGTTTCATTTGTTTACAATCGTCATTTAACGTTATAGATTTTAATAATCTGCTTGCTGTCAAATCTAAGAGCGCTTGCAATTTTATATAATCATATTTCTTTACAACTTTGATCTTTTGAGTGACCAACCGACCTAATTACTACCTGCTATTATCCTAACTTGACCACAATTGTCAAAGATAAGCATATTTCTTAACAACCTTGATCTTTTGTTCGTGTTTATGATAAGCTCCCCATTGTTTACACGTGTGTTTTTTAGCAAACCAGGTGACATTTTAGGGTGATGAGACTGCTGACTACCTTGAGCGGTGATTGTTCGTAGGTATGCGTCTTGATATTCTTAACGTTATTATCTTATTGATTGGCATTAATTTTATGTGTGTTATCTTTTCTCGTGTCGAGAATGTAGCGCATAATACCGAAATTAAAATAAATTACGTCAAATCTCAAATATTTCTACAAACATTTTTTAAAGTGTTATTACTTAAAAACTATAACTACTAGTTACGCCCCGCATAGAGATTCCAATAGTAATCCTATTACAACAGCCTATATCACTCGGGGATGGTGTTACTTTCTATTAATGAAAGAATTTTCTGAATCGGTTGAGTAGTTCCAGAAATACAAATATTCGAATTTTTTTTAATTATATTGGTATAGATGAAGATACGAAAAAAGTTCCAGAACATAAAATTATCATATTGACTAGTAGTATCCGATCCTATCAATTTCAAGCCTTAACTCCACACTTTCCGAAATCAGCCTACTATGCGCCAGTCACGCGCGCGGCGCTAAACGGCGGTGCCCATAGAGCTCATACGCAAGTCTGCGAGTTGGACTTCGACATCTCACATGCTTTACTAGATTTTATACTAGACTAATACTTACTGAAGACTTTCGCGACACGTTCGCGAGAACCATTTGCTTACAACATAATAAAGCGGCAAATTATACTATTCTAAATTAATAATAATAGTAATATTTATTTATAAAATTATTATATGATTGTACGATTTAAAAATTGTTATGATTGTGATCTCAGGAGAAAAACCGTTATATGTTCATATCTATATATAATTTTAATTAAAATATAATATAGTTACTGATTAAGCCTGTGGTTTTTAATTTATAGAGAGTATCAACTTGTAGAGAGTGTCAACGTCAAAACAATTTTTTTTTGTCTAAAAACCGTGCGGTGTTGCCTAACAAGTTAAGGAAACTTCCTGGTTAAATATTATATCTTCGAATGAAGCCACTCGCATAATAGTGATCGAACTTCACTTCAATAAGTTCGTTTGATCATCTATAAATTACGTATAATCAATAATACTGGATCGATAATAAGGTACCTGGCTGAGTGAAGAAAAAACCTTCATAGGATTCTCACAGATGGCGCTACAGCAAAAAGCCATCAAAAACAAAGCAAAACAAAATCGGCAACAAACACATAGAGAAATTCGTGAGGTGTGCTGATTCATTCCGTAGCTCAGTTAGGAGAGCGGTTAGCCCGGACTGGCAGATGCTGGTTACAATCTAGCCGGATCGAAGGAATATTTCTTAGTGTTTGTTCGATTTTTGTATCAACACCAAACTCGTGGAGAATTTTCACAAAAAAGTATGAATATCATGATAATAAAATTATGATGTTCAATAAAACACATATTGAAAATATGTATGTGTGAAATTTTACAACTCTCCTTTTAAAGCATAAAAAGTTATTGACTAATTTCGTTGACAGAATCTTCAAAATTATCTCCTGAAAAGTTATCATTTTGCAGATTATTACACCAAATGGGTGCAAATTGTAAATAAACTATAACACATCCCACTACTGATTAAAGTTTTTTAAGACAAAGTTTACCACAGTAGCTCATTGAGCATTAGTACATTTAAATGTCATCTTTAGTTTAACTCAAATATAGAATTAGTTGTTTATTATTCCTTGCTGTGACTGCAGAAGTTTCTTGTTGGTCATAATTCTATCTATTAAGGGAGCGACATACCTACGTGTCCTCTGCTGATGGAAATTTTCGAGTTATCGTCCCGTTTCCATTTGATGGTGGGCTTAGGCGAGCCATTAGCGCGACACGTCAGCGTGACGTTGGCGCCCTCGCGAACGATAACGTCGCTCGAGCTGAGAGAATCGTCGATCGTTGGTGGCACTGAAAATTAACGCCTTTTTTATAACGGCTAATTGGTAAATAAATAAAGCGTCAATTAGAAATAGGGCTTTCAATGTGACAAAAAATTACGGTATATATATGTATATATACGGTATATAGTGCGTCTGATTTGAAGACTGTCTTTCGACAAAACGAGATTCAGACATCTACACTAAGCAGCAGAAATTTTACGGGAAGAAAAAGGATTCGCTGATCCGTCAATGAATGCATAAATTGTAAAGGGTAGTGGGGTCGATTCTATAAGGTACAATAAACACGTACCGACAACATGTAAATATCCAAATTGGGTCTTAGCAGTGACGGTGTTGATCTGGCACATATAACGACCGCGGTCCTCCTCGCGCACGTCGGAAATGTGCAAGAACCACGTGCGATGCTTGTCGTGTGTCACGCTTACGCGCGGGTTTCGAGTTATCACGTGATTGTGTACCGTCAGAATGGCTGACTGCTCGAAGTGCATCCACGCCACCTATAACAATATCCAAAAGTTTATATCTATACTTTCAATAAGTACTGTATCTAAAATAGGGTTTGTTGTAACCCTATTTTTAATCGATTTCAAAAAAAGAAGTAGGTTCTCAATTGGACTGTTTTTTTTTGTATGTACGTTACGCGATAATTTGTGAATCGATTTTGATGATTCTTTTTTGCTAGGGTACTTCAATATTGGTTCCATTTAAATTCGAAGAAAATATTTCACCTCTAGGGGTGGCAAAGTAGGGGATGAATCTGATTTCGCGCGCTTTCCGGTAACCGATTTCAATAAAACTTGGCAAATAGATGTACATAATTCCACGAATTTTTGAGGTCGGTTTTTTTATGGATTAAAATTTGATGTAGAAATTATTACTATGCTACCAATTCCACATAGGTAATCTGTTATTTAAAGCGTATTTAAAGTATTTATTTATTAGTACAAGAGTCTCTGATTAACTCTGTTAAAAAAGTTACTACGTTTACTACAGACAGGGAAGGTAGCGCGAATTGCGCCACCTATAACTCCCAATCGGTCTTCAAATTTGACGAGTGACGTAACGGAAATTAAAGAAAACGGCACCCCACGCTCAAATACTTCACGAAGCTTATATTTTTACAAAAATCAATGTTACTATGTATAAGTACTTACGTATGATATAGATCGATTTAAAGATTTATATGTTTTAATCGTGAAACTTTAAATTAAATACTTAAATAAACATTTCACACGTAAAAGTAATATTTTTGTAGTTGAATATAATATGAAAATCATAGAAATGATCTTATTTCTCCGAATATAGCTTCTAAAAGAGTATAAATAGAGGAAATTAAGCGTTAGTGATGTTGCTGTGGCAACGTGGCGATGGTGGTGTAGCAATACGCCGCGGTGTCGCAACATCTGTGTAATTGCACAGAGCTCCGTGTCCGTCGCTTCACGCCAATTTCCACGGTATTAACCGCTTAAAATGCATTTTACTGGGATCGTTACCCTCCGACCAATCTCGACATTTTTAATCTCACTCAGTTATGATTAAATCACAAAAAATTGTTATACAGTTTAAAATTAAATCTTCATTTGTCGCTTGAAAACAAAACACCGAATTTGTTCTGTTTAATTTAGTATAACGGACACTTTCCCCCTAGTAGATGTCGCAGCGCCTATTTTGCGCGGGGTTATTTGTTAAACATGTTAAATATTTTTATAAAACTGATGCTTGAAACACTATCTTTAGTAAAAGAAACCTCTTTTAAAATGAAACTATTTTTTCCGGATATAAATTGCCTGTATTTGTTCTTTCAAACAAACCAATGTTTCGGGCTCTTTACAGGTCCCATGATCACGGTTGACGTAAATTGGAATGTTATGGAAAATTTAAAAATAAGTTATTTAATTAATAGCTTTTGTAACTATAGTGAAAAAAGGGGTTTGCATTTGCATATTAGACATAACTGGTTGATGACTTTACCACCTCCTTCAACCGTAACCGTGGGACCTGTAAAGGGCCTGAAGAGCAGGTTTGTTGGAAAAATCAAATATATGCCATTTGAATCCGGAAAAATAGTGTCATTTTCTATGTCTATTAATCGCGAAAACCTAAGTACTCGATATACCTCTTTTAATTTAAAGTTCGTCTTGTAATAAAACTTATTACAATAAAATTTTTGTAGAGTTAAAAGAGGTCCAGAATCTAAAAGTTCGACGTGCACACTTTACCTCTTAATCCGGCTTTAAGTTTGAATTATGGGTAGTTCTTTTTATCAAGATTGCGGCGGCAATATAGCGGGAAGTTCGGTAGCTAAAACTCGTGCCGGGTCACATCTTACCTATCTTAAGTGATGCGGCTCTCAGCCGCTGTCTAATTTATAATGGACTTGAGGAACTTCGGCCATTTTATTATGCAATGGGACGGCAACCCCTCTAATGACGGCGACCTGACTCGTTGCGGCATAACCTGAGGCTTTGGGGATATTTAACAAGGCTTAATATTTGAAAGGATTCACATTGAACTGGTGTTTTGTAAAACTCTAATTAAGTAGCTAGAGTTCTAAAAATTTTTTATTTTAAGAATGGTTATATGTTTCGGAAATTCGTTATTCCTAACACTTTTAGTAAACGGACTATTTTCAAATTGAGATATTGAGATATACAGAATATTAAAATTCCAAAGTTCACAAAACTTACTTTACCATAGAAATTAACCTGAATTAATACAATATTGAATGAAATAAAAGAAAATTATTTCCAAATTGGACATCATTCCTTTCCAATCCTAATCCTAAACAGTCTGCTACCTATCGTGTAATTCAAAAGCAAGTACCTACATAAGTATATAGTCACGATGAGGCGACAGTCGTCGATTCGAGATCAGCCGGATCAAAGGAATTTTTCTTTGTGTTTATTCGATCTTTGTATTAAAATAATAACAAACTATTACTCGTAAAAACATGCCAAATAAAAATAAAGCAAGTACATACATAAGAACAATAACGTAAAGTATTAGCACATGTACAAGATCAATAAATAACCAAGCCATCGAGTGAAATTAATAGAGGGGGCGAACGCGGTACAGTGGGGATGCTTAGGGAGGATTTAAATCTGATCTACGTAATTGTGGACGGCGCCTAATCTAATCACCCGTTGCGTCCGTCTGCACCGCTTTAATTTAATAACGGAACATGGCCCGAGAAGTCATCATCGTACCACCGCAGCACTCTGAAGGTGAGAAGGCGGCGTTTCTCCCGACGTAGTCGTTAGAGGAGCGCTAAACAAATTTAATGGTCACGCATCACTAGTCGATCTTACACATCCCCTCTCCCAAACTTAGTTCATCTCGTAAGACACGTGTCTACTAAAATCAGAGGTAATCTGAAAACTTAACACAAAAGGATATTCCTCAAACTTCCCTTTTACAGTTCAAACAATTAAGATAATATTAAAGACGAATCAAAATTTTATTAGCACTTGAGATAAGCGCAGAGTGTTGAACTTTACCAAGTTTGCATCGCAAGCTCGGGATGGTTGGTCCGCTCGAAATATTTTGTACCGTCCTAAGGTTTTCTTCGGAATTAAAGTTATTTTATGAGAGTATTTCCGAAATAAATGAAAAGTTTTAAGTGATTGTTCGATAACCAATACAAAGTTTGCGTATTACGCAACTACGTGGAGAACTTCAACGTATTTAGTTTAACCACGAAGACATGAACGCTGAAGATGCAGATGATATTATTCGGAATAGCTGCAGTGGCTAACTAATTTCGTTCGTCTGCGGATCCTAAACGAGTTAAAGTACTACGATACTTGGCTGTATAATATGCGTTAATACCCACAGCGTCTGTCTACTGAAATAGGATAACTTCCACCGTGCCCTAATCTTTCAAATTTAGTACTTAGTCTGGCAGCTCAAATCACGCATTTTGGCTTTTCTATGGTGAAGTTAAAGGGGCCTATTAACTCGTTATCTTTTAACCACCTTTAATTTAGGCCCTTCTTTCTTTTTATCTTAATTGTTGAGGCATTAAGGAGGCAAAGTTCGGCCCTCAGGACATGCCTGGGAGGCGTCGTTTGATTTATAATGGACTCGTTGCAAACTTTAGCCATTCTACCGCGCACCGCTCCGAACCTCTTTAACGACAGACCCCATCGCCGCAGGAGATGATTCGTAGACGTGTTTAATAATACTACGACACATTTAATTAGAAACACTTAAGAAGCTTCATTGTACTTGTTATCGTGACATATTTTGTGGAGTACTTTAAAATAGAAAATCATAGAAATAGGCAATCATTTATTCCTTTAAAAAACAACGCACATTACACATGCACTTTATAATAAGAATAATATAAAGATTTCGACGAAGAACTAATTACAGATAATATGATCGACTTAGCTTATTGTCGTCTCTCTTAAAGTGCCACAACGCTGATTTTCAGTGGATGCGGCAACAGAACATGCGTGACACGGAAGTAGCAATGTGAAGTAGCTGTCACAGATTGACACAAAAAACATTGCTTGAAACATAATCTCAGTACAGAGTACAAAAAAACCGACCTCAAAAGTCATTCATCCACTAATTTGCCAACCTTAGAGGTGGAATATTTTCTTCAAATTTAAATGAGACCATTTTTGAGGTACCCTCTTTCCAACAAAAAAAGAGTCTTCAAAATCGGTTCATAAATATCGGAGTTATCGTGAAATATACATACAAAATAAAACATACAGTCGAATGTGGAACCTCCTCCTTTTTTTAAGTCGGTTAAAAACAAACGCAAATTAATGTTTTGTACAGTATATTGTGTAGTTTGTTTGTGTGTTTTGTATTTTATAGTAAATTATAACGAAAACTCTAACCTCTCACTCGTACGATTTATTCGTGTAATACGTTCTCCCTTGTGGCTATTAACATTATTGTCGTGTAAATATGGCCGGTAGACAAATCTAAGAGAAGCTAGAGCTGAGTGAGACAATATCGCGTATTCTTGCTTTGTTCCCCGTGTCCGCTTGCAGTGATTTATTCACTGAGCCGTTGTAAACAAAATGGAAACACGAGCGGCAGTAAAGGAAATGTGAAAACAAAGCGCAGTATTAAGGTGCTGTGCTCGTAACCAATGTCACGTTACTTGTTTTGCTCGTATGCTTTACACCCTAGCAGTAGGAATAGGTTAGGTGGGTACTTATAATATGTATATTTTGTGCACTCGCCGAGTATTCTACGTAAAAAACAATAGCTGCAGTAGAGCTCCGTGCGAACCACTTTAGCCTGTCCATAACAGTTGCAGTGCCACTCAGAGCTGTAAGTCGCAAAGATATGAGGGACACTGACACTGCGCCCGTCACCCAGAGACATAAGTTCACAAGTCCCATGTGCCTGTAATTTCACCAGCACCCTTACCTTTCAAAACCGGAACAACGTAATGCTGACATTATTGCTTAGCGGCAGAAATAGGTAAGGTGGCAGTACTTCCCTGGACGTACCCTTTCACAAGGAGAATTACAGTGACTTGGTACAAATTCAACTTATGTCTCAGAGTGACAGGCGCAGTTGCAGTGCCCCTCAGATCTTTGCAATTTAAGCTCTGAGTGGCACAGCAACTGTTATGGACAGGCGTATAGCTTACCACCAACCACACGACTTGTTCGTCCCGTCACTTGATATTATAAAAAAACCTTTTCGTCTTTCAAGTATTTACCAATCGGTGCAAGGTTCTCGCTGATTGTTGCCCAGGGTACGTCAAACAAATTGTATCTCCGAATTTCAAACGTAACGACTTTTCGATTTATTTCATATCTGTTACGACGAAAAGAACAAGGCTCTTTAATATTCAATTACATTGTTCCTTTGTTAGCATTGTTACCGTTCGTTTTTCATTTTCATTTCTTGTTTCCGGTTACGTATTTTCAGAAATAATTAGGTACGTACTGTATTTATTGCGTTATATTTATCCATATGACCAAAGAGAATCTCTAATATAATATAAGTGAAATATAAAGTTTTGACAAAATGAACTAAGTAAACTAAAAAATATTAGAAAGGTATTAACGAAAATTATATTTAAAACTACTTCATTCCATATCGGGGAAAACATAAGAAACAAAAATTTCTCTCACATATCTCATTTTTTCTATGTTCGTACGTAACGTAACTAATTCATTATTCTGCTAAGTAACGGTAACTATTTTCAATTCATTATATAATCTAGACTAACATATTGAAGATTTTATTGTTGACATGTTGAAGTATATCTTAATATCCCGTAATACCCACGTGCCCCGTGTGTGAAGCCTATGCCCAGCATTGGGACTGTAATATATAGGCTAAAATATATAATACATATAGCTACTAACCCAACCTAAGCAAGTGCTTTGTATAAAATTTACTAAATTACCTCAATTTACAAACCTTTATAACATTTCACAAGAAAAATAAAACATTGAAAACATTAGCTAAACTTAAACACTAAATTTAAAGTAGCTATATTATGAGAAACGTTATAAAGGTACTGTAATAGAAAAAAACAAACATCAATTGCTACATCCCAATGACGCGGCATTGCAACGGCGCAGACAGAAATGAGCGAGTCGCGAGCCGTGCGCAAGATGGCTTAGCTTACTTCCACTAAAAGCCCACTTAGAGATCTCTTCGCCGGCGGATTTGCGAGGGCTCTCTAACTTTCCGCGAATCTTCGGCCAATAAGTTACTGTGGGTTAGATGAGAGGTAGTACTGGTCTCAAATATTCTGACACTTTACCTAATAGGGTCACTATCGTATAATTTTTCTTTGAAAATATCGCAAAGTTATGAATACACTCATGCACTGAATACTCTCAAAAGCACAAAAATATTTAATTTATGAGCATTACATGATATAGCACAATACCAACAAAACCATAATTCAGTCACATCAGAAAATTCGCTGCATCTTTGCTTAATTAAAGCATAAATCGACGCAACTTATTTCGCAATTGTGATCATTCCGTACGTTCAGCATCACACGGATAGTCACGGAGACAAGTGCTCTGTGCCCTCGACATCTTGGTTGAATATTGGCTGCACTGGCAGCGCTGGCCTACAGTCCTGGCACGAGAAGTATGCCAGAATTTGAACAGCCGGCGTTCGCATACGCGAGTGTAACATTGCTGCGACTCGTTGTGGCATGTTATTGCAAACCCACATACGTGCTGCTACCGACTATCTGATATTTCATGCCGATGAACCGGTTTCGGGCGCATACTTTGCAGCCTTCGAGTACAATGAAAAACAGTTAATTCTATTGCTTTGGAAAACCAATACGTTCAATTTTAAAAATAAATCAATACCACTGACACACAAAAATTTTTCGAATAGTAAATAGTATCCATAATAAAAATCCTACACAGCATCTGTCGTTCAAGTACTTGTGGACTAGCATTGACGTGTTTTGGATTCTGTTGTTGACGTATATTGTGAATAAATAAATAATAAAGGTTTATTCGCACAAGCACAACCCAAAGCGTAAGCAAAATATCGGTAATTTGGTATTGTTGACGTAGCTAAATTGATCTGATACACAGAAAAGAAGGATGGGTAAACGAAATCACAACTCAGGTAAAATATTGAGAAGGGATGAGTATTTTGCTGTTTCACCGCAATATTTTGTGAGACTCAATAATTCCGAAAAAAGAACGGACGAAGAGGCAAATCTTTTTAACCGATGCGGGAAACTAATGGCACAGGCGAGGCTTTCAGGAAAATCCGCTTCTTGTTGTCAATACAGGGCAACCGTGATGGCTCCCTCCGTTAAGCCTTTATTTCACAAGTAAGAGAACACTATCTTGGCTTTTATTGTGCTCGCTACGCAGACAGCCACGTTGTAAGTAAATGTAATAAAGGGGAGGAATGAGTCGCTCAGAATGAATAATAGTGTATTACAGGATTCAGATAAGCATTGGTTTGAAAAATGAACAAACATTCAAGCTTTAGTTGATGACAGAGGCAATTAAACTGATGTTAGAACTGGCCTGTATCAGGTTTCATTTCCCATATTGATAAGCTAAGTTGATCTAGGTGTCTAGTGCACAGTGGGCGCACGGTGGTGGTAGTAAGTACCAAATGGAGTATGCCCCCTAGGAGGCTGCGGTCCGGGCAGTTAGTCGCCTGTGACGTCACCTTGCGGCTTATCGGCCGTCCGGTCACGCCGGCTGCCGTTCGTCCTCTACGGAGCTCCGGTTCTACAATCGGATTGACTGTACACATTGCTGCTAACTAAATCATGTACTGCTATGCAGTGGAATACTAATAATCTTTAAATATTCACAGTTCGAATTTAGTTTTGCGTACTTATTAATAAACGGATCCAATTTTTATCATAATAATGATCCAATCGGCTCCACTAATGCCATATGGATTTGTTTTCACTATGAAATATGTAGATTACCTACAGAACGCAACGCTACTTATATATTTCACTCGTTTACGTAATGGGTTAATAAAATGAAACGAGATCGTATTATTTATCGACATTACATTTCTGCAGAATATTTTTGAAAAACGAAAAATCACCGTATCCTGTTTAAAATTCCAATCACTATTTTCTACGAAAACACGAATGAATAATGTTGTCCTTGCTGCGTACAAAAAAAGCATCTGTGAAATTGGCTTAGAGCTGGTTTTTCAGTGTCTAATGTTATTTTAGTTTTTAAACCATCTAAGCTATGGAGAGAGGTGCAAACTCGGCGTAGGGGTTGTAAATCATATCCTTCTCCATTTATATGGACACTTTATTACGACGGCGTGTTCTAAATCAAATGATAAAATGGTTTTTATTTTATGTTTCCTTTCGGCGCGCCACGCATATTGTCGCAACCCCACTGTACTATGTGTCTGCCTCGTAAGTGGTGCGCCGAGCAATCGTGATTTCTTGCCTTCTTATTGAAGATAAAATGTTTTGTTTTCTTAAGTGGAATGTATTGCTGTTTTTATCTAAATAGGAAAGTTGTTAATTTAGGACTAATACTTTATAACAGGAAAATACCTACCTTATATGAGCCTAAGTTTTTGACGGAGCAAGCAAGTCGAACACTTCGACCAGCTGGTACGGTCACGTTCTGTATCACATCGGTGAACTCTGGCTCTTCCACTACTGAAACAATCAAAGTTCTTCTGTTATTGTTAGAGATTATGTGGATAGTAATTTCGCGCCGATAAATCCCTTCATTCATATTTTTCTGTTAAACTACGTTATTTGTGCTAGCCAGTCGGAACCGGGCTCCTAAAGATATAAATTTAGATAAATTGGAACGATCGCCTCCTAAGCGTTATCAAGGAGATGCCAAGACTTTGCAGTTATGAGGACATTTTTGTGTCAGAGGATACGATTTGTAATTCTCAAATTATCAAAGCAGAACGCTTTTAAACAAATTGAGTGGGTGATAAAGAATAATGTCGTCGTTTATCAAGCTCCGAGATAGATGACTCCTGCTCTGCTCTGCCCATTTTAAATGCGTTTGTCTTCGACTCGCCAAATTGGCGCTCTTTGTTTTCTTTTCGCGTTTTTAGTTTTATGTGAAAGCGATGAACGAGAATGAGTACTAGATGGTACGAATCGTTTAATGGCGCCACTTATTGCTGAACAATGCAGTTTATCACAAAAATACTGTTGTGTTTTAGAATTGTTGTTCAGGAATGAGTGAGTTAATAGTGTGAGGGTGGTGAGTTTAGCGTTGCGGTGAGATAGGGGGACAAGCTGGCCGGCTGACTCACGGAGCGGTGATGTCGTGCATACACGGCTGTTTGGAGAATAAACTTGCTCAGTGGCGATAGTTCGCCCTCACGGTTGTTTACGTATCAAGGTCTTGTGCAAATAGACTTTCAATAGATTTGTTTTACCATGAATTTTATTTCATTCAATAATAGAATTTTCATTCATTCAATAATAGAATTTGGGGCAATGATGGCTTTAGTTTCAAGGTTTGATGGATTAAATGGGTATGTGGATAAAAAAACAGCCAGATTTATTGCTTATGTCTTGGTGAGTAGCTTATGAAAGGCAGATCTTAAATTACTAAAAGGCTTAGGTAAATTTTAATAAGAGATTGCGTATACGCCGTGGTTCATTTAGATCCGGTGTGCGATCGGCGAGTGAAGATGAAAGCTCGGGTTGTTTGTCCATGATCGCATTAGCGGTAGGCATAAACACGACTCTCCGTTTTCCGGCTCGCTGCGTTGACTCGACTGATGTGGATTGCGCATTGCCTGCCTCATACCGCCCTATTAGCTGTACGTGCGTTTCTTCATTGTATTGATTTAACGTGACGGTTTTCAAGGTTCTCTTGAGGTTAGTTTATAAATCTACATAATGACAGACGCCTCGTATGTTTTCCACATTGTATGTTATCGAAATTGTTAAATAGGTGTACTGTGGTAATATCTTATATATTCAATAAATAAAGTTGAAATATTTCGGAATAAAATATTTTTAATTCAATTTTAATAACAAGAATCATTAATTTATTTGCAACATTTCCTGGTTCACTATACACTATTTTAGTACAAAGATATCCGTACACAATTCGATCTATTGATGACGTCATTAAATACTAAATTTATTCCGATTACTAATCCTATGATACACCTATTAAGTACTCCTTATTATGATGTCAAACGAGCGTACTCTTATCGATTCACGGTTTAACAAGCAGACTCAAAAGGAACTCAGCCCGTCGAGACGAGATGTTCTATTTGTTTCAATAATACCGTACATTAAAATTAACAAGGGTGACGTCGGCAATAATCTTGCACACTGGTGCTATGTTCGCTACGGCATTTAGGGGTTAATTAAGAAACCGCAGACTGGAGGGGTAATCCCTTTGTCACCGAAGGCAAGACGCTGCCTGCCTCCACTACACATGTGTGCCATTGTTATGAATTCAATCTACCGTGGCTATAACGTGTCGTCACTACAAATGTGTATGTGATACAAGATTTGCCGGCGACCAGCTTAGGACTACGGAAATGCTACGACTCGTAGCTCTACCTACGCGACCATGAATAGAAATAGATACATAACTAACTGGAAATCGAATTGGAGCTAAATGATTACTGTAAGGAAAACGACAATTATATTTCTTTACATAACGCAAGGAGAGTTTTTATAAGTACTTCACAGATGAAACTAAAAGATATATTAAACAATTTTCCTGTAATTCGTCAACAATCATGACGAATACAAGAGGCAATTCTAATAATTACGACCGGGGATTGGGTCGACTAAATATTCCAAAACTAATAATGAATGGGGCCACTTCGGTCGGGCCTAACCCGAGAATAATCTCATATTAAAGCTGGCCCTTATGCAAATCAGAAGCGGTCACTGGGAAGTCATCAGGCACGCGGCAACGACGGTGACGCGAGCGCGGCGATGTAGCGCCCCACCGCAAATTGACAGCCGCCCACGCCGGCAAATTGATTATGGCAACACAGACGCCTCGTTATATTACCCAGTGACACGCCGATGACAAATAATATATCACTGTGGTCATCTATATGCAGTCTGAATTTGCTATTGTTTTCCAGCAATATTTATTTATTTCAGCACTTATTGTACAAATAATTGTAAAAAACAAGTATTGGGATAAAATGCTTCAAGAAATTGCAATTATTTAATAAAATTTTTTTCGTATTTAACGGTTCTTTTACTCCCGCCAGGGACATTTAACGTCGTATTTTCACAGCGAAGTATCGAAAAGAGGACGGGAACTAATCAATTAGCGCATCACAGTAAACTGTTTTTCTCGATGGCAATGGCGGTGCCATTGCTCCGTTCGGAGTTATGTGTTTTTCCACTTTTCATAAAAAGACCACTGGAAGCTGTCCAAATCTAGCAAAGGCGTGGCACCGTTGCAGTCAAAGTTTTTAACGATCGCATTTTCGACTGCGTTTGTACGTATAGCTTGTGCGTTTTACGCAGATTTATACGAAGGACTAAAGATAATAAATATACAGATTGTAAAATTGAAATTTCCAAAAATATGCTTTGATTTGTAAATGTTGTCTTCTGTACAACAAAATAATTAAGAGCTTACAACAACGAAGTAATAAAGAACTAGCAATATACATATATCTAAATAACTCGTAGAAACAGGATAAGTTGAGTTGACCCCACAAAGATTTGCCCACAAAGATTTGCCCACAAAAGCGTGTCCAGTGGACAAATATTTAAGTTTATACGTCCCTTGTCACAGATGTTGCTCGTAATATTCTCGTGTGCGATCAAATTCTTTTAAGAGAGCCCCAGATAAAGAAGCGAGCGGGTGTTAGGCTTGGGTGTTCGGACTTTCACTTATTTGTATGCTTCGCCCTCCGCGGACGAGACGTGACTATTCGAGATACATAAACCCTGAGTGAATACAGAAAATAGAAATAAAGTAACATATTATCTTTTAGTGGACGGATTGTAAAAAAATACTACATATTTTGTTTTATTGCCATCCACGTCACGATCTCTCTTCAATGATTGATATTCTATCAGTGTAGTTGAAACAAATAAAGAAGACTATTTTATTAGAAAGGGTTTTGTAGGTAATATAGTACGGACGATATAATATTAGCGTTAACTGATGAATAATAATTTTGATACTGACATTGTAATCGTCTTCTCTGACATATCAATACCCTCACCCTATAAACATGAAAAATATGAAAGTATTCAATGGGGTGGCAAAGCCTTTAAGAATAGTTATAATATGTACATCTATATTACGTTACATCTCGTCTTTTTACAAACTCTCAATAAAGCACATACTATGGCCGCTACTATCTTAAATGTGGTAAAGTTATAAAAATGTTTAGCTGTCAAAGTGACATGGCGGCGGAAGTACAGAAGCAGATGTTGACCCGCCCCTCTGTTCACCCGCTGTCAAACGTTCGAGAGCCTGGAACACCCCTCCAATCCACTACCGATTTCCGTCAGAAAAACCACTCACTATTTGTTACTTGTTACTGACCCATACGTTTTCAATACGTTTGTTTTGTTGTTGCGAAGGCGATGTATAGACTTAACTAGGTCACGCACCTAAACTTTTTTGTATTATGTAAAAAGAAAATTAAATTGTAAATAAAAGTAAAGCATGAAGAAAAACTCTGAGTTAAAATAAGATTTGTTTTTTTATAGAAAATGTTTTGTAAATGAAACTATTGTTTTCGAACCTAAAGTCACGTTTTTCACTATTCTTTACATGGCTCGTGACCATTATTATGACCTGTAAAGAGCCCGAAACGTCGGTTTGTTGATGGGTCTTTTATTGATTATAAATCTAAATTAAATCATCATACTCATAATTATACATACCTTAGCTGTACTCTTACCAGTAATAATGGTGTCTAAGCTAACTAACTACTGGAAGCCTTATCCTAATGCAAATATCAACAAAACTGTAACTGATTAATATATTTTTTATTTATTGTAAAGCAAACTAAAACGTTATCATTAATTACAGTCTAGCCTTTTTACAACACTAACAAGCAATTTTAATTTAATAGTTTCCTAAAATAAAAGTTTATATAAATAAACAAATTGTCCACCGACAAAATATATTTTAATATTAGTTAAGAGGAAGGCGCTTTGTTCATGTGTTAATTGTTTATAAACGTTGGCACTAATATTTATTTTATTCACTAAGCTACACTAACTCAAAAGGTTCACTTCTTTGTAGTCTACGCACTGTAATTGTATTATCTAGTAGCTGTATAGCCTCTATGTTCACGTGATGATATGTTCGTGAGCTAGTAATAATGAAATAGACACAAAATAGTTTCATTTCCAATGTCTAGCAATCGCGAAAACCTAAGAACACGATATGTGTCTAATTTTACTTATTTTTAGATATTTTCGGAGCAAAAACGATGATTCTTAAAAGGCATCCCGAACTCAAAAATACAAACGACTGAAGGCCGTAAAACAGCGAGTTGCCATTTGCATAATAAAATATTGTGAGGTTGATCACTAATTGAACAAGTGTTCTCAGTCTCTGGCTCACCTCACGGGCTGACGAGCTGAATCGTGGCCCGAGCGTAAGTCGAGAGATCTAATTAAACCACCTACCGCGGTGAGCCGAACCCCAGTCGGAGCCTATTATCGCGCCTCCTCCTATTAGCATTGTCTCCTCGAGGGCGATACTTATCTTTATTTAAATTCACTTCTTGGTAATTGGGTTGACGAGTCGACAACGTGATTTGCATTGATGAAAATTGGCCGGTATATCCACTGTGTAACATTCTAAAATTCAAACTTGGTTACTTGCTGCCTAATTTAGTTTTTATTTGTATTGTCAAATCGAATCTTAGTTGACGACTTCATACCGAAAAAGATTTTGTTATCAAATGTAGTTCTATCCAGACCAAAGTTTTTATGAATTCTCTTTCATACTCTCATGTCTTTTGATAAAATGTATTAACTCAATTCTTTAAGTAAAAATAAACTAACTGTATTAGAACTAAACGTGTTTGGCTTTCATTGCCATAAGTGGTTATAATAAATTACTCTCATCCTAAGTTACCACACATGTAGGAATTATGTAGAGTATGGCGATCCTTGACGGCAAGCATACGAGCTTTTTAAACAGAGCAAGTAATTTGCATACACATCTCATGAGCGTAGAGACGTAGGCATTACTAACGTGAACCCACTATATAGCATATTTTTGATAGAGGCATGCTAGTAGGGTAGGTTGGATGTAGTGGAAGGGGATGCGCTTGGTTATTTCTCATTACGGAACATGCGATAAAATCACATAGAGTCGTTGCCTCATTAAAATCTTCTGGTGCGCGCATCTGTAAGCCTTTTGTAAAGGCAGAGAGCGCCGCTCTCGACGCCTTTCACGTGTCATTTCGGGCACAATGCGCGTGCCGCGTCGTGTCGCGGGGATGCCACGCCAGGCAATTTTCACTGTGACATGCCACCATAGGGCTTTTATCAGTTTATCACGAATATTTTATGAAAATATACTGTGCCATCGAGCGATTCCTCGACGGAGCCGTAACTTTAATTTGCAATATTTTCAAACAGCAGTCAATATTAGTTACTAATAAAAGTTCAATCTACATTTCGCTTATAACGCTTCTCACTCGTCAAAACTCAAATAAAAAATTAATTTACTTGCCCATTTTATGTTGGAGAAACTATAATTAACTATTCCCTTGCTGCACCAAAGCACTTTATTAAGGCCAAGTTGCTCGAACCATTTTATCGCAAACTGCACAGTGGCAACTAAGTTACTATAAAATAAAATTATTGGAGAAGGTCCTTAATTACTGCGTCTTGCAAGTATCGAATTTTACCCCAAGAATAAATATACAATATCTTGTTTCCGACGCATTTTATGTGGTTTCAATTAAGCGGAGTAGTAAATAAAAGGTACTAAGAGTATACATACTGCTGAGAATTTGTAACACATTTATAATTTAACGAGAAGTAGAATAGAAGGTAATAGTCACTTCAGTACATAAAAATAAACACAAATTAAATATTGAAACATCGAAAGTAATTATATCTACAAAGGAAACGAGGGGCAAATGAGCAAGTGAGTGTTGGTTTTGGTACAGCGCGGAGCGAAGCGGAGGTTTAAATTTAACGCAGCTCACTTTGCATATTCAAAAGGCGGTCGGTGGGCCACCGCGCGACCTGCCCACTTGGAATGTTCTAACTGTTAACTTTTCTTCCGCGAGTCAGGAACTTTTAAATATGTCAGAAATGTTAAAAAAATGCAATACACTAGTGTCGGTAGATGATGATTACAATGATTTGCAAACAATACCTATAAAATTGTTGATTACAATTTGTCAATACCATAACATATGTTTTATGCCACAGACAGACAGAGCGAAATTGAATGAGGTACTTTGGGTATATCACCCGATAGATTCCCTAACATTTGTCTAAGAATCAGATTCATTGTATATTATTTGAAAATAATACCATTATCACAGATTCACCACAAATTACTGGCAATGGTAAACGAGTGTAAGGGAGCGCGCAGTTAGGCGCAATACGGTGAAAGGTTTAATATTTGACGGTGCTCACTTTGCATATTCACAAGGCGGTCGGCGGTCGCGCTCACCTGCCGACTGCCAACGACTCCGAATGGTAATGCCGCCTATTAGCTGCTCACTATGCGCTCCTGTCGCAACGAACACTCGGTTCCGTGCCACTCGGTTGCCTCCGAATTGGTTTTCAGTAATGAACCAGTGATTATTGTCGTTATCTATCCGAATACTTGTGGCTCTTTTAGTGAACTTTTCTAATAAAATAATAATTGAAAGTAGAGAAAATAATCCTATGTTATATATGTATATTTTGTACATGACCGTATTGACATTCACTACGTGGAGCTCTAGAATTGGCCAATAAAATAAAGTTTTGAATAGCGTGACTAGATTTTTGAAACATTCTATTTTCTTTCAGTGAATTGAAACGGCGGCCCACATGTGTGCAAATGACCAATAGACGTGGCACATCGTCGCTGCAGCGGATGCAGGTCACGATCCCGCACCACCCCTCCCGCCCCGCACCTTTCACAAACATAGGGGTGTCAGTTATATTGAAAATACAAATACAACAGTCTTATTCTAGTAATGCTTTATGTGTAAAACTTGAGCGATGACGTTGCGCTTGAGTTATGATTATATCCCAAATAACCCAAAGTCATGCAGAATTAAGCAGAAACAAAAGAAAGCAAGGAACCGTCAGTTTTTGTCGCCTATGATGTTGTATTTCAAAGGACGACCTATATAATATACTATTGAACTTATTAGTACTACTCGGAAATTCAATGTTTGATTAATTAGGGATAATTAAATATAGTCTAAGCTGTCTAAGATCAAATTTGATATCAAAGTTAATCAAGATTTTTTTTAATGTAAATTAGTATCGTTGTTAAGCGATTAGATGCGACTTGTACAAGCATAATCCTAAAATTATGTACGTCTACATATCGTCACTTGAATGGAAAAGTTTTAGTAGTTTTCGTTTCGTTGATAAAAAATTCAATATGCACTGGACCCTAATCGTAGTTATCTAAACATTCCCCAGAGGTACGCCGCAGACTCTTAAAAAAGTTCATTCAAGTTCTAGAGATTCGTTACGCTCTCCTTTTCCTTTGCTGATACTACATGAGAAAAAGTGATTTTATTTTAAAGAAATCTTTAAGAGGGCAAAGATAAATCTTTATAGAGCCGCAAGTCTGTATTATATAAAATGGTAATATAGATATTTCAATATCGTTATGGACAGTACAAACAGAGATCATACCTACAGGCAACGATATTACCAGTTCTGTCTATTAAAAAATAAATGTGCCTTACGTGAGGCCCCCAAAGTTATTACACAAATGCACACACATTCATTATATATAATCAAATTTTCATTACTTTGTATGTAATATCTTCTGAACTTCGGTGATCAGAGGCCATTGCGATGCCGCACACGGATGGATGACGTAGCGTCTCCAAGGAATCAATGCTCTGCCAACCCCAACTGTGTATACAAGTAATTTTCTTTAACACACTCGGCGAATTCTAACACTGTTTTCATAACCGATTCGTTTGAAAGGATCAAGTTAGTCGTTTGAGATAGATTTTCACATTTATGTACTACAACGATATAAAATCCAAGTATTGCATAATTGTTTCAAAAACCACGTGACTGCAGCGTTGTCAGTAACTTCATTAATTTTTAACGAGTTAGAAAGAAAAGTCGACCGACATGAAAGGACTCAATGAAAAGAAAAGCACCACTCATCCAGCGCCATGACAAAATGAATGGATTGGAATATCATCTAGCGATAACACTGACTGAGCGTTTTTTTTCCTCCAAAGCAAGTCGGTTGTGTTATGTACCTTTAAAACCGAGTTGTTAGTATGTAGATATATGCCTAGTGAGTGCAGTTACGTATTCTGTCGTCGGTAGTGGATCGTTATCTGTTTCCACTAAAGGAAACTGACTTTTCCACGAAAGAACCCGGCGGTAGCTCCCCCTGCGCCCACTGCGGCCCCCTGGCTTCTTCTTTTTACGTTATTTCATTTTCTTTGCTAACGTGCACCTGTTAGTTAGCTGCCGGCGGCTCTCATTGCTCTCGCTGTTAGCCGGACGTTTTCTCCCATCATAAAAAGGATATAAATTGTTTTGTTCCTCATTCGCGGAAAGCTATCTGTTCTTAAGGGAAATATATGAGAAAATTAGCTAAAACAACACACTAGCGCGCACATTCTTAGAAAATGAATACTTTTATGCATATATTAAGTTGAATATATATTTTTTGGATAATACTCCTCACATTATAATCTGCGTTATATACCATTTCCTACAAGAAATGTGAAGATAACTTATCGTTGCTTTAGGTAAATCCATAAGCAAGTTTGCACGTAGGACTTCTTTTAAAGACCTTTTAACTGCATTCCATTTTTGTTGTCCGTTCGTCCTGTTTTGTCATTGCTAAAATGAATTAATTAAGATATAACTAGTCAGAACCATGAAATAGAGATTGCTACTATACAGTTGTGTTTAAACATACAATTAATTTTTAAAATTTAATACTGCGCTGCACAGTCACAGATGACATACCAAGCTGCAATACAAAGCTATGAAAGTTTATGTTATATATCAGCACAAAGAATAGGTCTCAGAGAATCGTTAGAACACGGTCTCCTGATACATTTGTATTCCTTACAGACAAGTAATCAATATCCGTTCGAACACCGAGTGTCGACAGGGGTGTCTCCGATGCACACCAATTTTATTCCACTGAACTTGCGTCAATGCAAAATTTATTTATTTATTGCTTACTTTTTAATTTAATTTTACCTGGCAAACAGATGGACAGTTCACTTGTTCGAATGTGGTCACCGCCGCCTATACACATTCATTATACTATACTAACGTAGTACAATTCATATAGCAAGTGCGTTGCCGGTTGAGGGACATAAGATCATACGTCTTTGTGATCGCTCATATGTCGTTGTGATCGCGCTGACTGTCGTTAACCTTCTTACGACAATATGAGACAGGTTGGTACTATCTGCTCGTGCGAGCTCTGCACATGATAAGAAACCTACCACCAGTAAAAATATACATTATATTATACACTTAATTGCAATGGAGATATCGAAAAATTTTAATGACTATTACATACTCAATTCAGAAAAAAATGCATCACTTGAGATGCATTAGTATAAAATAATTCTATGTAATGGCTTTCTACGTAAACTGCGAAGTTTAAAAATTTGTCTGTCAGTATGTCAATATACATTTAAGTCAGAATATCATTGTATTAATCGAAAGAAAGAAACTGATATATAGTATGCTAAGAGGACAATGTTATTATTTTGTGTTGCGAAAAAATAAAGCTCATGGTACGGCGTCACGCGTGTGAAGTAAAATAACAAAACAACCACATGGCTACATGTGCAGATGGGCTAGATACATATTTGAATACATTACCAGCCGCCAGATAATACCGCCCACATGTCATAGGTATTCATAACGCCTACTCAAGCTGCTGTGAATACTGATAACAATATTTTGGGTATCAATATTTGTGTCTTATGCTTAAGCAGTGACTGTTAAAATATCTTTATACGAGTACAAACATACGTACTTTTGGTTAATGTTTGGGTAAACGGTTACTTCATATTTTTAACCGACTTCAAAAAAGGACGAGGTTCTCATTTCAGCTGGATGTTTTTTTTTTGTATGTATGTTTATTAACTCTGTGAACCGATTTTGATGATTCTTTTTTAGTTAGAAAGAGGATACCTCAGAAGTGAACCCATTTAAGTTTGAAGAAAATATTCCACCTCTAAGGGTGGTAAACTAGGGGATGAACGGCTTTTGAGGTCGGTTTTTTTAGTACTCAGTACTGAGATTATTATGTATTATTGGTCAGCCAGGCGACATTATGTCGAAATAATTTTGTTTTCCTCTTTTGTTTTTCTTTTTTTGAGAAACCACGTTTAATTAAAATTATTGAAACAAAGAATGAACACAAAGAAAAATACCTTCAATCTGAAACTAAGGACACCGCTAATAGCTACAATTTGGCATAGACGCAGGTTCGAGCCGTAGGTGATAGTAAAACATCATGATATTCATTCCATGTTTATTTCGTTATTATTTTTTTAGCCAAGATCGTAAACTCTGATTTTGAAACTTGATCTTCATCGATAAATAGACTTTTTTTCAAATTAGAGAAATTTTCTGAGTTATTATAATTTTGCGCTTCGTTCCAGGAATATCGCGAAGTCTAGCCTTTAAAAGGGCATCCACAATTACATTCGTCCGACACTGTTGTTTGATTTTGATATACTACATAAATATCTATATGTAAATACAGAACATAATCTTTGTGACTAGCGAAGGCTTACATAGTGAAATCTTTACTTTGTGAATAAAATATTTTGCTTTTAAGGCCTAATGTATCGGACACATACACCTCATTTAATATTTAATGGTATCTTTTATAAAACTTACAATTGCAAACAACTTAAGTGGTAGTTACGAATCAATAAACAAACAACGAGTTTGCAACGTAAAGTAAACAATCCTAAAAGAGACTATTATAATAAAAATACGTTGTCTGATATCAGCCCAGCCCTAACTTTACCGTTCAAACAAACAAATTAAGCTAATAGCGTAATCCCATATCTGCCAAGTTACAACCTTACGTCTATTAGGGGATTTGATCTAAACTTAGCACAACTTCAGTGTGCTGGCAAATTTACCGCCCATGAACACTGGGTTATTCATACCTTTACTAATTTTTTGTAGATTGTAAATTTCAAACGATATCGTTCGATGTACATTACATTACTACTTAACCGGTATAATGTAAAGCTTTGCAGCGAACAGGCGATGTAAACGTGACTAATGTTGCAGTCGACTTTCTATATAGAAGTATGGGGGGCTGTTAGTATGTTTGCGAGTCCAGCTAAGGCGTTCGCACCGGCTTCCTGTAAACACGTCCATTGTGTCCCAGACGTGTTGCCGACTCATACCCTTTCATATAGGAAAATGTTACGAGAAATTTGTTTGTTATACTTTGTTACCCTGTACAATATTCATGCAGGGATACCAAATGGAAAAATAAACAATTTATTCCATTCTGCGTCGCCAACTGTGTGAAATGTGTCATAATTTACCAATCTCATGTTGTATTAAAATAATTACCATTTGATTAATTGACAAAGTCAGGCATATTTACCTATTAATTACGTAATTCGGACTATTATCGGAATATCATTTAACCATTATACTTGCGTAATGAGTGATAATTTTGTAGGATTCGTAATTGAAATTACTGTTTTGATAATAGTGTATAGGAATTGTATAATTATGTAGATCTCTGAATGCCACGTCCACTTTTCAAATCAATATGTATCTACGAATATCTACCATTCATAGCGCTGTTCGTCGTAAAAATATTTGTATGGACGCAGGATTAATGCTTGTTCAACAGTTCTACACTTACTAAATCGTCTACGCAGCAGTGTGCTACGTTGCTACAGCGTAGCAATTAGCTACATTTGTAGTTATGCAAATCAATCGCAGTAACTTCCTTAACAAGAAAAGCAAAGAGCAATCTCTGGTGATTTGTTTGATCCCATTACAAGTTCCCAATTACAGTCCACTTAACAATCGATTAGCAATCTGTCACTGGAAGTGGGCAAATGAAGGGCGCTCACTTGAAGTGATTAGACAGCGACCGTCGCCTTACGAGGACACTCGGCGGGAGAGCACTCGAGAAGCGACAGTTGCGTACAAACATAACGAAATAACAATATGCACATTGTTTGCACGAGGATTCAGCTGTGACAACCTTACATACAATAGACTTATTTATGATGTAAGATACATTTCATTGAAATCGGAAAAACGTTTGTTGCTCCTATTATCAGAGACTTGGCACAATGATATTGAACATTAATTATTTACAAATGTTCTTAAACAATTCGATTCCTTTAAAATGCATGTCAGCACTGTAATGAAATCACCTAGCGTGAACGTGTTAATAGTAAGCTTTTCAGTGTAAAGCAAGGCGAATAATTAGAAATGTTCGGGCGCAGCGTCCACGAGTGATTGATGTAGTGGAAGCTGGTGCTCTTGCGCCCCCGTCGCCTCAGTCGCATCCCGCATCCCACCCCGGTGTCGCCCGCGCTGCGACAACTTGGAGACATTAAGAATATTTAAATTGTAAATTGCTCCCCTGTACTGAATACCTATTTGGTAAAACTTTGCCCTTTTCTACAATCGTCGCGCGGCAGCACTCAAACTTTTGGATGTTCTGGCTTACCGATGCTAGAAATCTTGACAAGGTTGTTAACGAGTATTCTGCAAATTGCGAGCTTACGACAAGGCACCTCATATTAATAAAAATAAAATTTTCTTTATGTATATCTTCAATTATTCGTAAAATACAGTAATATAAAAAGTTTTTCCCATAAAAGCAAGGAACAAAAAATATACGTACCTTACAATAAAAAAGCATAGACGAGCGGCTGTAACATGAATATAACAAACTAAAGAACCGGACTGATTGAATCATCCGGTTGTTCTTTGTCATAAATCCGACAACGACTGGCGGCCAACAATGCGTCCTGAAATCGTTCCATTTCTCATTTTGTTACTTTCCCCTTTAATCTCGCATCCGTACAAAAGTGGATCAGCTCGGCGAAAAGGCATAGCATCCCAGCCGCTCCCTGATTAATGTATTGTATATTAGCCGTCGTCATGCATTAGTTCGCCTCGATGCCTCAAATGGTACTTGGTTTGCCTTGTAATATAACAGGCCAAAAACACAATAGACTGTAGAAATCTGTTAACAATATCCAAATATTCTCGCACTATTGAAACCTGCCACAACCGCAAGTCTATTTTACACATTAAGATTGTAATAACCCTTTTTCTTAGATATTTGCTATTGGCGCAATTTCTAACGTTACATAAGTTTTACAATTTAAATTTTTTAAATAATTTACGGCTGTATGCGATCCAGTAGTGTTATAAAAGTCAATAATAAATTATATTCCGTTCTAGCACAGTGTGTTTCAAGGTCCCAACATTTAGTAATAAAAAAATAATCCATTTTTTTTTTTAAATACGACTACGGATATATATCTGACTGTAATTTTTCCGGCAAAGAGGATGGTTAAATTATTGACACCAGAAATATTTCGAATAAAAAACAAAAACGTACTGTTTGCACAAGTTTCTCTGCCCGCATACAAAAATAAGCAAGGGTAAGTAGGTAAGTCACGCGCCCGCTGCCGGGGTTCGATACATACGTGATCGAGACGCACTACCGCTTACTGTTCCTTTGAAATAAATTATGAAAATATTTAGTCGGTAAAAGTTACTTCATAGGGGCTTTATCCTTATTTTCTGACATAGAATTCTATTTGATATTGAAATGATTCATATTATTATTGGCAACCCTAATTCAGCTAATACCAACCACAAACGACTGGCAACCTGACAAATACCCGCTTGGGAGAAATAATGAACGGTGATGAGAAACGATGGGCTATCGACGTCGGGCAAGTGTGGCCACTCCTCGATCCCCTGTCAATCTGGAAAAACAGGAACTTTTATCTTCAGCTAATTTGAGCTCGTTGCACACGAGGCGGTGAAATGCCACTTTTGTTCAATGGTCTTTCTTTTCAATAGAAAAAGGAGCATAGATTGTTGTTAAGAAAGTTGAAATAAGCATAATATATGCGTGTAGTGAGCCCAAACTGCAATAACCTGAAAAAAATTGCAATACACAGGACGTAGAGACCGTTGTCAAAAACAAGAAATAAAAAATGTCAAGCATTCTCATAAATAAAGCTAAACGGAAGAAACATGCAAAAGCCACATAATTGTATAATTCCTGCTTCCAGAAAGCGGAAAATCCAAGTCAGCCGAGATTACAACCGTTAACCAACTGATCCCGGAATGGAAGAAAACAGAATGTCTCGCGAGTTGGATAATGTTAAATTTATTGCAGCGCTAAAATGTTTACAGATATCGCGCGGGAACGGAACGCCCCGAGGACGGCGAGCTCTGCTCACCCTTGTAAACACGTTTTATTGGCTTTATAATATGTTTTACGCGTGACGTTTTACAAACGATCCCCGAAAAGCGTCGAATTATTTTTACGGCACGTACTCGCACGCCGCGCGAAAACATTGGGAAATTCAGTATACACGAGGGATTTTCTAATTACGCATTTTCTACAAAGACCCTTTTGTTCTTTGATATGGAACGAAAAGGACCTAGGTTTCAACGTTTTAATTGCGGACTAACAAAAAATAACAAATACATGGAAGTCTAGATGCACTTACTCGTCTTGTTTAAATAAATAAAATTTCAACAATTCCCATTTTTATGCAAGGAGTTAAAAAATTCTTATTATTTTGTTGCAAAGCGACTTTGTTACACAAAATGTAAAATTTCCCTCCCCCTTTCTCGACTTGGGTGCTAATTTGTGAAATCACAGAGTGAAGTATGTGTTGTATGGAGAGTGGAATGCGCTGTGGAACAATGCACGCCCTAATAGCAGTCAACCGCTTGATGAAGGTCCACGGCACCCCTCGCTCCCTCAAAGGGCGATACCAATACCTAACGAAAGTGGTTTTAACGTGCAAAAATGGCACATATAAGACAATGCTTCAATAACAGTAAATATGGCTGAACTTCAAATGCGGTATAATTATAAAACTGAACATAAAATCCTATCCTATTTCCAACAATATTGAACGCTTGAAACCTTGACTGTCAAATGTGGGAAGCATCGTATCAAAATCGTCCTTCGAAGACGTGTATATTAAAGGTAAGAGGTGTTTATATAAATGCAAAACAGATCGGCAGCTTGTCAGTATGGCTCAGTGCAGATCCTGTTGATCGAATATGGATTTAGAGTTCCCCATTTCGGCGCACCCTCCTGCCCTACAGACGCGGTCGGACAGCCGAAAAATAATCTCTTGTATATGTAATATTAAACCTTGGAATGACGAGAGTATACATTGATATTGTATTAACGTACAGGAGTACTGGAATAATAATTGCATATCTTCTGCTATGAGAAGAAAACTGTATATCTGAGGATGTGCTATTCATTTTAATTGAAGTTGCAAAATAAACCATACAAATGTTTACTCTTCAAACCGAAGGCAGGTACTAAGTAAAAAACTTGATAAGACAAACCTCAAATTCAAGTGACTTGAGTTACAGACCGATGAACAAGATAAACGTCGGAAACCAACGAGATCCAATGCGTCTTAGCCGATTTCCTTATCAGCCGATATTCGTATTCGTGTTCACTGCTGAAATATTTCCCTCGAATCCCTCGGTCGTACCTTCGTCCTTGTGGCTGAATCCAATCGGAGAGATATTAAAACTTTCCGTTCGTAGAACGCAGACCCTTTGTACGACTCGAGAACGCCGGCGATCTGCCTGCGTATTCTAAAAGATGCACGGAACTAATTTGACTTTACAAATCAGCAAGAAAACCCAGGGAGCCGGACTTACCGATTGGCTCGCAAGTATTGATTTATAACTTTCCCATTTCTAATAAAATTTCACCGATAATTCAAAATCTGTTGACTCTGCCAAATTAACTTTTAAATTATGTTTGTGGTTTTCCTTTCTATCTTCCTCTTTTTGGCGAATAGGAGAGTGTGTTCGTTATTCAGCCTGCAGCGCATAAATAATTAAGAAGGCGTTCGAAGCTACCACCCGCTCCGTGACCTGCTCAGTTCAAGTAAGTACTAATTAGAACTACAACATTTCTTTGTACAATTTAAATTTTAAATTGGATAAGTAGTACAATTCGGTTCTATAAATCAGAAAGTTTATTAATTTCTTTTTTACTATGCTACCAGACTTCTGAATACCGTGTATGCCATTGTCTACATATGAATATTTAGTTGTGAGAAAAGTTAGTTACCACAGTTACGTAGTGTGAGTACATATTACGTGTAAAGAATTTGTGTAGAAACCGCTATACAAATAGCAAAACTAAAAGTAAACAATCTTAGTAACTTTTCGTAAGTTGCCAGAACTATCTGAAACCAGACGTTTGCACACATAAACTAGTTCCCGAGAGCCAAGTCTGGTTAATTTGTATTCGGCCCTCGGACCGCCGGAGGCACTGGCGTGTGCTTCTTTTGTAGCTTCAGAAACCAATTTGTATACCAGTAAGGAAATTAAAAACTTCTGGAAATTTTCCTAGTTAACTAACCTAATAAAAGCTTTATTCCCTTTGATCATGACAATCCGATTTCTAGATTAAAAAGAAATAGTATGATATTACAATATATAAACATTTACAACAGTCAACAAAAGCAATTGATTTTTCATTAGGAATAAATAAAAGTACTCAAAAAAAAATAAAAACTCTAATTGTTCTCCATCAACACAAATTAAATCAATTAGCAAAAAACTTACTACACCAAAATTTTGCGTTTAACAGACGTTACGAAAAAAATTGGAATTAAACGAAAAGTGACGTTAAGACAGATGTTAAGCGCCAGAGCAATAATTAAGAGGCTGTCGGTGGGAACCGCTGTCGTCGTCGAGATTTAATTAGAGAGGAAGAATTCAACATCGTGGCCACTTGTTCTACGTTCCACACCGCACGCTCACTGTACTTCGTAGGCCAGTACTCCTACTGTCACAGAAAAAAAATACATAATAGCTGAGTGTGTGTTAGTTACATTTAGATATTGTAATTGAGCGTTGACCAAAAATTTTTATTCAAGTTCGACACTAGCAGTATCAACTTATGAGTAGTTATTAAAATATAGCATACTACACAAAAAGTACGATAATACGACACGTCTGCGACTGCTAGCAAATCCGATTTTCCGTATCTCCCCATATTTGTATTCGAAGCCCGATTCGTCTAATATTTCCTTCCAACTCCACCACGCTATCTGCGTTCCTTCCTGACACTGAATCTAATCGGAATAGATATTAAAATTTTTTACAGACTTTTTCCAACAATCCTGAGATTATACAATAAAATTTTACTCTAAGAAAATCATTTCGTAAAAATCGGCAAAATTTAAAATTACAAATGGATCATAAAAGTAAACATGCAAACAAATTTTGTAAACTGGTTGGAAATAAAATCCAAATAAGAACGTAGCTTACACAAAATTGAAAAGAAATTGAAGGAGTCTGCGGATACTTTAGGCAAATAAACAGTGAAGGAAAAAGGTCCTGATTAAATGAAGCGTCCGAGTTTAAAACCCGAGGCAGACAATATTGTGTGCCCGTCCCTCCCTGTGGTAGCTTTGTAAGAATTTCCACGAAGAAGTGTTAAAAAAGAAAATGCTACTTTGATTTCATGTTTTATGTAAATGGACGCAAAGGAGTAACCCGGTTATGGAGGGTTAACCTTCTGCGTTACATGTCATCCCCCTTTCTTACTTCGGCTGAATATTTTTAGTAATCATTGTAATTAAAGCTTTGTACAATAAATAGCAGATTATGCATCGGTAAAGATGGCAATGCTCAGTAGCGGATTATCCTAAATCTATCGATAAATGGCACTATATACTTCATTAGACGTACGTTTTACGCTTTCAATAGATGAAGTCTCAAACATGAATAATAGTGGTCGAATTAAGAAAAAAATTGACATATTATCCTTACAAACTGCAGCGGTCAGTTTCTTTATGATAAAGCACAAGTTTAGCTTAGAAATATTTTGAAATTTATGAAAAAATTGGGATCCTCCATAAAAACGTCACAATGACAGCTTGTATGATGAATCTTAATTGGAATCATTTTTAAACGAATTCCAAACATAAGGAGGTTCTCAATTAGGCAAATTAGGGGATGCATCTAGTTTATTTCAATTTCACCACACTTTCCGTTAATCGATTAAAAAAACTTGGCATATAGACGTAATTCCAATTAAAATAAAATGTTATGGTGATCTAGAGCGTATCTGATGTTGGAAATGGCAGACAGAAGCGAGGAACTCCTAAATAGTATATAGCAGCTACCTTGTGTTTGGGCTTATATGACTCGATTTGACGAGGACTTCCATATATATGTATGCCTTTCAGTTATCCTTGAGGAGACCGCGGTAACGAACACAGCTAAAGCGGGTAAGTAAACGTGTGTCGGTTCGGTCGGAAAAAAGTAATTTTTCCACTGTTAAAAAAAATGGTAAACTGGTTTGTTTCATGAATAAATATAAATAACTACGTACCTCTTAAAATTGTTCCGCTTCCAAAGATTGGTACACTCTATTTGCCGTTGCTATTTGATCTCATGTAAGCTAATGGTCTGTTTATGATTATACGCTTTATAATGTACAAACAGATCAGTAATCAAAGATCACATTAGCGAGATGGGTGAACTCAATATACACATAAAATTGTTGACACCAGAAAGTTAGGTAAGTGGCTGGGTTAGTCTTATGTACGCCGTCTTATCTAATTTATTTAACTGTTACGGTGAAACGAAAACAACCGTCTTTATCTTATAACGTAAAAACTGTTTCCGCAAAAACTAAATTGCTCGTAGGACTTTTTAGAACGTTACAAATTATTTAATAGAATTAACATTGGGTTCATGTGAATTGAAATCTGAAACGTATTCTGATTGATAGCAGAAATATATAAGGTATAGGAAATAGGTAAGGTGGCAGTACTTCACTCGACGAACTCTTTCCCAAAGAGCTCTACTGCTACTAACGCACGTTATGCATGAGGAATTAGGATTTCCCAGATATATCGTTGTGAATTGACAGAGCCATTTTAAAACTAACTCCGTTCGATCTTCGGAAGTTATGTCTGCCCAAAATATAACAGACTCCCTAAAATATAAGAGACTCCCTCTTCGAAACATGCTTATGTATAACACTCTCCCGGTCTTCTCATCACTCTGCGACGTCGGTCTACACTAAACAAAGAGATTGTGGCTTCATCAGAAAGTAAAACTCTGCTTCACTACATAGAAGGATCCATGTCACAACTTTTGGCAAACATCAACATTGCAAAATGGTGCCTTTATAGTATTAGCCCCCTAAATGGTTTTCGGCTGTGTATTTCTACTTCTGGAAGTCTTCGAGATTATTTTTTATATTTGTGTAGGTCAACTTTGTAAAGCTTAACTTACAATATATCAGTGGTATCTGGGCTCAGTCTACCACTTTCTTCCCGAGGAGACCAAGCTCCTTTTAAATTAGCTGGTCTCTTGAAATCGTGTCCAGGTCCTCGGAACATTAGAACAACTGACACCAAACCTTGTGAAAGCTGCTGTCATGCTGCCGTTCCGACTCGTAACACTGAGTAAAGCTTTCTTCAAGAAGAGTCACTATATTACATTACCACCATTGACTTACAAATAAATGAACGACGGGTCTAATACAAAAACCACGAAAAAAATGTCCCAAGTCAACCTATTCGAAATTTAAATTGTAATGTCATCGCAGTATTGCGCTGTCAGTCGAACAAATGAAGACTAAAGCGGAGTTTGGCGCTCTGTATACGATTTTAGCGCCTTACAAGTGCGGTCACTTTTTAGCGCGGACCCGACGTCCATATAATTGTAAGTCAATGATTACCACCGATTGTTGTCTTGTCTGTCATAGTACGATATAAAATTTGTCACGAAAAACACTTTTTTTTTAATTAAACAGCAATATCAACAAATTAAAATTACTTAAATTTAAACCGACTTTAAAAAGGAGGTTCTTGTTTCGACTAAAGTTTTTGTGTGACATTTATAAACCGATTTCGATGATTCTTTTTTTGTTAAAAAGGGTGTGTAATGTCCTATTCAAATTTGAAGAAAATATTCCACCTCTAAGGGTGGTAAATTAGGGGATGAATCCGGTTTATTGGATTTCACCCACTTTTCGTCAACCGATTTCAATAAAACTTAGGAAATGGGTGTAGCTCTAAAAACTTTTGAGGTTGGTTTTTTATAAAATAAAAAATAAACACCACAACATCTAATCATACAACGGTAATTATTTATTTGAATTTTTTATTTTATTTTATTAATTAATTATTAATGTTAATAAATCTTTTCATTCCAATCGAATACTTTTTTAAATAAAATTAAACTTTTCAAATAGAAAATGTTTCCGATTATTATTAAGCATATCAAAAAGCTTTTTTTTATAAGAAATGAAAAGAAAACTTTAAAGTGCTCGTTTGTTTTGTCAAAGGGCTTATTATTATTCAAATATTCTCGTTGAATTGTCAGTATTGTAATACATAAATCCATTACGATTATTCACTCAATCATAGTCTTAATAAACCACAAGAAAAATTATAAATAATGTTATACAAAAACCAAAAACGATTTAACGCAATATATCCCGAATACCTTTCTTTATTCGGACTCAAACAGCTTTCAACGAGACCCTCTCGTTTTGTAATCCCCTTTCAGCAGGTTTACAAAATTTACTAGGCTTTTTAAACCCGGATTAACAGTGAGACTATAGCATTACAAATTGCATAGTTTATGGCGAAGGTAGAGAGAAAAGCAAATATTTTAATAATATTTTTCATGTTCCTATACTGAATAGTGTTGTAAAGGAGTAAAGTAATAAACAGTATTTTATATAGAAATGACAATAATAATGTTCTTGAAATCAAAAGTTAGATTTGTTTGAAATTATTGAGTATATATTAGTCGTAGTCGTAGTGACCTTTCAAACATTTTGACAAGACAGAAGGAGAGACACAAGAATGACTTTATATCTAAATATAGATTTTCTATTGGCAAGTTTCCGCTAACTAACAAGCTTTCCCGGGATTCTATTAGCACGGGATCGATGCTGTAACAAGACAGTGTTCGATTGTTGTCGTTAAACTAATTAAAAAGTTGCCAGTTGATCGTTGGTGACGGAGCAAGTCCGCTACACAGGAAACTAGGAGCTACGACAAGGGCGTTAGAGACGGCACCTTGTGATTAAGCAAAATTTATGTGAAGGGAATTAGTGCATAGTACACTTAGTACAGTAGCAGTAGAGCTCCCTGTGAAAGAGTTCGTCCAGGGAAGTACTGCCAACTTACCTATTTCTGCCGCCAACCAGTAATGTGAGCATTACGGCGTTCCGGTTTAGAAAGGTAAGGGTGCTGATGAAATTACAAGCGCATGGGACTTGTCAACGGGCGCAGTGGCAGTGCCCATAAGATCTTTGCGATTTAAAGCTCTGAATGGCACTACAACTGTTATGGATAGGCGTGTCGCTTACCACCAGGCGCACGACTTGTTAGTCCCGCCACTTGGTATCGTACAAAGAAAATACATAACCATACACTAAAGTATAGTACTGTGAAGGGAATACTGAGATATAATATAATAAAATTTCTCATTCGAATGTTAAATATTCGCTGAATAATATACACAATTTGAGCATACATTCATATATAAATAATCAAGTATTAGTGTCCTTATAGCTAATTGAAGAAGTCTATATTGAACCAATGGCAATGCATGATTCGAGTTAGCGAAGATAATATTGTTGGCTTTCTCTTGCATTTTTACCATATTCTGAAGCCGCATTTACGAGCGAGTAACACAATTTGAAGTAACTGCTAGCTAGAAGTATGTTGTAAATATTATCTTTTATTATGTTTTTACATGAGAAGTCTAAATATAACATTGTAAAACAAATAAAAATTTTGATACTCGTAAGTCTGAGTGATGTAATCTGTTGCGAGTCAATATTTATTTGCTAACGATCCAATCTTTTTGATAAAAGGGGCCTGTTTATTGCTAGCTGATGATGAAGCCAATTACACCAAGTCTCCAGAAAGTAGAGCAACGTTGGCATGTTATGACTTGCC
This sequence comes from Hyposmocoma kahamanoa, assembly GCF_003589595.1. Taxonomy (NCBI): domain Eukaryota; kingdom Metazoa; phylum Arthropoda; class Insecta; order Lepidoptera; family Cosmopterigidae; genus Hyposmocoma; species Hyposmocoma kahamanoa. Next base: position 7,514,176 of record NW_020653851.1, read on the forward strand.
ATTTGTTTTGACTGATAATCTTCAGTTTCAGTTAACATCCTATCACGAGTCAACCTGGGCAATGTTGAAATTGTTTCTTTTGGCAAAAATAGGAAACGTTAACATCTTCCTGAGCTCGATGGTCCAGGGCCGTGGCACTCAAAGAAATTGTCTACCCTTAATTAGTTTAGATTTTATTACGTGTAAAAGATCAAATATTTTTCTTTTCTTTTCTGTCTTAACATGACATGTTTAGTACACTTTTTCTTTATTTAATGTTATATAAAATAATTTATCAACGTATACCCATCATTAACTGGAGTTGAATAATTACTTATGTTTTTAGGCATATTTCTGTTATGATCGGTACATAAAGAAAAATATTTATTGAAAATTATATATTTTAATTATTTTTACTTGAAGGAAATATAACCGACTATTGAGTTCGTAGCTCAAGGTCTCAATCGAAGGGCAGATGTACATAAGGCGAACTCGGCGGCAAACTGCGAACGTAGAAATTTCACAATAACTTCCACTGTCGTCCCGATACTCGCTCTTATAAACTTCTTCTTCCTGATATTAAATTATACCCAGTAGATATAGTTAAAGTTGTCAAATTAAAAACTCCAGTGCTGTAGTTTGAACCGTGCAACTCGACAACTTATTCATTTGTTTGCTGATTGCAGTTTACAAATTATTTTGATTGCTCAATTTTCCAGGTTGAATGATACAAATGAGTGCATTTATTAAAATTGTCTCTTATTTGAACTGCGATCAGCTGAGCGTGCGTTAATCAGTCAGGCAAAATGCGGCATGCAAAGCAAAACCAAGAGGCATTTACTCGCTCCGCTGCACAGTACCTGCCATCCTTTGAAAACGAAACAAAATCGCGCGCCCACACAGATTGGGCAGGCAGCTCTCATAATTTGATAAATACTCATACGAATATTGACCAATTCAATTTCGTTAACGCCCTCAGGTACGTGGGCATAAATTTCATGTACTGTCGGTCCATTAGGGGAATTGTCAAGCTTAAATTCAGTACGCGAATATCACAATATTGCATAAAAAAATTGTACAGCACTATCTGATTTTTTTATATACACCTATATACAGACACCAGTAATTGCTTCTAGTATTTGTACTGTGGAGTCAGAGTGAGGTACAAGACAAACATACTGCATACATGATGGCACAAGGAGTTTATCACGTGTGATGCGAGTATTCAGAAGGTGCTAAGCACTCGGAGTGAAGGGTAGCCACTTCCTTGCGACGCGCGCGCCGACATGCCGCCGCCGCCTCCCTTGAGACCGCGACGCAGCCGGGACTCTTTGATAAATATTTTATGCACCTCGCGACTCCGCAACACAGTGAAATATTTCTTCTAGTTTAGATTAAAATAGTTTCATCTACTTTCTTGTATGTTTCTCATTGATATTCATCTTGGTTTCTTACTACGTGCTCTGTCATATCGAAAAATGGCTTTAAAAATAAATGACACTGATACATGTGATACAAACTATTTTTATAAAAATAGTAGATTCGTAAAATATCTACTCAGGTATTAATCTGGCGAGAAAATTTGTACAAAGACGAATAAACACGTCTGGAACCCTACGCGGGTTATGGACGTATTGTGGGTAATTGTTTTACAGATGAGCACACAAAAGCAATGCCATGAATTTATCGTGGTGGCTATGAGCGGCCGAGCGGCGGCGGCGGCGGCGGGAAGCGAACAGGCAGTGTCCGCGAATGAATGCCCATCGGAAAGTCATCAGTTATGTAGGGCGTATCGTCGCGCGCCATGTGGCCGCCGCCGGCCGCTACTCTACGTAATTTTTCCGCGGGCAATTTTCCGCAATTTCCCAAACAACCTTCAATGGCGCTTTACCCTCACCCTTTATTTATTAACGTATAAAATGAAAATCGCCCAACCGGAACGCACGCCGGCGCGCTTAGACGCGTGAAATACATACGCGTTGATTGTTTAACGCGATGAATAATAAAATTCAAATCACAGTGCGATAACGAACAGTACAAAAGACAATGATATTACTCACTGACATTTTATTCTGAAAACAAAAACCTTTTGTGTGTTTACGTATTCATTGTAAAATCCAAATATATATCATCGAAATAACGTTAAAATAATTTTAAGGAAAATGTTACGGGACGCATGGATGTTTAAAGCTGTCGATATTCATAAAACGTGGACGAAACTTAACCGCAGGAACTAATAGCAATAAAAATATGCAAAGCGGGAGCTCTCTGCATTGGGCTAAAATTCATGCAAATTGAATGAAATATAATTCGTAGCACTTCGGAAATATTTCTGTTTCAAAGCGGATTCCTGTATATTTGTAGTGACAGGGGCACTGTGAAATATATTTATGCAATTATTTTCCATAGTTTAACAATGTTAATACTTAGATTTTGGCACCTTACTTAACATTATTTTACTAAATAAATAAATAAATAACGCACACACTCAACATAGCCCCGCACTAGGGAAACCCTGTGTCGCGGGTGCCATGGACACACACATAGACAACCACAAATTACACCCAAACTCACAAGAGAAATAATTGTAGGCCATACAGCTATTTCTCTCGGCCCGGGAATCGAACCTGGGACCTCTGCGTGGCAGTCCGGCATGGTAATCGTTCGGCCACGGAGGCAGTTCTAATACAGCAGACTAAAGATCATATTTTATGCGAAGACCATACAATTTTATCAAAAATGAAATACCAAAACGAGGCAATATAAATGCTTTAAAAAGTTCAGTCAATATCGTTTTACATATTCACAAAGAATTCTTTATATTGGAGATCGTAATAAAATATAAGTGTCACTCGTGCTGTTTGCATAGAATATATACGTCGCTTATCTGAAATTTTGATGAGGTTACGGAGCGGCCAAACAGGTAAACTTATATTAGAAGCACTCGAAACAAAAACCCCCATAAAAACTTATGCTCCATTCGGTTACAGCGCGGCGGCTATAGTTTAGGAAACGGGTGCAACATATTGCCAAACAAAATTAATAAAATAGGAAACTGAAGAGACTCTGTGGTGCTTCTAATATTATTACTGCCACTCACATGCAATCCACATTATGTACAGATTTGCTCTGTCTTCTATCTTATCATGTGAAATTTCTTTCGGAAATCCTTGTACATAAGTGTAATTTGTTTAAAAATATTAAACGACGTCGTCGTATCATAATGCGATGTTTACAAGACAAATAAGTTATAATAGTGGGTATCACAACCCACCGTAATAACTATTGTCATGTAATTAATGTTAATAAATTAATCTCCAGTTACAGGAGACAAATTAGACGGCAGGCTGCACGGCTAACGACGGACTATTTGGATTAAATGGAGGGTTGATGTTTATGATTTACGGAGGCTTGTAATTGCGGCGCCAGGGAGTCGAGCCGCCGCCGCCACCGCCGCCGCTCGTCGTTGTGATGCTTTCACCGCGCACCGACACTTTTGCAAATTAACACTACAACGTTAATAATTAATTTTCACTTAGCGCTTCATTACCGTTTAAGAGGGCTGTAAAGTATTAATGCGATGTCAGGATGACTACCACCGAAATTAATAGAATGATTGGGTTTTTTCCTTCAAGTTGTGAAATTGCTGAACAACATTTGAAATCAGTATGTAGTCCTTCTAACACGCAATCAGACTCTACCTCTATTGATAGAATTATTTAATAAATCTAAGTATAAAAATCTATTGCACACATTGAGTTTTATTTTGATAAGACGAACTATTACAACAACTATTAAAATAATACGTTGGTTTATGTTGACTATTCATTAGAGTATTTCTCTGCTGTACAAACAATTGTCTGCAATATTATTAGATTCCATCTCGTAGCAACTGCGGCTGTTCACGTACGATTAATATATACGATTCCCCATAAGTACATCTCATAATTAATGAAATAAATTATCCATTTCAAAACCAATAAATCTTCTAAGTCAAGAGGAAGTTATTCTATCTGGAGAACGATAAGTAGCAACATATGTATCGGACCAACTAGGAAGACACAGCTTGTTTGTCCTCGCAGACTAATTAAAAAGTTTGTTTCACAACTTCCGAGCAGAAGTGGCGACGAAGTGGAGATGGTACCTACTTGATAGATGAATATATTTAGACTCTGTTTGCGTTAGTAGATGTACTTCAGTAATAGTATTGGAGTGCTAACTGTCGTCGCAACATGGTCATTTGCAGCTCAAAATGGTATTTCGAGATATTTCTGTCAAAATGCCTCGTATGGCCGTGGATGCAATTTTACGATTCTCTCTTCTTTCCAGTCAAATACTATATCAGATGAAAATATGATAAAAAGGAGTGCAGAACGACATTGATTTAATCGTGCAGGCGCGAGTGTCGTCGGTGCTCGTATGAATATGTATGGGACAGACACGATCCTGCGGATAATGGAATCTGCACACGGAAGCGGATCCGATTAGTCCCTGCCACAATTAGCCGACGTACAAAAAGATTTAAAAGTGTAGGACAAGGATTTCAGGAACACTTCGTCGTACACCTTTTTGCATAAATAATTTTGAAGACAATTGTATCTGCTCCTAATATTGTCAAATAATGTAATAAATAATAAGGCATTTTGTAATATGCACAGCTTCCACTGATTTAGAACCTGTGGTAAAGAACAATAAAAATTGTATAACCACGTACGTAAACCGTCCACATTAATTAAACCAAATCATAACGAAAACCGAAATTCACTCTTTTACTATATTAGATTCCAGTTGCTTTTAAAGCTCTAAAAGTACAGGGTGGGAAAGAGAAAGCACCAGCGTCCCCTCGCAGAAAGTAAACATTGGGTCGGCCGAGATTTGTTTGTGGCTGGAGATGCGCGATAGAACAACCGCGCCATAAGCACGTTCCCGGCCACCGCACAGGTGCAAGTGCACGACCGACGTTAACCTACTTCCCTTTATCTATTGAACTAACTTGTTATATCAAGTCTCTAGCTTTTGAAACCAGCGAAGTATATAATCTAATACGATCAATCATTGACCAGCTCTTTAGAGAGTATCTCTGTTAAATTTCAATTATTTCCCAGTTGTACTAACTGTACTTTGTTTTTGTTATCACAAGTAAACAAACATCGACACTTGCGACAGTTTCGTGCAGTAATTTGTTACAGACGTTCATATAATTTTCGAGAGGCTTGAAACAACATTGGCGGGCGGTAGCCGGCGGCTGTTGACGCGCCGCGGGCGCCACTTCATACTAAACAAATGACGGAGCCGCACTCCATGCATCCATTTAACTAGTCTGTCTAGGGTGAACTTTTGCTGAAATATTGTATGCGAGGTGGATTGATATTTTACCCGTGAGTAGTTTACTTTATACGTATGTCTTGACAAATAATTCCATTTTACACTCGCGTGCTTATGGTTTCTTGTCTATGTTGGAAACTAATTAAGTTCATTGCCTTGCGTAGCGTATCAGCGTATAAAATAAGCTGGAGTCGAAGGTGGCGACGGCGATGTCTAGCATGGGTGCGAGTGTTCGCACCGGTCGGTATGCCGTCGGAGGCGTTAAGCCCTCAACACGCCCTAATAAATTGCGATTTAACTTGTCCCCCGGATAACGCCAACTTTCCCGCGTTTGTTCCGCACCCGACACTTTTTTCCGCCTCTTCATTTCCTATCTCTTACTTTTGTATTTTCCGTTCCTTCCTCGCCGAGATAAACAGGCGAGAAACGCTGAAAGGGGCTTTACAAATTCAAATTGAACTTATCACACAACTTTTTACATTTGTTTCTGGTTTGGAGTTCGAGGGAAAAGAGCGAAGAGGCATTTAATAGTACAATCTCGGGTAAGATTGATGATTTTGTATCACACCTCGCTTCAGGCGGCTCGTAACGAGTCGGATGGCTCTCGACGTGGGTCGTGCTGCGTCTTATCTGGAATGGGATGCCGCTTTATCTCAAATTACATATTTTACTTGAGACGTTTCTTGAATCACACTTTTTTCTCCACGTATTAGCATAAGGATTTTTAAACAGAAATTTACCTTTGCTCAGCTGAAATGTTTTACGCGATTTCGAATTTTTTTGCTCAAATCTCAGCGTTAAGCGTAAAAAAACTGATATGTACAGGAACAACAACACGTCAACCAACCACCGTGGTTCGTATTTATTTCAATATCATCACAACAATATATGACAAATGCTAAAGTGAGGCCTACCATTTTTTTCAAAATAGAGACCTTTATATCGTTATCACGCTTTTGCTACAATTTTCTATTAAAAGTTTCATCTTAAATTGAGGCTTTAAATCAGAACGCATATAAAATGTGTCTGTTCATTGTCGTTAATTTTATATGCAGACGACGCAACGCCACTGCCGCGCTAAGTCGGTTCACATGGCGGGTAAACAGCTTCCTCGCACTTGGTAAACTGCTACGTAGCGTACACCTATACAATATGTACATACACCCGGATAAATACAATCCGGTTAATCAAGCGGGTAAGAAACTTCACGGCGTGCAGCAAATAGTACTCACTTAATTTGAGAGCCATGTGTGGGCATATAACCGCAGCATATTTATCCCATTATGCACGGCACGACGGGCAGCCGCGGCCATGCGAGTCACGTTGGCTGAAACGAATCGCATGTGACATTATTTGTGAAGATCGTGCTCTATCTTCGTCGGCGACATCGCTGGGACGTGGAAGGATTACTCACAAAGAAGTACGATTTCAACGGAACGATAAAGAAACGAAAAAGTTACACGCGCTTATTCTCTGTGGGATTAAAACCTTACTTACATTGCAAAACCGATAAAGTTGCGTGTGTTTTGGATTAAAAGGTACTTTCATCTAACGATCTTTTTTAATGAATAGGTTTCAAGGAACTCCGAAAATACAAATTTACTTCTATTTGTCTTCTTGACTTTTTTGGAAATGGTAATTCATAACTGTAACATGAAATCTCAACAAAGCTATCTAAACATTGAATATGTGGTCTACAAATCGCAACACGTTTGCAGTATGTGAATCGGATGCATTGAATTGTAATAACGCAATTTGAATAACCAAACACATTATAATATCAGCAAATCATATTGCCGAATCCAATCCCGTTGGTGACATGAAACTTGATTATGGCTTCATACATATTACTCGTACATCTTTACCATATTGCAGATACTATGAACAAGCTAAAACGTAATGAAAAAAAAAAAAGAATTAACAAAAAAATGTAAAAGGAACTTAAGAAATTATTCATTTAGATTCAATTCATTCAAACATTCAGCGTGGATTTTTTTTATTCTCGTATTTCCGAATACCAATAGCATCAGTTATTTATCGAACTCAACGTCAAACAATGATTAAATTTAAATTTTTATTGTATTGATATTCAATTATTTTTATGTGAAATTATTCCACTAGTTTGTTATAATTACTCAGAAAAAAATCCTTCGATCCGGCCGGATTCAAACCGACGTCTTCTAGCGTACCGTGCCAGATGCTATACCAACTAAGCCACGGAATGAACCTGCAGACCTTACGAATTTTTCTATATGCTTGCGTTGTATCCTTGTATTTGGTTTTTTAATTTGTATTTGGTTTGGTTTTAGATTTTTTTCTGAGTGTTCGATCTTTGTATTAATAAATATAATTATTAAATTATTAGCTAGTGCCCGCGACTCGTCTGAGTAGAATAAGTACTTTGAGTAGCCAACCATATTATACTAATTTTCAACCCCTATTTCACCCCCTTTAAGATTTATTTTTGTGACAAAAAGTAGCTAGTATATCCTTCTCCTAGATCCCACCTATCTCTATACAAAAATTCATCAAAATTGGTTCAGCTGTTCTTGTATACAAACGTAACTTTGTAAACGCTACTTTCGCGTATATAATATTAGTTTGGATGTGATGAAAAAGTTTATAGTGAACCTGAATATCCGTTTGCAGTATAAAATATAGGTTACGTAGCTATTACATATGTCGAGACAGTGAATCACCGGCTGCAATAGCCCGTGTTATTACTGCGCTGGTCTGTCAATACGCACCTTGCGACTACATCACACTGATACCCGCCACAGTCTATGAGATAACTGATTTGATCCATTTTTCACGAACGTTTTGTTTCTTCTCACTTGTTAGTCCCATCACTTTGTATCATAAAAAGAACATCCTATTTGTCTCGCTCTACTTATTATAATAGCTGTAATGTGAATTGAGTGAACAACATTTAAAAAAATATATCCTCGTATGTATTTTATAAATTAATTTTTTTTTTTACTGAATACGAGTTTTATACCAACAGAAATTCTTTATAGTAATAAAAATAACAATAACAATAGTGTGCCAAACCAATTACCTGGTCTCAAAGTAGGTAATCCTCAATACTATATATACCAGAGCAACGACATTCCCTTTGAGGCTAATGCCTCTGGGTAATCCCCAGAACACCCAGAGCAGAACTAATTTAAAAAAGTTCAATTACGAAATTGGTTCCACAGTAAATTGACCTTCACATCCATGTCCAAAGTGCAAATCATTGTGCTTCGTTATTACAAAATTTGTTATTTATGAGTTAGTACTATTTAATAACGCTTCCTCATAATAAAGAGACGAAATCAGGATAAGTAACATTATGGGGAAAATTACCAGGCAAATTGATTAAATTCTATTTGATATGAAAAAATCCTTTGTTTGCACAAATTCAATTCAAAGTGTTCCAAAGCATTTAAGTTTATTTGAAAAGAGCAACCCCTAGAGTTTCTTTCTCGTTCTTCTCAGGGAAGTCAGCATAATGAATGTGCAGTAGCTTAAATATTACATTTTTCGTGTGTAAATTTATTTTACCTATGGAATAAATTATTTTTTACTTTAACATATACGCTTTTTACCTATACGGTTTGGTTAATATGATTGATTTTCACAATTTTACATTAATACATTCTTCCCACCGAAAATAAATAAGGAAAATCAAATGAAAAAATCAAAGAGATCAAGCAGATGAAGGGACGTGCTAGTAAAGCAAAGATAAAAAGCGATCCAATTATATATGAAAGGTTTAAAAAAAAGACAGACAGGTGTGCGCAGAAAAAGCGGAAGGAAAGATTTTGAAGTTGCATGAATTACCTCGTCATGCATAAAAAGTAATGAAAGATATTAATCGCGCAAGTTCCAAAAAACTAATTGCTTTTGTAGCCATAGATTGCGTTGTAATTTTTTTTTAAAGAGCTACGGAAATACTTTGTGCTATTGAAAAAAGGCTGAATAGCCAAACTGAAAACTAATTTTAATTAATAGTCATAAGGTGAAATTCCTGGAATGTCCTGGTCGATATATAAATAAATTTTAGTTTATAAAGATTGATTTAATAGTTAGTCATATTAGTAAATGTTTCCATATTGAATATTTTTTTATTTTGAATAATCTATATTGAATATTTTTATTGCCTTTTTCATAATATTTTATACAAATATTATGGCTTTTGTTAAATTATCCTGATTTCGGTGGTAGCTGAATTCGGTGGAATAAATATGTCATTAACTGTTAAGAATCCAGTTGCCCAAATAACGGAATGTTATGTAAGTTTGAGTTCGTTTTCCTTCCCGCTCAATGTTTTTCCAGAAATTAAGAAAAAAAATTCGACCACTGAAGTCAGAGAATTTAGCCCTTCTAGGAGAAATGCCCTTAAAGATTGTTTTCATCACACGTGCTTGTAAACAGTGTTATGGCATGCATTTTCATAAGAAATTATTTTTGTTAGAAATAATTTATTCCATAGGTAAAATAAATTTGGACTTCTGACTTCCTTCTTCTGACTTGACTGACTTCCCCGAGAAGAACGAGCAAGAAAGTCTAGGGGTTGCTCTTTTCAAATAAACTTAAATGCTGGAACACACTTTGAATTGAATTTGTGTGGAATTTAGAGTCATGTCTTCTTTCCATACATCTTTATCTAACACGCAGGGTCGTTTTCCAGAACTCTACTCAATACTCAAGTCAGGGTCTGAGTATGATTTCAAGCACTGGAAATACGACCCTAATGGCAGGGACTTGAGTATGATTTCGAGTGCTTTAAACCGTACTCAAATCCTGACTTGAGCATTGAGTAGAGTTCTGGAATACGACCCTAAGTCTTCAATTTTGTAATATAAATTTTAGAATATTTATAATGTAGTTTTTAAACTCAAGAAATAATAATCTCAATATATGCTCCGGAATCTTAATGTAAAAATGTACACCTTAAAATAATCGTGTACCTTAGTTAAACGAAATCGTGATATCATGAGTTTGGACTTAGTTCTAAGGCTAAATAAGAATAAAGGTTGTTTGTATTTGCTAGTTAAAATGCATTTTTATTGTATGTTTTTCTTTTGGTTCGTCTGTTTTATACGGGAAAGTATTATTGCCCGTATTACTAGTGGTAGTACCACGGACATAAACAATTACCCGTGATACTACTAGGCCTGTCGGTAGTAATACGGGGGATTATTATTGCCCGTGTAACTACTAGTAATTCAGCTGGTAGTACCACGGGCAAGAAAAGGACAAAACCTATGACCAAGAGATTTTGATATGATAAAACCAGTAGTTTTGTTCCGTAGATAGTATTTTTAAATATATTTTGTTAAAAAAAATGTTGTCACTTCATTATTGAGACTGCTAGAATATGCTATGTTATATCAGTAATAATAATTAATCATAAAATCGTAACTGTTAAACATAAAATTATAACTGGAGTAATTTCACAAAAAATTATTAAATATCATGGTGGTGAAACATCCTAACATTCAATAAATTTAATTACAATAATTAAAACAACATGACTAACGAAGAGTTAGCTGCTGGTAGCTGTAAAGGTACCTGGCTGAGAGAAGAAATAAAAGAATAGATTTCTCACAGATGGCGCTACGGCAAAAAGTTATTAAAAACCAAAACAAAGATCTGCAACAAGCACATAGAAAAATTTGTAAGGTCCACTAGTTCGTTCCGTGTGGCTTACTTGACATAGCTTCTGACTCGGTTTGTTAGAGAACGTTGGTTCGAATTCAGCCGGATTTTTTCCAAGTGTTCGATCTTTGTATTAACAAAATTATAACTGTCAAATTTAAATAGTTATTCATCTGTAGAATTATATTGGGTAGATACTCGAGATTTTCGAAATTTTATTAGTCTCCTATCTCTTACCCATAAGTGTAGCTTTATGTAGCATATCTACTTATATTAAAACAAAGTAAGTATGAGAAAAGAATAGATTTGCAATTAATGAACTATTTCACTACATTTATTCCTTCAGCATTTATTTCATATTTTTCCGACCAACAAGTTCGTTCGATGTGGCCTTAATATTCAGTATTAATAAAAGATAATGATAAAACAGATGCGATGTTAAAAGAAATAAAGGCGCGCGATAGAGGTATGTGAGTTGACGCAGTCACCCTGATATTAGCTGGGGTCACTTGGTATGCGTCGGGCGACCGCCTGTCCGGCCTCACACCTCCGCTAACATTGCCTTTTATGTGACTAGAGATCACGCCAGCGTCTCTTTTATTGTAACCTGACAAATAAGCATGGTTTGGAATGTTTAGTTGATTCTTTCTCAGATTAACGTAAAACAATATTTATTGTAACAAAATCGTTATAATGATAGTTGTTTTTATATTGTTGTTATTGATACGATTCAAACGATGGCCCACCTCACATCGTGCACTGCTTGACCTAAGGGTGCCTACAGGTTTGCTCGATCTTTGACGATCGTTACTATCACTTATTAAAGGGTAAAATCTTACAAATTTGCAGGTACCTACGTGCGGCGCACTATAAGTTTCCGGAATGAATAAGAAAAAAATTCTAAAAAATACTATAAAATTAAATGGTCAGAAATGAATTTATTGTTTCTCAAAATATTCTCCGTCAGCGTTAATGCACATTTTCATACGAATGAACCGTCTTTGAAAACATTTATGCCACTACTCCGTGACAATCTCTGAAATATATTTTTCATACTCTTCGACAGCCTTTTCAGGTGATGAAAATGGTTGACCGCGTAACTGATTCTTAATTTTTGGAAATAAATAAAAGTCACAAGGTGCCAAGTCGGGACTGTATGCGGGATGGCTCATAAGGCTCAAATCACCTTCAAAAATTCATTTGTCTGTCTGGCCGTGTGAGAACTGACGTTATGGTGGTGCAAGATTATACAACGTTTACGGTTATTTTTACGGAGATCGTCAATAATTTTCGCCAAACAAATATACGTACGAATCACTATTCACGGTACAACGATTATCCAAAGCAACAGTAGCCACGTGTCCGTCAGTTTTATGAAAAAAAAGGGGCACTTTGCACGCGCGCCACTTTGATTGATTTCGGCTCATCTCGATAGACCCATACGTTCGATTGCTGCTTTGTTTTGGGATCGTAACTATAAATCCATGTTTAGTCACCTGTTACTATGTCCCACGCCAAATTTGACGCCCCTTCTTAGAATATGGTAAGCATGGCATTGCACCAAGTGATCCGATTCGTTTTTTAAGCCTCAGTCAAATTGTGTGGGATCCACCGAGAGCACAGCTTTTTTACACCCAAATGTTTGTGTAGTATTGATTGTATTTGACTCATGCCTATGCCTAAAGACGCCCGAATCTCATGGTATATCACAAGTCTGTCTGTTTTGATCACACGGCGCACAGCATCGATGTTTTTGTCACAGCAGTGGACAGGCGACCATCACAAAATTCGTCACAGAAATTCACACGACCGCGTTTAAATTCTGCAAATCAGATATAAATAGTCGTCTTGCATGGTGCTTTATCGCCAAAAGTAGTTTGAAGTCAAGCGAAGGTCCGCTGAGCGGTTAAATTACACTAAAAGTCATAGAAAATCATACTACGAAAAATTTCACGAGTTAAATCCATGGTGATGTAGATAACCAATTTCTAAAATGACGCTACAATGTAAAAACAAGTGACAGTCTGATGAAACAAACTGTATGCTACAGCCAAAGAGTTCCATTTTCAAAGGTTCTAATTACTTTTTAAATATTGTTTATGTAAGTGGCCAGTTCCGGAAACATATAGTGCGCCCTATGTACACGTAATTTACACGTAATTTAATTTAAATGGCGTGCGGACGATTCGGGCTTCGCCCTCTGCGGACCTCGGCCTCCGGCCTCGGCACTTATGGCTTTGTTTTAAAAAAATTGCAATAGCTCTTTAATGGCGCCCATATTTAAAAATTGCAAAAATGTATTTTGACCACTAATTATTATCAAACAATCTTAGAAATCTTTTCGTGCCAACTTTCAGTCCGAGCAAACCAAGTTTTTTCAATAGCCATTTACATAAAAAATTACGGCTATATCGAAAAACGGCAGAAACAAAATTTTTACACCAAATTGTGATTGAAGCCATGTCATTTTCAGTCGAATCAGAAGAAAATTTTATTTACCGCCAAAAAAGTTTGTATGGCAGCCAAATTGAAAATTGGCGAAAAATAAATTTTGACCGTTAATTATTATTAAACACTCATAGAGACCTCGACATGTCCACTTTCAATCGATTAAGAGCAAATTTTTATCTGGCGTTAAAAAAGTTTGTATGGCAGCCATATTGAAAAAAGGCGAAAAATAAATTTCGACCGCAAATTATTATCAAACACCTATAGAGATCCCCCACATATCGATTTTCAGTTGAATTAGAGCAAATTTCTATTAGTTATTGAATGGCGGCCATATTAAAAAATGGCGTAAAACTCCTAGAAACCCATACATGCCAATTTTCAAAGGGATCAGAGCATTTTTTCTTACCGCCAACGAACGCTTCTATAGAATTCGCCATCTTGTTTTTTTTTTTAACCCAGGTAGTTGACCACTATTAATCTCTATGACATTCCTTCGAACATCTCCTACCTATCTCTAATAGTTTCCGTGATAGGAAACTTTGAAATTTGTATGGCAGCCATCTTATTTATTTGAATTTCGAACATTTCTTACTTCCGGCGGAAATTGACCAGGGTGTACCTCAAGAAAGTGCACAAACATTGACAAAAGTTGAAAGATCAGCAATTGACAATGTTTAGCGTATTTCTTAACTATATACCGAGGCGTCAGAGGCAAACCTAATAAGTCTGTGAATTTTCATGAAATGAATTATAAAACTTATTATAGTCATAATATAATGAGACACGTATGGTAACTATATATAAAACGTAGCAGCGCGCCTTGTATGATGCCTACGGATGCAGACATTCGCATAACATAAAAATGCCCTCTATTACGAGTACAGAAAAAGAGCTTCGGAGCACTACCCGGAAATCTATTTAAAAAAGAATAATGTAACAAAAGATGGCGGTCAAGAGCGTGGGATTGTAATTTAATTTATATAATTAAAACTTATCTAAACAAGTGTGTTAATTTCACTTCTTTAACAAAAGGTGGTTTACTGGAATACAGACACATAAACATTTTTTGAACATTATGATACGGGTATTTTATATCGGCGAAGATAAAATTATACATAAAATTTAGATATTGAAGAATTAATTTACTTTTAATATTTTCTCGCAAATATCGTTAGACCTATCCCAATTAAGTATAAAGAAATGTACTTAAAAGCTGTAAGAGAGCACGACAATGGCTTGTAAAATATTGATGGTTTTTCATTCTGCAATATTCACATGACCAATCATTCGTACACAGATTTGATAGTCGATTGTTTTGTCTGTCTGTTTCAGTCATGTGTGTGTAAAATAAGTGCCAATTTTCTACGTCAAACAACAAAACAAACACAAAACTACAAAATATGCCTTTGAAAAATTAATAAAGTGATTTAATATGAATGTCGAAATAAAACAACGATTCATTATACTGGCCGGCTCGCGATCCACTCAGCCGTGCTCATGCTTTTGTGCATTTGTTCTGTCTGCTCGCCAGCTCTTTGCAGTCATAGTCGTATTCGAATATTTGCGAATAATTATTAGGTTTTAATTGCTTTTTTGTGAATCCACAAGCTGTTAAGTGTCTGTCCACCAGTTTTCTGATACCTATAGATAATGAAAACCACAGATAAATAATATGGCCCGGATGATCACTTCACAACTTACAAACGGAAATGATTTTATTATTCTTGGAAACTTTATTTCGTTGTCTTTTTAATTGCATTACAATTTTATAATTTATAATAAGTCATGTAAACAATGATTTAACAACATTACAAAAGCTAGGAAAGAAAACGCGACGCGAATACGGCTGGTCCACAAGGAATGCTTGCTGTTGAAAAGATTGGACGATTCAATAGATTCAATAGAGCAGATCCCTAAGTCCCAAATTAAATCATGAAACATCTCTGCACCTGCTGGGCTAACGATTATTTCCGTGATTCTCAGGCGTTTGTTTGCTAACATGACTTCGCATCTTGCCTGGATGTAACGACCCGTTTATTTGACGGTGAAAAACATATTGGAAATTGTTAAAGCGTTCTATAAAAATTTATTCTAAAAATCTAGAACACTTCAATATTACCAAACGAAAAATTTGATAATTCTCGAAATATTTAGTGTAAAAAGTATAAAAGAGAAACGGCAAATCACAGTTTGAGTCTTAAGGGTTTATCCGGGCTATTCGTTTGAAGGGACCACTATCTCTATCTGGTCTATCGAATGTTAGGAAATGGCCGCGGCTTTACTGGGACAAATTCCTTTCGATTTAGTCACGTACCGTCGAGATGGGCCTCTTAGCAGATTTGGCGATGTTTAGATTTGCCCAACTGTTTATTGAAAGAGATTGGATGGTAACGTTTGTACAGTTTTTTTCTGATAGTTGCCCAATTATGTTTTACGAGGGGCTATTTGACGGCGTATTGCAATTTCGGTGCCATGCACGCAGAAATGTGCAGGCAAACAAGATTGCTAGTTGTACGTCATTTGGCTTGTAATTGCGACGCGCAGCTGACACGTCGGCACGTGCTACGCCCGCTACGAGCTACGGACAGCGTTCCCTCGTTTGATACTATCTCGTAGCACGTAGGCTCGTAGTAATGCCCGTAGCTACCGACCGGCCGACCGTTAGATATTATTGGTTAAGCGGTGGTGCAAATTAAACAAAATACATTTTCTTCATTATAGCCGGATGAACAAGCATTTTGAATAAATATTGTCATAAATACCTTCTCGTTTTTCGTTGGTAGCCAATAATATTTACCTGAAAATAAAAATATTACTTATTGACACTGCCCAATGTTATACATCGTTTGTGAACATCGACATACATAGTAGTACTTCAGTAAAACTTTTTAATCACGTTTACATTTTATTTAGTATATCCATGCAGTATAAATATTCAATATATTCACACCTAAAGTTTTTTTCTTTCATTTATGGTAATTTTGCTTAACAATAAAACTGAAATAAAATAACATAAAAAACCGATTAGAGGGAATTGTAGAACTCGTTAGGTTGTTCCCAGATATGTTAATAACTCAATTTCGCTAAAAATGTCGATTACGTTAGGGCAGAATAGTAATTCAAACGCAACCTAGATCAAGTATCCTAGCGAGAACAGAAAACACCAACCATTTTATGTCATATCGTACACATTATCTTTATCTGAAGCAAAATCTCAGTTGTATTCCCTTAATTCTTGTCGAGACGGGGACAGTGTGACTACACCCCAACAAGTTGCATTACCGCTAAAAGTTCCGCAAACATTCGTTACGGACGCACTCGCGAGTCGCATCCACACCACTAAACTAAACAACTTGCCTTGTTATTGTACTCGTTTACACGTTCTCTGGACTTAGAAGTCTTGTCAAGATGTTTGTTCTATTTACAGTTTACAAACTGTACAAACTGACATTGTTGATGTTTTTGTGCACTGAAAAATTTTTGTAATACCAATTGGAATTTAATCAAGATTCTGGTAGAATACATCACAACATGATTATGCTCATAAGCTCAGATTTTTCGGTATAATATTACTTTCGTCATCATACATACAACGTTTTGTTTTTGATTTTTATATTTTAAAATTCACGGAATTAGATTTTTACCGTCGGTAACAGGTCTAGTGCGAGTAAATATCGTGTACCTAACCCCCGTAGGGTTTCGTACTCGATGTCATGATCATGCCTTTCGTTTCATCATATTTCACATAATAACGAATTCTTAATTACTAAATACAGAATACTTTGTCTTTATTAGGTCTTGAAAAGACTTCAGCGTGAATTATTTCAAGGATAAAGGAGCTGTGAAGTTTTACACATAATAACAAATAAGTGAAAAACATAAAAAAGCCTATAATTTTGGAGTATGTAAAGTAAGCCCCTTTACATGATAACCCACATGAACCGAGCTGGTCGTAAGTCAGTCCTATTTTCCCCATTTTGGGATTGAAAGCTCTTCAAAATAGACATTTTTTTATAAAACTTTAAAGTTCTCTCCCTCGGATGTGAATCTGTTTAGACGTGCCCATGTATAACTCTGGTTTTGCAAATAAAAGTAATATTTGTGTTCGCGTTGTAGTTGTTTTAGACAACATACAAGTTTCAAATAAGTAATTGGAAACATGTGTCGTACCATGTAAGGAATGTAATAGGAACATAATTATTTATTACGTATATTTTAAGATCACCCTAGACGAGCGACTAATGTAGATAAGTATCTGGCTTTATATTTTTATCCGACTTCAAAAAAGGAGAAGCATCTCAATTCGACTCTGTATTCTTGGTGTGTGTGTTTGTGCGTTATTGTGTGTGTGAGTGTGTGTGTGTGTGTGTGTTACGCGAATACTCCGACGTTTGGGAACTGATTTCGATGTTTCTTTTTTCTTGGAAAGGGGGTACCTCAGTGGTAGTTTCATTCAAATTTGAAGAAAATATTCCACCTCTAAGGGTGGCAAATTAGAGGATCCGGATTATAGGATTCCGCTCATTTTCCGTTAACAGATTTCAAAAAAACTCGGCAAATATATGTAATTACACAAACTTTTTAGGTTGCTTTTTTATAAAAAAAAAGTTATATTATACAATGAAATATACAGTATTTTTCTCAAATATTTTCATTTTGTGCAACATCACAATGTAATTCTCCAAAAAAAACTATCATAAACAAGTAAAAGACCAGTCGACTTATGAGTACACGTAATAAATACTTCGTTACTCCTAGCATCCTAGTTCAACATCCACCGCAACACACGCACCGACTCTACAACAAAGTGTGACGCACACCACAGGTGCTATTGCTGTCGGACATCATTCTACGTCACAGCGCACGTAAACACAACCATCTTGCCACGATTCGCTCTCTACTCGGCACGTCACAACTACATCACATCGTCGGCCAGTTCTACCGTCGCTAAACACCTACTCAACATCTGCTGGGGGTGGCATCAACCAATCGTGCATGCGTGCTACTTTATGCCTTCTTTTCACCTCGAGCTCCTGCTAGCCTAGCAGTGACACTGAATTTTCGTGCGCGTGACGCAATCTTACGATCATAATTGCTTGTGCAAAAACTCTAAACTACTTTTGCTCTCGGTCATCATTTTACGTCATAAAGTACGTGAGGACAGCCATGTTAATATGAATCGCTTTGAACACCATACGTCACTACTAAACTGCACTAAACGTCACTTCACTGGTTCTGCCGTTGCTAAACACTGCCTAGTGTATTTTACTTACCTGGTACTTTGGTTGTGACTTCGACCTATTGTGCTTGCATGTCATCTTGCCACCATCGCATAAAATGTCTACTGGACGTCTCATGCCTATGTTACCTGTAGAGCAGAGACTCTAACCTAACCTAACAGCGGTTCTGCTTACTTATACTCTTAACGAAATATTACACTGTGTCCATTCAGCACTATCTTTCTAAAATGTAGAGCGAATCATTACCGAACATCTTGACTGTTCATCAAAGTTCTGCGACTCTGATATTCGGTAAGGAAGAGTACTGAGAATATGGTTAATTTTACTCGAAGACAAAAGCGTAAATTCTGTGACGACGTTTTCGACCCGAGAGCAATATATTAAACCAAATGAACAAATTGTTTACAATCTTCCAATGCAAACAAAATTCCAAATTTGATTCTGTAATGTCAGCATGAATAACATGTTACTACAAAACCAGGAAATACAGAAATCTATTGATTTAAAAAAAACCGCCCAGAACTTTAAATTGTAAAGATCTTTAAATTGAAGAGAGAGAGGGGTATCACCACTGCGCCCGTCACCCTGAGACATAAGTTGACAAGTTCCATGTGCCTGTAATTTCACCAGCACCTTTACCCTTCAAAACTGGAACACGGTAATGCTGACATTACTGCTTGGCGGTAGAAATATGTAAGGTGGCAGTACTACCCTAGACGAACTCTTTCACAAGGTGCTCTACTGCTACTAAATATTTCTATGTGAGATCATTAAATCACACATAGAAATATTTTTTAATAAAAAATGTTTGTAGCTTGGATTCAGGAAATAGAAATTGTGTAGAATATTTATAGTGTGGTTAACAATCCATTCAATGTGATGGTGTAACGACGTTCGTAGGCCAAATTAAAAAAAAACCCTTTTATTTGTAGTTAGTGTTAATAAGTAAGTAAGATAATTAATAAGACCTCAAAATTAAATTGCTAATCCTAAACCACAAAGATCTACTTATGTTTTGGAATCATGAGTAGAAGTAGACACTTTTGTTATTTTGCTCCAAACTTCAAAAGGAAATAATTCACTTCATATAACGAACGTTTAATATAAACTTACATTCTATAATTTCATTTTTTATAACGATCACTTACACTAACATTCATGTTTAACAACGATCATACATTATAAACGTTACGGCATTTTATGTCAATTTCATTTCATCTAGAAATAGGATTATTTCTGAAAAACGATACCCCTAATGCTAATATTATATTAATTATAATTTGGCCTGAAAACATGTTCGGAAAAGTAAACAAATTCGTTTCTGGCACTCGCTACCGCGTCACGCTCGCTACACTCGCTGCACTCGCTCCGCTCGCCTAGCTCGTGCTGCTTATGCCGCTTTTTCATGTTCTAACCTAACCTACTGAATGGAGCAACCAAGATTTGACCTATGTAAAGTACGTCTGTTTTATTGAAACCACTAAGGAATCCAGTGTCCAACAATAATAATTTTGTCAAAATGAAAATTCAGCATGGTAAACTATATTAAGGAAAACAACTCTCCCTCCGCACCACCGGCTTTTAAATTACACTCCTAGTATTGAACAGACAAGTACCATGGCGAATCGGATTTAAACTTATTATTTATGAAAACTGATATTGTACAAAGTAAAACTTATCTAATGAGCTTTATATATATAAAAAATATATAAAATGTGAATTTCATGTCATACAAGAATTATAGGAAGTAAAATTGGTCCAAATAAAAATTATATTAAATTAACGGTATTTGTTTTGAAATTAATTTATTTAATTTTCGTTATAAGTGAGGAGCACCCCTGCTGATTACTTAGATTTGAAAACCAGCTACGGTATTGTAATCAAAATCCATCTTATCTGAATCATGTATGTACTTCCAAGTAAACCTGTTATATTATGTCGAGCAAACATCCTTCGCTGAACATAACGGTGTTATACTTTTATTACTCCATACATGTAACAGATAAGCTCTTGTAAAACATTTAGAAATATAAATTATGCATATATCCAGAAAGTAGGATTACGAGATTATGAGAACGGTATTGACTTTAGTCCATTACACGATATGGTGGATGTAAATATAGCTACTGTCTATTTGACTAAATCCATAACGCGTGCAGTTGCTGCTAATCCTGTTCCAAACTTTACCCCAAATAGAAAATGATCAACCAAACCAAGAATTGGGTTTATTTAGATGAACATGAAAGGATTGTAACCCTAACTAGCCGTGAACAGGTTCACGGCAATGAAACGGGAAACTTCCGGTCCACAAAATTTATTAAAGAAGTTAAGCTTAAAGAAAGAGCTGTAACAATAAAAAGGTAAATGTAAAAGAAACAGGTACAACAGTATAAAACACTCCCTACACTTTATTATTAAGGCACTTACCCCTAAATGAGCCGAGTAACTGAATGACAGATATAGGTACATGAAGGCTGTAGACTTATAAATTATTACACATGATTTAGCTTATTAAATGATTACAAACGTAGTAAAAAACCAGAATTAGCAATTATTCGCGATGGAATTTGAAATAGTTCCGACTGTTGTGGCGGTCGACCTGGGAGGGACCGTGGTACGAAAACCAAAATGAGAAAGTGAAGAAAGATGGAACAATACAAATTTAAAATTTAAATAGATATAAAATAAAAAAAATGGTAGGATACAAGCGGAGAGAGGCGATACAAAGAGGTGAGATGACGGTGTAAGGAGGTCACACCGTCACAATACCCGGGGGGCCGGAGAATAAAAACATTTAGGATTTTTTTTAAGTATAATGGTAAAGAGGAAGGATAATGGAAAAAGAATAATGTAAGAATAGTGGTAGAGAAGGGATTACGTAAGTGTAAGTAAAGGAAGGAAGTGTGTTGTAAAGTTAACTAGAGGACTTCGTCACATGTTATTGAGGAAAATAATTAATAAGGACGGTTATGATGGGCTCATAAGAGACGGAGGAACCGAAAAAAAAGGTTTAAGTATTAAAACTAAATTAATGTAACTAAACTAACTAAATTAAACTAAAAACTAAATTAAATTAAACTAATGAGGATCGGGTGTGTGATCCTCAATCAATTTAGCAAACATGTGGGTGATATTTACAATGTGAAATATACAATAGGTCGATTTCGGATTCATACAGCATTCAGGAAAACTTTTCATACTTCCAGGTACACTAGTCTTAATTCCCTAATAGAATTAAGGCATACATAGAATAGAGAAGTACCCTACCATAAGGTCAAGGGAGTTTCTCACGAAATCGGCCTACAATAGTGCTGGCTTACTGGCGGGCGCCAGTGAAAGGGTTGTAACCCTAACTAGCCGTGAACAGGTTCACGGCAACGAAACGGGAAACTTCCGGTCCACAAAATTTATTAAAGAAGTTAAGTTTAAAGAAAGGGCTGTAACAATAAAAAGGTAAATGTAAAATAAACAGGTACAACAGTATAAAACACTCCCTACACTTTGTTATCAAGGCACTTACCCCTAAACGGGCCGAGTAACTGAATTACAGATATAGGTACATGAAGGCTGTAGACTTATAGATTGTTACACATGATTTAGCTTATTAAATGATTACAAACGTAGTAAAGAACTAGAATTAGCGATTATTCGCGATGGAATTTGAAATAGCTCCGACTGTTGGGGCGGTCGAATTGGGAGTGACCGTGGTACGAAAACAAATTGAGAAAGTGAAGGAAGATGGAACAATTCAAATTTAAAATTTAAATACATGTAAAATAAAAAAATGATAGGATACAAGCGGAGAGAGGCGATACAAAGAGGTAAGATGACGGTGTAAGGAGGTCACACCGTCACAAACATGTTATGCCTTTAAAATAAAAAAATCCAAATCATGATATTCTTAAAAAACCTACACTCTACATAAATAACTGGCCCGCCCTTTTAGAAATAGGTGAAGAACGAATACGAAAAAAAGAAATGCATATAAAAAGGTAAAAATAATAAAAACATATGGCATAGTTATAAACATTATGACATACACATCCAAATCCGATTCATCTTCTTTTTTACTGATATATCGTCATCTAACCTCTATCCAAAAAATTCCATTAACACTTTTAATTACTTACTTTACTTTTTTGCCAATATTGGGCAAAAACTACTCCGCAAAATTGCCTCCACTTGTGATCTCTTATTTTTTAATAGCATTCCCACTTCAAAAAGTTTAGTTCTGCTTCATGTAGATGAACTTGAAATTGAGGCATTGATGGCATCCTAAAATAGGACTGCGCTATCCGATTTAACGGTATCTCTGGCGCGTTATTAAAGGGATTAGGAAAGACGCTGTAATATCTTTACTCGAAATTGGGTTTTTCAACTAGTGTATTACCTTCAAAACTTGTACAGATTATTCCTATTTATAAAATGGGTACAGAATCTGTGTCGACAATTGTAGACCTATTATTTCTATTTATACCAAAAGAGTGTAAAATTTTTGAAAAAACCCTTAAATTCAAAACCAATTAATTATTTGCAAACATAACCTTTTGTCTGATTCACAATTTAGCTTCCGCTCAGATATTTCTACCAACGATGCTGTACACGAACTATCTAATTGTATTGTAACAAACTTTGCTAAGCAAAACTTTTAGCATTTTCCTAAATTTAACAAAAGCTTTTGATAAAGCTTTTATATAGTATCTAAATAGTTATTAAGACACTATATTAAAACCTAATTGTAACTTGACATTTTGAAATAACACACCTTACAAAAAACTAACCTTAAGCATTATCAATTTAAACATCTCAACCCGATCCAAACACCAATCGTGTCATTGCTCATTGCTGTAGCTCCCCCGACTACTATATCTGCAACTGTCCTAGTATAAAGGCTTGGTGTGTTAAATATCTAGGCATTCTGGTAGAAAGTACTTTAATTTTCACATCGCAGATGATGTACTCTACTCACTGACTTACAAATAAATAGACGTCGGGTCCGCGCTAAAAAGTGTCCGAACTTACAGGGCGTTAAAATCGTATACAGAGCGTCAATCACGCTTTAGTCTTCGTTTGTTCGACTGACAG
>NW_020653851.1:7537911-7676684 GCF_003589595.1 Hyposmocoma kahamanoa
ATTTAGAACAAAAGTTTCATAGAGTCGCTTTGATGCTAATGTTATTATTAAAATATTTTTTAATACATGTTAGTAATACTTTCAAATATTGTTGTACTCTTTCTACGGCTCGGGGGTACGAATCATAAAACCGAAAATACATTTGCCCGAAATAACGTTTGCATGAATTTCCATAATCCCGAAAGTATTTTTTAGGTTTTTCGTGAGAAATATGTGTATGGCCTACATTTATTTCTCTCGTGAGTTTGGGTGTAATTTGTGGTGGAATGATGGCATTTATTCCGGGGCATAACTTAAAACACCCAGGCCAAAACAACTTTCGAAAAGTTCACATTTAGTTTTATAGTTAATTGAGCTGATTTTTTACGGTTTTTAACAAAAATCTCGAATAACTCGAGAATCGGGTACGAGAATTCTCGAAACTCAAGAAAAAAAACTCAGACACCCTAGCTCGTAACAAATGGCATTGTATAAAATTCAACATTTACGTATAAAATTTATTTATAAATAATAAACGCTACTCCATTATACCTGTGTTCAAGTAGTTTTCACTAGAAGCTACATATGGTGCATTTTGGTAAGTTTCCAGTAGAAGCTGAATATGGTGTTTTTTGCGCCTTTCAATTGTTGCAAGCAACATTAGGCAGTACTGCAATGACATTACAATTTAAATTCAACGTTTTAGCTTTTTCATATTCCTTTACATGTCACTATGTTTAAATAGGTTGACTTGGAACATTTTTTCGTGGTTTTTGTATTAGACCCGTCGTCCATTTATTTGTAAGTAATGACTCTACTAAAAAATTCGAAAATTCACTTTTGTTTTAAAAAATCTGCTACATATTGCCTACATCTATATTACCATTACAATGGTTTATCTGGCCCTTTGTCAATCTCTGCTTACGTATTATATCACTAGATGAAGAGGAGCCGCTAAAACAAACCTGCTAAAGTTAGAACGGATACAAGGAGCATATCCTCATACTCCCTGAACTTGTCCCTATCCTTACTCATGTTTTTAACTTCTCTTTAGAAGCTAGTTCTTTCCCTTCTCAATGGAAACTCGCCCATGTTATACCTTTACCCAAAACGTCTAACCCTACTTGCCTTTCCGAATTCCGTCCCATCTCCATTCTTCCATTTCTATCCAAAGTCCTCGAACACATTGTCAACAAGCAGTTAATGTTGTATCTTTCTTCTAATAAGTTGCTTTCCCCGTTTCAGTCAGGTTTTCGCTCTGACCATTGCATTGTTACTGCACTGTTGAAGGTAACAGATGATATTCGCCTCGCAATGGACAATGGTCTTCTCACTTTGCTTATACTTCTGGACTTCAGCAGTGGTTTCAACTGTCGACTTTGAAACCACTTTGTCGACTGCTCTTTTAATATTTCTCCTTCGGTTATAGCTTGGTTCGACTCCTATCTCAGAGGCCGCTTGCGGTGTATTCGCTCTGACGAGGCTTCCTCTGATTGGTGTGACTTAGTTGCTGGCGTTCCTCAGAATGGTGTTCTTTCCCCTCTCCTTTTCTCTGTTTTCATTAACTCAGTCACTTTTGTGCTGTCTTCAAACTTTCATCTCTATGCTGACGATTTGCAGCTATACCGCAGTTTTAAAGCGTCTGATGTCGTTACAGCCGTTGAAGCGGTTAATGCTGATTTACGAAGCATCGCTCATTCGGCTGAGTCTTTTGGTTTATTGGTGAATCCTAAAAAGTCGCAGGCTATGATTGTGGGAAGTGGGTATATGCGTGGCATATTGCATCTAGATTCTGTCCCACCTATAGCATAAATTTCCACGCCTATTGCTTATGCTTCTACTGCAACTAATCTTGGCTTGCTTTTAGATTGTAATTTGGTTTGGACTCCACATATTAACGAAGTCAGTCGTAAAGTCCATTTCTCCTTGCACTCACTTAAGCGCCTCCCAACCAAGATATGTTTAGTCCAAACACTTATTTTGCCCTTCTTAGACTATGCTGATTCCTGCTATTTGGATGTTACTGAAGAACTGCTAAATAAGCTTGAACGATGGCAAAACCTATGTATAAGGTTCATCTTTGGGCTTCGTAAATATGACCGAATTTCACATTTCCGCAGTCAGCTCAAATGGCTTCCCATCCATCTCCGCAGGAATTTGCATATTGTCTCCATTCTTTACAATATTTTACATAACCCTGTGTGTCCCGGGTACCTGAAAGAGCGTTTCAACTTCCTTAGGTCCCAGGATAAATCCTGTCGCTCTCTTGTTAGGTCCCAGTTATCTTTTCCATGCTTCAATTCCGGTTTCTATTCTCACTCCTTCACTGTTCATGCGGTCAGACTTTGGAATGCACTTCCTATTACTGTTCACGAAAGTAAATCGTTAGATATTTTTAAAATGAGAGTTAAATAGCATTATTTATCTACTATTCCATCCATATCTTGGGCATTATATTATAAAATATGTATTTATCTAAGTATTTATACAATTTATAACAATTGAATTTTTTTTTTTTCTTGTTTTGTTGTGCACATGTTTTTTTAGTTATAATGTCCTGTATTTAGATCTGCAGGAAGAAATTTCTATTAGAAATAAGCAGAACCTTTTGTTTTTGATTTCCCTTGTATTCTTTGTGACTTGTTGCATTTTTCCTGTCCAATAAACTATTAAATAAATAAATAAATAAATAAATAAGGAGCTATACTGAAAACGGGGTGGCGACTACCCTTTCTGTATTCCACCTTTTGCCTCAACAATAGTTATAACTGTTTTGTAAACAAAAACACCGATGTTAAAAGTTTCCTTATCGCATTCACTGTGTTCGTTGCCGCGGTCTCTTCGTCAAAACGAATGATATGAACACGAACACAAGTTAGCTGATGTGCACTGTTGACGAGTTCCTCTCATCCGTCTGTCATTTGCATCAGATCACCGTAGCATTTTATTGTCATTGGAATTTCATAAATGTGCCAAGTTTTATTGAAATTGGTTAAGGTAAAGTGGTTAAAATTCAATAAACCGCACTTATATCCTAATTATATTTTTTTTTTTTATTTATATATTTATTATATCCTAATTTGCCATATTCAAAGGTGGAATATTTTCTTCAAATTTGGGACCACTACTAACTAAAAAAAACCTCGAAATCGGTTCACAAATGTCGAAAAAATCGCGTAACAGTATACACAAAACAGAGAACCGCCACCATTCGAAGTCTGTGAACACCTATCGGTTCGCCAACCTTTTATTCTTCATACTTATACTTATAGTATTGAGGGCACACTCAATGGTCGAGCATAATCCAAATTCTATGAGCAATAAACGCCGTAAACACGCATTTTTTCTTCTTTTCGTCGGTAATAGCAACTATTCACATCGATTCTTTAGTTTTCAAAATATTTATTTATATATGATATTAAATTTTTCACGAATTATTTATAAACCTAGCTAAAATAAATGTAAATACATTATATCGAATTGGTTCCCAAAGCTTGATTACTCTGATCCTGAAAATCTTATAAACGCTTTCTTATAATATTTGACTTTTGAATTCATACAAACATTCACACATCCATACACATACCTTAGTCACTAATATGGACACGTCCAACATATTATTTTAGCATTAAATATACTTTTAAAACATTAAACAATACCATTAACTACTCAACACCAATAGATTAATTTGTTTTTTTTTTATTTAAGATTAGTCTGAGAGGTTGAGGGCCTGTTGAGCTACACACCTGGTCTAGTTGTCTAATGCGGACACCAATCTCTCAAAAAGGTTACAATATTCAATATTCTTAATATTTATTAATTTATATGCGCTCCTCCTACCGCAAAATCCTGCACTTAAAAAGCACTAATGAAATTTTTGGTGTACTTGTATAAATATGATAATATTCCGATTGAGTGGTTCTAACGTTTACCATGAAATTACTCCTTAAAGTATAGTTTATAAACATTTATATTCAGGGTAAACTTAAAAAACGTTACTTACGGTATGTTTCCAATAAATAAACACCGAAATCACCAGCCCAAACAATAACACACACGATTGTCGTGACGTATTTTTGAAGTTGTTTATTTTTTTTAAATGACATACCCAAGCATTAAAAACTTTATGGTTTGCTAGAGTAGTTGCCGAAATAGCAATTAATATTAGTTCTTTTACCTGTTATAACTTCGATATCCGATAAATCGGTATAAAATCATCACCGGCACCTCTAGGTGTGGTATACGTCCACGGCTGCATGTATCGCGTGAGCGGTTATTTGTGTTGAAATCATGAACTATTATAATAAACAATTTTAAATTGTTTTCGTCAAAGATAAATGCGGGTAACCAAACTGGAAAACCATGCCAAATTTGAAGACGAGAGCGGTAGCAATGCGAAGTAATATTTTTTTGCCGTTTAGGCTCGAAACCCTAAATTATATCTCAGGTCTGTGCTCTCAACGCTATTGTCTATTTTAATGTCCATTTACCATTGACTTATTGTAAGTCCATGCCATTTACTAACAGTTTGTGTGTCTAGCTGTGGCCCACCTTATTTTACTATATCAACAAGGATCAAGATTTTAAAAATATGGTTTTAATTAAATTGGAATTGTGTTCATGATATCTATAAAAAACAATTATGCCGTATTGTACCACAATTGCTTTTATAGTAAAAGAAAACTACATTTTCTTTATCATCTTATTTAATAATAAAGAAAATATTTTCCAAATTACAGAAAATGTTTAGGATTGTTATTTATAGATAAATGATTAGCAATTTTAAGCAAGAAAAGTGTTTAACCGTGTATTTTGATTAATTATACTATGTCAAAGATTTTCGAAGAAAATCAGTTGTGACTCTTTTTTCCTATATCTATGGTTGTCACAGACAGACTGATATCGAACTGATTCCACAAGTGTATCTTTATTCAGTTCAAATACGGAATAGACTAAATTTTCTAAACAATGTGACGCAGTTGTTGTGTTACTATGCCAAAAATATTAACATCATATATGAAACTTTCTGCCGACGCGTAGAAACACAGATAATTAAGAAGCATGAACCATTTTGAATATTTTATGACGAATATTTCATATGTATGAGGACAAGGCTACTAGACGGAAAATTTATAATTTGCATTCTTAATGAATACATTATGTGAAGGGATGATTATGAACGTACTGGGATAGTGAGGATAAATTAGCCAGAATATCGTCTGTCTTTTTTTGGTTCAACATCAGGAATTAACTGCTGCTTTGTTTTTACGTCACTACTGAAAATTTATGCCCTAATAATATAAGACAAAGTGATGTCCTACAATTACTGGACTTTTTTATTATACCAAGTGACGGGACGGACAAGTCGTGCACTTGGTGGTAAGCGACATAGCCTATAGTTGTAGTGCCACGCAGTGCTTAAAAGATGTCAGGGGCACCGCCGTTGCACCCGTCACCCTGAGACATAAGTTGACAAGTCCCATGTGCCTGTAATTTCACCAGCACCCTTACCATTCCAAACCGAAACGCATTACGCAAACGCGTAATGTAAGCATTACTGCTTGGCGGTAGAAATAGGTACGGTGGCAGTACTTCCCTGGGCGAACTCTTTCAAACAGAGCTCTGCTGCTACTAAAAAACTGGAATACTAAAATAAGTTAACATTTATTTTGAGATCCGTGCGTCTTATCTAGTTTGAGTGTTACCTATTTCGAACAGATTTTCACTTTTCTGTGTCTAAATAACAAATCCGTGACTGTTGTGTTTTCGAAATAGGACACGAACACGTTACTGTGTAGCACAGTTGCAGCGAACGCGTCATTTCGCTTTGTACACGTTGTACTTGTATGGAGTAACAAAACGACATAACCGCCACTCGTGACATTGCCGTTATGGTTTCATAAAACGTTTTGTCTCTCTACTGTACAATCCTTATTATACTAATATTAAATATAAAAAATAATACTTATATTTTTATTTACTATGACAGTCACGAAACAATTTTCGCCAGTTTACCCGACAATTAAATTAATTTTTAACCGATTTCAAAAAAGGAGGAGGTTCTCAATTGAATCGTATTTTTTTGTGCTATGTTACGCGATTAATCCGACATTTGTGAACCGATTTCGATGATTCTTTTTTACTGGTAAGGGAGTATCTCAGTAGTGGTCTCATTCAAATTTGAAGAAAATATTCCATTTCTAAGGGTGGCGATTGGGGGATGAATACGATGTGATTTCATCCACTATCCGTTAACCGATTTCAACAATTTAGCTTGACGCAGTTGTAATTCCACAAGTTATAAGGTCCGGTTTTTTTTTAATAAAAAAGTTTCAATTATTTGGACACATTTTAGGTGATTTTGTAGTGCAGTCTTTTTGCATCTGACAGCTTGGATATACTTACTGTAGCATGACACTACTATAATATAGTTTTTCAAATAACAAGGATAAATAATAATGATGTCTGTGTTTTGTGTGTACGATTTCACTAAATACTCACAATCTACGAATGTGTAGTATCATAGGTAAGTAATGGAATGTGAATTGCGGGGCAACAAAACCACACAGCCTGACTAGAATAGCGTATATGTAAATTGACGGTTTCTACCACCGTCAATGTACGTTAAAGCAGACTACTTCTAGTAACTTATAACTAACCATTGATACTATCATATGTTATACAATAATATATCTATTATAACAATAAGTCTATTGTCACACACTCCACATTAACCACATTTTTAGTAGCCGTAGACCTTCTTGTGAAAGAGTTCGTCCAGGAATGTACTACCAATTTACTTATTTCTACCCCCAAGTTGTAATGTCAGTATTACTGCGTTTCTGTTTTGAAGGTAAAGATACGTGTGAAATTACAGGCACATGGGACTGGATGACTTACGTCTCAGGTGACGGGCGTAGTGGCAATGGTTTTTAGATCTTTGTAATTTAAAGCCCTGGCACTGCAACAGTTATAGACAGGCGTGTCGCTTAACATCAGACGCACGACTTGTTCGTCCAGTCACTTTGTATCATAAATAAAAACATTCACTTGTTTGCAGTTATGCTAGTAATTTTAAAAATGACGTCAGCCGAAGTAAGCCTTTCCAATTTGATTTCAAAATTAATAACTTGTATTTATTCGAATTTACTTTGTTTCATACATGAACCTATCCTTGTCCCATAATATGCGTGTAGTTATTTAATGACGTTACCTCTATAAAATCAGTATTTAATTTTAATTATTGATGAGATATTTTTATTAAAAGTGTCATTTCGCAATAGTAACATTCTTCCATGTAGGTGACGAGAACTGCGAGGAGCGAGCAACAAAACGCGTGCCACATCGCGCGTGTAATTGCCGCGCGACAAACGCCATTAATCTCCGCGCCACTCGATGAAATGCAAGTCACTCCACTGTGGAATGTTTATACTGCTCTCTGCTACGTACTACGGCAGCGTAGTAACAATTTCCTATAACAATTTGTAGAATTGTTATAAGAAATTAAGAGCCTGAACATTTTCAAATATAAGCACAGCGTTACTCGTAATAATTGCGTTTTAGATATAAAAAAAAACGATCTTCTACGTCACTTCACTTATTTTCCCTCCCCTAACTACTATTACGTATATATATGCAGTTGAGCATTTTACATTTCAATCAATGTCAATTTGCTTAAGTAAAAAGTTAGACTTACAAAAAGTATATAGATAGCTAGACTTAAAAAGTGAGTCTCCAATAACAATAATAATTATGCCATTGCCTGAGAATACCTGCTCTCCATTTAAAAATTCAAAATTAATCTTTTGGACCATGAGAGAGACGAGAGTCTAAATTATATATCCATAATAATAATAATTAAAAAATGATCATAAATGTTCGTGGAATTACATTTATTTGCCAAGTTTTGTTGAAATCGGTTACAAAAAAACCATCTTTAGTGGTGGAATATTTTATCCAAATTTAAATGGAACTAATACTGAGGTACCTTACTTACCTGAGATATCTTTCCAACAAAAAAAAAGAAGCATCATTTGTTCGAATTATAACGAAACCGTTGTTCTTTCAGGGTATTTTGGATGTTTATCGCAAAGATACGATTAGGTTTAATAATAATAACGCACACAGTCAACAGTCCCGCACTAGGGAAACCCTGTGTTGCGGGTGCCATGGACACATACATAGATAACCACAAATTACACCCAAACTCACGAGAGAAATAAATGTAGGTCATACAAATATTTCTCCCGGCCAGGGAATCGAACCTTGGACCTCTGCGTGGCAGTCCGGCATGGTAACCGTTCGGCCACGGAGGCAGTTAAAGGTTTAGGTTAGGAAAAAACATTTTCCTCTCAAAATTACTTTCGAGGTTACGAAAATTCGAGCGAACGTTATTTCTGGAAAATGTCATTTCGGATTACTGATAGGTAACCATTCATTTCACAAATTGGACCTACCGGGATCGATTTGGGAAGTGAACCCGGGACAGGGAATAAACGAATCCGCATCCAGCGCCCACAGTGTAAACCGTCAGGCCAGTAAAGTCGACGCGTCGTCCTAGGAACAAATTATCAAATACCATTCCTCTACTAAATGATTACTAAAAAAAAATAATGAGCGATAAAAAAAAATATTTTTCTTATACATAATAAGATAAGAGATATTCAGGTAAAAAAACATTCATATAGAATAGTTAATGGACCTCATTGTTTTATAATTATTAGACAACATCACATACGTTGATCCGATCCCAAAGCAAGCAATTAAGCATTTGTGTTATGGAAATCTGAAACAACGACTATACTATAAACACCCAGACCCGAGACAATATAGAAAAGATTGTCTAAATTGACCCGTCCGGGGATCGAACTCGGGACCAAGGAGGTCGCTATTACCTTATAATAATGATTAAAAAATAAAGCTGATAATCCCAGAAACACTGTCGAACTGAACAAGAACTATCGATCAAGTAGTCTTAGAGTGCATGAGGTCAAGAACCGATTACCGCCTCTAGCCACATTCCCTCCGAGATCCTGCTAAATAAACACGTATGACAGCCGCAGAAGGGAGCCGTACTTTGGCTTTCACAGTATAATGTAAAGTAACAGTAATAACAATTTACAGTCATTTACTTTAACAATCTGTTGTCGTTCTGATTTGAAACAGATCAAAACCGGTTAAACAGCTGGTACACATAATCTGCATATCTTTAAATATGATGTTTGTATACCTACTTGTGTTTGGGGAAGAGTAACGGACCAATCATAATCGAAGCCAGTAAGGGGATTTCGGCAATTGTACCAAAGGTCCTGAAACCCAATTACCTATAATGGCAATTAAGGGTTTACTATGTAGGCGCGTATACGCCGGCATAGTGTGGGGTAGGTATGCCATTCACCGGCCAGCTCCGCTCCCGAAGCATTCGAGACAAATTCAATTTGCGCGAACGCCGACGACGGACCAGTTTGCGCTGCTAACTAGCTGCGACGTGAATGCTGCGTCTTGTCTTTATATTATATCTCTCTAACGATTCCCGACTCGTTCCTTATCATCTAATATTCGATACCCTGATATAATTTTCAAAATGAACATTCGTCGAACTTGTATTAAAAATAAAAAACATTTTATTTGGTTTTAAAATCGGGATTTAATCGTGTATAAAACGTATTTTATTTAGCTCAACGTTTCGGACGCGTTACAACATCCATGGTCTCGATGTCCCTTCGATGTGCGTGAAAATCGTGAAAGTTTAAATTAATGATAAGACACTTCCCAAAACGTTCTAGAAACTATTGAAAGAAATTGTTACTTAGAAAAAATATACATGAAAAATATATTATTATTACCTACGCTATATTACTGTAATATGTATAATTTGAAACAGTTTTCACAGATATTTCACTGTTCATATGTTTAAACGATAGCCCTGCTCTACATAAGGAATCACGATCCGTACATCGGTAAATGTGTCTTAAAATCCAATAATAAGCAATTGTTTTCAATCAAGATCCAGGGGGCCGGGGAAGAGGCTAATAGCGAGCGAGAGAAAACACATTTGTCTTGTCCCGGCCCGTTAGCGTATATTACGTTGTGCTGAGACATCGCCTGCTGTGTGCTTCTTAACTTAGTTTCTTTACTTTTTCACTTTTATCGCTGCATTGCATTATTTTGTCGGCTAGCCAGTGAAGTTTTTCTTGGATTACAAAAGGAAAGTTTCAATAGCTTTGTGATATGTAAGTGGCTATGGCACTGAACAACTTTAACAGCATAGAATAATAATAATAATAATAACGCACCAACTCATAGCCTCGCACTAGGAAAACCCTCTATCGCGGATGCTGTGGACACACAAACAGACAACCACAAATTACACCCAAAATCACGAGATAAATAAATGTAGGTCAAACAAATATTTTTCCCGGTCCAGGAATCGACCCAGTACCTCTGCGTGACAGAAAAATTATACTCTAGCATGGTAACCGTTCGGCCACTCTATTCTATTCAACTTTTCTTTTGAAGCAGCGTAGACAAATAACTTGGGAAAGTCGATTTTTTATCCAATAAATAATCCTGTATTACGATCAGGATTATTCCTGATAATTAATTGTTCAGTTTCATTAAGACTTTGCTATCACAAAATTCGACTTCATCTACTCATGAAGTAGTTTTTGACAGAAAAGTGAGTTAATCATCTTATAAGAGGCCTGTGCTCAGCAGTAGGACGAAGGCTGTATATGGCTTAACCACATTACAGTACAATGAGTGTTCTACCATAAGTGTAGAATCTGTAATAGGTAATATGATCGAAAACTTAGTAACGAAGACCCGAAACGACATTTTGTATTAAAATTAATCATTCATTATCTTAAAAATAAAATATCATTTTTAAACTTTCAGTACCAAAACCGTCTGAAAGCTCAAACTCAGGGGAGCCATAAAAAAAAGCGCGCGAGTGCCGTACTCTCTGCGCTTGTGCAGGTTTCGTGACGTCATGCGGCTTAATTATCAACACCACTCGACTTGGTGCGTTTCTGATAACGATTTTAATCTTTTTCAGAGGATCGAAATAAAATAGAATATGAAAAGTATTTCGATAGAATTTAACAATGAATGACATAAAGTAATAAAACAATAATTCAAATTCCTTATAATTACAATTGACAATAACTCGTACAGTTAATATTTTGTTTAATGTATATTCTGTCTTCGTAAAATGTAATTCTTGTACAAACCACATAACTAATGTGCAGTTATTAAAAAAAATAATTGCAGCAAACATATCCAAAGGCACGCAGAATAATTAACTTAGTTTACTTTCTCTGCCGAGGAACTGGCGACTTAGTAAGTAGTAACAAGAACAAATTTCGCTACGAGACGTCGTGGCTTATTAAAAGTTTATTTTTCAAACAACTACGACACTTACAGGATTAACTTTATGATAACAAGTAACGAGTTTCATAAACTTTTAAGTCGATGCATCAAGTAAAAAAACGCAAAATATTAATTTATTAACTATAATAAGGCAGGAAATTTCGTATCTCAAAGAATTTTCATTAATAATATACAACAATTCATTAATGCATATCCTTCATTCCCAACGAGTCCAAAGTAATTCAAGTAGATGTAGGAAAATTTACGTTATTTGTTATCCATTTTCGAATTCACTGAAAATTGGGCAGACATATTAGTGATGATCCATAAAATAACACGCAGTTTCGAAATAGATTTAAAACACAGAAAAATAGTGATCGTTTTTCATACGCGTGAATAAAGGTAACGCAGTTACAACAGTGTACTAACGTACTTATGACAAAGTAGGCAACGGCTGGCGCCAGCATGTCTCCTCACTTGTGTCCCCTCTAAATCTTATAGCAACACGGTGTCATAATGCAAGCAAGACACAAACATGTCTACGTGCGCCAAGCTTGTTAAGTGGTTTGGAAGAAAAACATCACAAAAACTTTTTTATTGCCGTATGCCGTTTAAGCCACACTCTTTGTACATGTTTTTCTATTTCGTGCCGCCTGAAATTCATCCCAACTAGTTAATAAATAATCTTTTAATTTTTATGCGAATAACGTTCTTTTTAATTTTTTTAGGCGTGGTGGAACCTTTCGATATCACCCCTGAAGAAGTTGGCAAAACAACCCTCGCTTCTCAATTTTTTGTGGCGGACTTCGTAATAATAACCTTTGTAATTCTTCAAGTGAAACTTCGGGAACTTTTAAAGTCTCTCAAAGCGACTTGACCGTCGTCTTACTTTATTAAACGATATGTTTGTCCTACCGCTTTCTTTACGCTTACTGTTACAATTTTTGTGCAGCGAAGTCGTAAAATTATCATCTACCGCAGTTTATTTCTGTTTTAGCTACCATAAAATCAAGCCAACTCTCTGAAACTCGAAATAAAATTTGTGATCGTGTGTGACATCGACGCTGAGGCGTTTTGCCGTATAAGAGCGATATAAAATTTTACGGTAGCCAAATAGTCGTAAAAGGATCGACGGACAATAAAGAACGACTTTCAAAACGTTCAAGTGTTGGATACATGAATCTTTGTTTTTTGCCATACGTCTCATGGTCATTTTAGAGGAACTAAAGACGTTATCATATATCTAGTTGTTTCACATAAGTTGAGAAGAAGCGTCATATAATAACATCAAAAAGTCGTAGCGCTGGAAAAAAGCTGGCAACAAGCAGCAGTCAAAGTGGCGGTGCTAAAATATTTCACAGCTAGTCGACGTGGACACAAATCCGGACGGTGACGTCTGTCCCTCGTGAACATCGGTGTCTGACTATATTTGCCTGCGCCCTGCGTCTCAGCCCCTAACCCCGCCACACGGCGAATATTTTTTGTGGGGACATCATAATAATAGCTCTGTATTACTTCAGGAGAAATTCCAAGAAGTTTATAACTCGAGATGAGTTTCGTGTTCCTTGTCATAAATAATAAAGCGGTCGTCGACTACAACATTGTGCAGATTTTAAGTGAAGTAAATATTCAAGAAATAATTTTTCATTTTCGGCCCAGAGAGTCAAAGGAAAATTGTTGGAAGTTTCTTAAATTAATGAAGATTTCATGGAGATTGTGCGCGCGACCCTCGGAGACTCCATTGGCTTGTGCGGGATTTAAGATTTTCCACGACAGACTTTTCATTTTGACAAAATATATTGCCTCCTGTACTATAATAACATGTGAGCAGTTGCGACGCGTTCCGCATGATCTGTCGTTCGTTATAGCCGCATAATGTGGAAGGGTGACTCGTCATTATTCGCAGTGCCGCCAATGTCGTGAGAGCACATTCTTTCTATTCATACTGCATGATAAATTGCAAAGAGAAAAGTCACAAAGAGGTGGCGTTGTTTTCGAGGCACCCGATCTAAAAACAACGGTAGATATCAATCTAATATCATAAATTCCGCTTAACGTTCAAACTACCGCCACCGTGGAGGCACTATTCTAGTGTTGTCTACAGATTTTACTTAAGTTAATGGATAAGTTGCAAAGGCACGGAGTTTACTTTGTGTTTTCAGGTAGACGGACTCGATCGAAAAGTTTTCTTTGTTAATTTGAACAAGTCAGGAGCTTTACAAAGCTGTCAGGATAGTTGAGAGAACAATGTTCTAAGATTGTCGAGTTTATAATTGCCATGTTCTGTTTTATTAGCTCGATTGTCAAGTTAAAATTAATTTTGCAAATATTCAGTGTAGTCACTTTTGTTGTAAGTGTATTTTAGGACGTGCTTTATTAGAATCCTAAAACTCATACGCATTCATTACAAATTACAACAGAATTACAACTTCTTTAAAAAGGTAACTTGCCCGAATTTCCCCTGCCTAAAGAATTATGAAGATTAGCATAACAAAGTAAGTTGAAATTGTTGCTGCGTTCATGAAAATGCGTTTCCTTCGCAACTTAAAAATCGTGAATCTTCTAGATTTTTGTATTTTAAAATTAAATATGTACAATATGTCTACAATACAAATAAATATAATACAGTCATAGTCGTGTCATTTATAGCGTTATGTGGTACAGAAAAGGGTACTAAAGTTATTAAATGATCCAACATAAACCCTGTAAGGCCACTACAACTTAACTTATCTTACGAAGTACATTATCCATTTTCGTTATGTAATATCATTATCTTCTAATATATTTATCGATTCAAAAGACTCCTGTATTATAAAATCAGTGCGATAGTAAGAATCTTTTCAATTTATTTGTAAACATATGTTACTTTTCTATATTTTTTTATTGTGAAAGGTATTTTATTATAAACTTCTATTGTCATATAGTATGTACCTAAGCTAACAATACGTAAATTTGTAAATCAGCTTAACTAATTAATTCCTTTTTCTCAAATTATCCCTGTCTTAACCAAATAAGTGACAGTATTGTCTTACGAAATTATAGATTTCAAATATAGTTTATTCGAATTAAGAAATGATAATACAATATTAAAATTTATAAGTAGAAAAGTTTGTAGGTAAAAAATTTCATCGAGTGTCGTACTCTTTCAAATATGTATTGTAGTCAAAATTAAAATATTTAAAGTAGCAAAATGTGGTCCACAAGCATTTGTTCCTTTTATAGCATGTAATAAATAATGGAGTAAAAGTTTAATTACATTTAATCTCGCCTCAATAGAGTCCTACACAAACACACGAATCACAGACAAGCCACTAGGAGTCGTGTCGAGTGTGCGACTCGGACTTCGGTCACTCACTCTATCAATTACGCTAATGGAATTTATTTCAATTTCAACCTATGCTTCCTCTCGGGCCGAGTCGGAGGGCACAATGTTGCGCGCGCCGAGTGCACTTACTCCAACTGCGACTAAGACGAGTGGGACACTATTTTCTCATCGTTCACAATTTCCGTCAAGATTAGTTTTGCTACAAAAGTGCACAACTAAGACTACTAGCGAAACTAACTAGAGACAAAGAGAACCATTACATATCACAACAATGGATAGAG
Organism: Hyposmocoma kahamanoa; assembly: GCF_003589595.1. Lineage (NCBI taxonomy): Eukaryota > Metazoa > Arthropoda > Insecta > Lepidoptera > Cosmopterigidae > Hyposmocoma > Hyposmocoma kahamanoa. The sequence goes on from NW_020653851.1 coordinate 7,552,867, forward strand.
TTTTTAAACTAAAACTTAATTAAAGGTTAAACATTTTAAGTTCTAAAGCCGTCGACGTTAGTGGTGTAGATGGACCAAAGTTCTCGTATAAAAGTTAAAAAGTAGCCCTTATAAGACTCGTACGTGTTCTTTGTCTCAAGTTTGTGCGCACCTCTAAGGAAGTTCCCCCTCGCAGCAACTAATATTAGTCAATTAGATATTCAGGGCGCGTGCGGCGCACCCCGCTCGTTGCGTCTGGCAAGCCCGCGTCCGCGCCGCGCCGCAGCGGCGACTGCGGGCTGCTTGTTCGCATCCGCCTCTGCAGCTCACCGCCTCGCAAAGATATTTCTTCGGCTCAACGCCCGCGATATTTTTTCGTTTGCTAATACACTCAAGCATCATTTATTAAAAAATAGAATAATCATTAAAAATATTGAACCTTGCATAAGTTTACGACTTAGTCATAGGTCATATTAGGCAAATAATGTTATCTATGATAGTCATTAGCATGCAACTTAGCAACTTTAAATTCGATTTTCTAAATAAAAATATTTGTTATTAGCAAAATGTTGAATACATTTAGCAAAATGTTGAATACATTTTGCTAAAATAATAGATCATGTTAGCTATTATAGACGGAACATTAAAAATTTAATCCAAGATTTTATTATAATGTTTTATCATAAATTGACACTTTTCGGCTCTAAAATGAAGTTATTTTGTCTTATCTCATCCACGTACTTTTTAGAACACTTGAGCTACGACTTTTATCGCAGGAAATCTCTCTCCTCTCTGCATAATTCATCGCTATGAAGTTGAAACCGAAGTCGTAAAAGAAATCGCTCTATGATTTCGTGTCTTTGGCAGGAACTTTCTACTTGTCTTTCTTTTGAATCGATGGTCGCCGCAGGCGTGTTATATTATCCAGGATTGCACTTTCCGAACCGATCTTGAGTGGTATTTGAGTGTTCCTTTTAATTTCAAAAAGTACGACGTTTCCCGCCCAAGCTTTTTCTTAGATACGGATTATTTTACGATTATGTTTTATTCTATTTTCTTCGAAAGACCACTTTATGGTATTAAATAAGCAGAGCTTTAGCGTTAGTTCTATTTTATATTTTATTTATTATCGTCAAGCGTTACCCCATAAAGCAATGATCAATGTCAATTGTTCTAAGCCAAGATTTCTTTGGCTCTTCTTAATAGAGATATCAATCCACACGTATTTTGACCTCTGTCGGTCAAGCAGACGTAATTCAATCTATACAGGAGAGCGGTTGGCGCAGCAGCCGGCCGCGGTCGCTACAGCGCCGTTCGGTGGCGCCCAGAGACCGCGGTTCCGCACTTATTTTTCTTTTTGCATTTCACAACCGTCTAACTCCCAACGTCGGAAGCTTCAAGAAATGCTTTAGAGCAAATTCCAAAAATTTCCCCCAACATTGCGATTCACAGAAACAAACTTATATTAAAGTAATTTAAATAGGGTCTTTGTTATACTTCGGCTCGAGTTAGAAGTTGTGCATTGTAGTCTTTGTGTGAGTGAATTAATTTAAAAATATTACTTCTCTCTTTATTATTAGATACCCGTGAACTGAAATTTCGTACTACATGATCTCACACACACACACACACTCATTATTGCAGCTATTACAAAATTCAAATAAAACCTGTTACTGTAACAAATACTCCATTTGAAAATAAATGTAGAGAACAATATTGTTATTAAAACAATGCCTAACTAAAATATTATGGCACAACATCTCGAGTTATTTAACGTAAACAAATTAAAAGTCTTGTTCTAAATTACATTGTTGTGTCATAAAGTCGCCTGCAGCGCTAGATAATTTGCAATTATAATTTGATTAGCTTTGTCTCGTACCGCCCGAGGACAGCCTTTGCTAAAATTATTATTTACTACCACCGAAAAAGAAATTTTATCGCTTTATCTTAACCTTATTTTTTGTCGAATTATAATTTGATTATCTCAGCTTTAATTTATGGTAACGAAAAAAGCATCGTCCATTGAAACAAGCTGCTGCCAATATTAAATTCTTAAATCTCGGCTGAAGGTAAGGTATAATATTAAATTGCTTGCGTAAGGAGTAAGAAATACACAACTTTTAACACTGTATAGCGATGAAATCATGGTCCTATTAGCATTTTATTTTTTAGCTCAACATTAGATTTTTAATTAACTTGTTTGTATGTGGCTTATGGAATTGAACCGTAAGTCCATATCTATGCGTAAGTCATGTACTTATTTATTTCAAAACTCATACATGAAAGTGGTTGAAGGGATTATATATAATAAATAGAAATAATTGTCATAGTAATCTATAAAGCATCCATCATTCTAATCGTCGGCTGTGATTCAAAACAATAAAACATATCATCAAACGCGATTCTCAAATATTTTTACAAATAACTGCCATTTATATTCAACAAAGCCGATTTCTTGTTGATTTAATGTGAGTATGGTATTATAATATAAATAAAGCCAATCTCCCCACAAAATGGACCGTGTGCCGGCCTAATCCTGTAATAAATCATCATTTGAGCGAATAATCATCATAAGCTCAGACGTCGGCGGCGGGTGGGAACGAGAGGCGAAAAACACGAAATTGTAAAACGGACGCTCGACCGGCGCGGATGTGGACGCGGACGCGGACGCGGACACGGACGGCGAGAGGCGATAGCCCATACATCATGCTACGATTACATGTATCAAATAAACATTACGCCACACTCGCCTTCTCATATTATGCAGGGGCGTGCGGTTTCGCCAATAACGATATCGACGTTTTTTCCACGCCAAAATTGATTAATGATTAGATTCGTCCACGGCTTATTACAAAGTAGTTAAGCCGTAGCAGTAACAGCTGATCGTCGAATATTTTATTTGATTAATTAATTCAAGATTACATGCAACTAAATAAGAAACGAACAGAATTCATCAATCATCATTTAACAAAGTATTCAATCCTGTGGCAAATAATTTATTTAGGTCCATCGTTACTCAGTAAATATATCGTCACGTGCTTAGTACATTAAAGCAGTAAAAATAATGATAAGCACTGGCAAATCATATATCTTGTACTTGGGTAACATCCATCATAATAAAATTGGCTACGTATACAATTTTAAATTGAAGGAAGATAACCACCGCAGATTTTTACCAAGAATCGGTTGCGGAGGCAGTATGATATGAATTTTAAATCCATGTGGGGTGCACGGTTCGGGGAGTGCCTGGGGCCGGGGCCCAAAGCTTCGCCACCCGGTACACAAACGACATCAATGGACGCGATTAAAAATTCAACAAGGGAACTTTGAAACTTTAGGAAGGCATCCTATCGGCACACTATCGTATTGTAAAACCAAGAAACATAGTTTCATTGGTCTATACATAAATGTAAATAAAATGTCTTTTTGCAAGTATGGTGGGCCGTACCCAAAATATCAAATGTCAAAATATTAACTGAAAATTTCACCATAATAATAAAAATAAAGCATTCATATTTGCAGTTGAACCATGTGACAGTTTGAATATCTTAACCTGTAATAACCCATCCTGGAACTATATAGTTATTTGTTGCAAGGAAATATGTTACATAATTCATTTGTTGTTGTTTTATAAATTAGGGCTTAAATTAATATTATTATGATTATAAATTTCTACGCTTGCTTTGAATATGCCTCCATAACGTTATACTGTTTTTTAGTGACGCACTCTAGGATAACTTTCATATTGGACTAAATTTTATGAAATAAAATACATAATTTACTGTCAAACTTTGGTTGCATACATAGGGCGCACTATAAGTTTCCGGAATTAACCACTTACATAAATAAATATTTTAAAAGTAATTACAACATTTGAAAATGGAACTCTTTGGCTGTAGAATACAATTTGTTTCATCTGACTGTCACTTGTTTTTACTTGTGGCGTCATTTTAGAAATTGGTTGTCTATATCACCATGGATTTAACTCGTGAAAATGAAACTGCTTTTGGCGATGAAGCACCATATAGTCGTCTTGCAGACTATTTATAGCTGGTTTGCAGAATTCAAACGCGGTCGTGTAAATCTCGGCGACGAATTTCGTGATGGTCGCCCGTTCACAACTGTAAACAACAAAAACACCGATGCTGTGCGCCGTATGATCAAAACAGACAGGCATGTGACATACCATGACATTCGGGCGTCTTTAGGCATAGGCATGAGTCAAATACAATCAATACTACGCGTGAATCAATATATAGTGTGAAAAAGCTGTGCTCTCGGTGGAACCCACACAATTTGACTGAGGTTCAAAATCCGGATCGCGTCACTTGTTGCAATGCCATACTTACCAGATTCAACGAAGGTGTGTCATATTTGGTATGGGACATAGTAACAGGTGACGAAACATGGATTTATAGTTACGATCCCAAAGAAAAGCAACAATCGAGCGTATGGGTCTTTCGAGGTGAGCCGAAACCAACCAAAGTGGCGCACGTGCAAAGTGCCTCTAAGCAGATGATTACTTCTTTTTTTAATAAAACTGGACACGTGGCTACTTTTGCTTTAGAGAATCAGTGTACAGTAAATATTGATTGGTACACGAACATTTATTTGATGAAAGTTATTCACAAACTCCGTAAAAATAACCGTAAACGCCGTATCATCTTGCACCACGTTAATGCCAGTTCTCACACGGCCAGACAGACAAATGAATTTTTGAAAGTGAACAACGTTGACCTTATGAGCCATACCGCGTACAGTCCCGACCTGGCACCTTGTGACTTTTATTTATTTCCAAAAATTAAAAACCAGTTACGCGGTCATCGATTTTCATCACCTGAACAGGCTGTCGAAGAGTATGAAAAATATGTTTCAGAGATTGTCACGGAGGATTGCCATAAATGTTTTCAAAATTGGTTCATTCGTATGAAAAAGTGCATTAACGCCAACGGAGAATATTTTGAGATACGATAAATTAATTTCTGACTATTTTTAACATTTTTTTCTTATTAATTCCGGAAACTTATAGTGCGCCCCACGTATTACAAATAATTTTAAGAATGTACTGTTTTGAAGTAAAATACATAATATTTTAGCAAAGTATTACTAGTTGAGTTTATGTTATATAGGAGCTTTATTAATTTGAAAAAATGTAAACTGTATAAATATTTGACTTTTCGTGGTAATGCGAATAGTACCCTTATTAACGAGGAACTCGACTAAAAGACTTTTTATTAGACAAACGTCACTTTTGTTTGACCTACAATATAAAAGCGACAAGATGACAGACGACCTGAGAAAGGGGGCCGGCAACGATTGGATACGGGCGGCACAAGAGTTTATGTCCAGAAGTGGATGCGTATAAACTGATGATAATGATGACACTGTAAAATGTATAATAACTATATGACTAAGAAATAAACAAAAAGTAATTTTAAAATGCACGGTTGCAAAGATGTAGGGTGCACCCCTAATGTTCGCAAATTAAATGGCGTAGCGCCCCTGGGACTCCTACTTCGGCAAAGATTTTGCGGGCTACCCTTCAATAAGGGGCACTACGCTACCCAGTATTCGAACAAGCTCCAATCGATGGTTAATTACGTTTATACACATTTGCACGCCACATGTTACAATGTAGGACGACTAATCCCCTAGCTGGCATATTAGTGAACATTACAGCTATTGACGAAGTCTTTTTGCTTCTTTTTGAAGTGTTGAAATCAACACACTATTGAAACTTTTTTTAATATGTAACTATTTGAATAATCTCTACAATATAATCTATTTATAAATAGATACGGTATGTTACAAACAAGCTTATGAAATAGGTACAATGGTAGTGATAAGGAAAAAGTCTAGTCTAGGTTTGCGGGTATGATCTGGAGAGTTATATTGTGTCGGGGTGTAGACTTGTCAGCAGAAACGGCAAGAGGGCTGGCTCTGCATCTGAGCTGGTGGAAAGAATAAAGAGTAATAAGTACCAGAACCTCGGATCCGACTACCTTTTTGAAGTCGAAACCTTTGGCCCATGGGGTCCCAGTTCCCTTCACCTGTAAAAAAATTTTATCCAAAAAATACTTTCCTATCGCATTAACATAGCTATACAAACGCTGCAAGCATCTTGGGCACCTTGCTGCGGGGACCCAATTTTATTCACATAATTTAATCCTAGGCTTTTATTGTGCTTTACCTGTATATTTCAACTTATTGTCTAATAAATAACAGTAATTTCTTTATGAAAATATTTAATGTTTAAAATCAAACAATTAACTTTACGAGGCACTGTACACTGGAAGGGAGAGTCTAATTATCTTAGGAACAAACTCAGCATTTTCTAAGATACTTACATTAATTGGCCCCCTAGAAAACTTGGGAGCATAACAAGCATATTTACATGATTTCGCAGAAACACAAACGTTGATAAAGGCATCGAGCGCGTGTGCAGATAAGCATCTGCTGAGTGGTCCCCTTCTGTTCCCCGATCACACTGCTATTAATTTCTGCGCCCCGTCACAAAGCCAACACACGTTTGGACATAATGTGATTGTATTTGCAAGTATAATGTACCAAAGCATTTTATGCAATGCATTACTTTTCAGGAAACTCTTGTTAACTCGCATGAAGCTTCTGTATTAAACATCTGTGATTTGAGCAGGTATTAGATTTGTCGTGCTTATATAAAGGACGTACCTACTTGCATCTTTTTAGAAACACGTACAATACAAATTTCACTGGATCGAGAAACATAAATTCCATAGCTCTTCAAGAGTTACGCACAGAGTTTTTTTTATGATAAGTGACGGGACGAACAAGTGGTGCGCCTGCTGTTAAGCGACACGTCTGTCCATAACAGCACAGTACCAGTAGAGCTCCTTGTGAAAGTGTTCGTCCAGGGAAGTACTACCACCTTATCTATTTCTGCCGCCATACAGTAATGTGAGTATTACTGTGTTTCGGTTTTGAAGGGTGCTGGTGAAATTACAGGCACATGGGACTAAAATTGACCAAAACATGACGAAGCGGCCGTACCACGGATCTGATTGTACTATACGAGAGTATGGCTCGTTCGATATTAATGGCTTACTAAAGAAGGACCACAAGTGTACTGCACCAAGTAAAAGCCACAATGTATTACGAATCACGCGGCATACATTACGAAATTTATTCAAAATAAAAATAATTGACTTTAAAATAAATTATATAGGGCGCACTATAAGTTTCCGGAACTGGCCACTTACATAAACCATATTTAAAAAGTAACATAGAACTCTTTGGATGTAGAATACAGTTTGTTTCATCTGACTGTCACTTGTTTTTACATTGTGGCGTCATTTTGGAAATTGGTTGTCTACATCACCATGGGTTTAACTCCTGAAAATTTTCGTAGTATGATTTTCTACAAATTTAAGTGTAATTTAACAGCTCAGCGGAGCTTTGCTCGGCTTCAAACTGTTTTTGGCGATAAAGCACCATGCAAGATGACTATTTATAGCTGGTTTGCAGAATTCAAACGCGGTCGTGTAAATCTCAGTAACGAATTTCGTGATAGTCGCCCGTCCACTGCTGTGAACAACAAAAATATCGATGCTGTGCACCGTATGATCAACACAGACAGGCATGTGACATACCATGAGATTCGGCCATCTTTAGGCATAGGCATGGGTCAAATACAATCAATACTACACAAACATTTGAGTGTGAAAAAGCTGTGCTCTCGGCGGATCCCACACAATTTGACTGAGGTTCAAAAAACGGATCGCGTCACTTGGTGCAATGCCATGCTTACCAGACTTCAACGAAGCGGCGTCAAATTTGGTGTGGGACATAGTAACAGGTGACGAAACATGGATTTATAGTTACGATCCCAAAACAAAGCAGCAATCGAGTGTATGGGTCTTTCGAGGTGAGCCGAAACCTACCAAAGTGGCGCGTGCAAAGTGCCTCTAAGCGGATGATTGCTTCTTTTTTTAACAAAACTGGACACGTGGCTACTGTTGCTTTGGAGAATCGTTGTACCGTGAATAGTGATTGGTACACGACCATTTGTTTGCCGGAAATTATTGACAAACTCTGTAAAAATAACAGTAAACACTGTACCACGATAATGCCAGTTCTCACACGGCCAGACAGACATGAATTTTTGAAGGTGAACAACGTTGACCTTATGAGTCATCCCGCGCACAGTCCCGACCTGGCACCTTGTGACTTTTATTTATTTCCAAAAATTAAGAACCAGTTACGCGGTCATCGATTTTTATCACTTGAAGAGGCTGCCGAAGACTATGAAAAATATGTTTCAGAGATTATCACGGAGGAGTGGCATAAATGTTTTCAAAATTGGTTCATTCGTACGAAAAAGTGCTTTAACACTAACGGAGAATATTTTGAGAAACAATTCATTCTGGAAACTTATAGTGCGCCCCACGTATGCATATTCTGATTACAAAATTACATAATTGTGAAAGGAAACGGCACAGCTGCGGTGTTTTTGCAGTTTGTAAAGGCACAATGAGGCAATTTTCGCTTTTTTGACTGATGTTTAAACTGCGATAACGGTCGTGCACATTCTGAAGCGTAGCAGCGGAACTGAGTGTTTATAGCTTACACTGGGCACGCGAAGTAGGTACACTTACCCTCCGTTTACATTGCATTGTACTGCATGTTTGTTTGTAGTATAAACCTTACCGAATAAACTGTGGTGCATACATTAGATATACTAGAACGGTTCAGACGGTGTTTGTCCTGTAAAAACACGCACTTAGCCTTATACGTTTATCGAAAACGCAACGGACTTGTTAAGGAAACCCAATGAACTTTAACGTATTCGGCGTGCAGCGATAATGCATCTCTTTCGCTCGGCGCGAAGTCATACGTTTTTTTTTTATCGAATAGTATTGAAGTATTCGTATTTATTTTTGGTAACTTCGAATTCTCTACGCGTTTTAAGAAATTGTCAACACTATCTATATTATCTACAGACTATCTATATTAAGTAATTGAAAAATTTTTGTCATAATTTCTCAGATTTTCGTGCAATTTTTCAAATGTGTTTATACGCCCAGCTTCTTTATTCATTGAATAAACTCAATACCTTCTGTTCTTCCGGCGGCAACGCCGTTAGCGTCTTTTATGCCAATATAAAAGTACAAAAATGCGTGGACCAATCACAGACGTGTTCTCATGGCGATTGCTCTGTTAATACTGCGGCTATCCGTCTTTCAAACGCATGAAAATATATCGTGTGAGTATTCACACCATATATTTTCACCCGTTGTCTATCCGTTTATAATCGAATACGTTAAAAACGTGCAGAGCAAGCTTACGGCATCTATTTAGAGATATCGCACTGTTAATACAATAGTGTATTAACTGAAAAAGTGGACTTTCTCAGAATCAATGAAAAACTAAATACTCACTTCCCGCAAAAAATCATTAAAATGTATATGTTATAGTTCATTATAGACACAAACAATTTCTCAAATATATTTAAAAATAAAATGGAAAAAATAATTTCCCCTTTTTGAATATGGATTATTTTGACCAGAACTATCATTTGATAGTTTCTTACAATATTCGAATGACGGTTTTTTTGACGTGTCAAGAATCAAATTTTACGTTCAATAATGATATAATACTAAATTTCACATATTTTGAGTTACAACACTATTTTAATGCAGTGCGATATATCTGTGATCTTACGTTATGATACTTTAATGGAAGAATAACCTTTTTCCTTCATCGTCATTATGTTCTTACCTCGAACCATATTATTCTATGATAAGTATTTCTACCACACCAGTAGAATTTGACGATAATGCATTCAGACTAAACAAAAGCATCGGATAATCACACAAAACTTAGCATATACAGTAGTATACATAGTTTCTCAATTTATTTATTAATTATACTCCAATAACAAATACCTTAGCGTTGACGCATACTATTTAATATCTAAATGACAACCTCCGTGGTCGAGTGGCTTGCCGGCGTGCAAGTTTTCATGGTATCGCCATCTCTGAGGCGCCATCTCGGGTTCGATTCACGACCGGTCAATGTTGAAAACTAACTATTCTATATCGTTTCGGACCGGATCTTTGTGGTAAAAGCGTTGTTTCCGATATCCATAACACAAGTGCTTTAGTTACTTACTTTGTGATCAGAGCAACGTATATAATTTTGTCTAAGTTATTTATATTTATTTAATACTAGACCTTCTGGCCTGAAGCTACAGAACTGAACCCCTTGGAATTGCTAACGTATAAAGATAGTAATACTGACCGTGAAAAACTTTATTGTTTTACATGGTCCTAGATGCGTAACACGGGCGTATTGTGCTCGTTTTGAATATCGAGAAGAAAAGAAATACGACAAAATAAAAGTTTCGCTTCACCTTGACTTGCCAATAACGACTCAGCGCCCTAAAATGCAAAGTGAGGGGAGACGTTAATAAAAATTCCACGCTGAAACAACAAATTAAACGAAGCCGAGCCACTCGAAAAGCCATAAGTACTCATCTCAATTGCCGCCGATAAGAAATCCAAGCCTTGGCAATGTATTCCAGGCACGTTTCGGCGCACGGTTTTTTCTTGCCATTCTACTGTGGCGTTTAAAACGAATTGACTCTTAAATTCTTCAGAATGAAATGTTGTCAGAGTTTTATTAAATCGAGTGTAACCATTCCTGACATTACGCAAATGGCGGGTCCTCCCCTACATCTGTCGCAGGGATGCACCCCCTTAATAAGTGTTAACGCTCGCCGGCTGCGATGAACACTCCGTCCCGGCTCAAGCTAAATCTCTACAAATTCTTGATACAAATTAATGCCGTGGGAGGACTCCGCGAGCGTCTTTTGTAATTTCATTTTGTAATACCACCGCGCCCCTACGACCTACTATGAGACACATTTACAATGCGTGAAATGTACTCGACGACGCTACGTGCCTATACCCGACAAGGGCATATTATTGCTTTATTTTCTGCACGACGATCTTTTATAATAGACTACTTACTTTATTTATAGAGTTTACAATTCTACTTCTTATTACCGGTTTTGTTAAAATTCAAGATACACACGATCCCCTCGCTCTCTTGCCTCATTTTACTTTGAACACTGTTCCAATAATCGACGTGAACCACAGACAATACAACAAATTAGACCGATCTCCCGCATCACTACTATGAGACTCATTTTGATAAATGGCTTGACATGGCCAAACAGATCTATAACTACATATAACTCAGAGCATTCACGAGTAATAACATCATACAAATTGCAATTCATTTCTATTTTTCAGACCATTAACCCTGGACAATAACACCGGAGTGGGACGGGTGAGAGTAAAATAAACGCCGGGCGAAATAGTTCGGAACTGGTATCATCGTTGCAAATGTAAATGAACAATTAAAGCGCGCGCCGTGGCCGAGGACAATGATGATAATTATTTTAGTTTGCTGTCGACGCGGCTAGCGGCCGTCAGTCGAGCGCCACCCAGCACCCGCCGCCCGCCAGTGGAATGCTCCTCGGACCCCTATTTTCGCCATTAAACAGCGACACTTCTGCTGTTCGTAAATTATTATCAGCCCACGCTTTCATTACTCGGTTCCGTAACAATGGAACTCCGAATGTACGAACTGATTCAACTTTAGGAACTTCGATTCTAGTGCGCCTCCACCCCCATTGTTCAGCTAGAAATCACGTCTCATATTAGGCCGAAGGTGAAATTTTGATTAATTCGTTGCTGTTCTCGCGGTCCCAATTATGGGTTCCAACCGGGAAACTTCGATGAAAGGACAATCTTTTGAATAGTAATTGCATTGAAGCAGTTTCAACTCCTACTGCAATTTCAAGTTGTTACTTTACTCATGCATATTGCAAGTCCACCTAGTATGCGTTTGCTATTCTAGACTGTCATTTGTAATTCACAGACGAAAACTAGTTTCTCCTACTATTTTACATTCTCAAAAAATTTTTCACGGCAAAACAATAGATAATAATATACTGATAATATAAAAATAGATGTGCGGTGCAACAAAATTTTAACGAAATCTTGAATATGCAACGAAAGGACATGAAATGTATTACGACGACAAGTATTTTAACAAATAAGTCGTTAATATATGCAAATTGACACAAAATAATTTGTAAAGTGATTGGAATGTCATTCATTAAAAATATCCGAGACGAACATGTAGTAGCGTAATTATTCTCTTTAATTGGGTTATCACGTTGGAAAATTTAATACAAATCCGGATGACGATTAATTGAAACTGCTTTGTATGATTTACACAATTTTGGAATTTCGTAAAAATGCAACGAAATGTGAAACTATAATGGAAGCTCTGTTTTATCACTATAAGTACTTAAAGTGCTTCTGCGTATACTGAGTATTCGATTTACTGAGTAAGCAGTATTTCTTGGTTTTTGCAAATCAATTTAAAATATAATATGCGTAATTACAAAAACTCCTTGTGAATTAGTTCGTCCAGGAAAGTACTGCCACATTATTTATTTGTGGCGTCAAGCGGTAATGTGAGCATTAATGCTTTCTGATGTTGAAGAATAAAGGTACAGGTGAAATTACAGGCATTTGTGCCTTGGGCCTTGTCAACTTATGTCATAGGGTGACGGGCGCAGTGGCAGTGTCCCTCAAATCTTTGTGATTTAAGTCTCTAAATGGCACTGCAACCGTTATAGACAGACGTGTCGCTTAACACCATATGATATCATATTATGATATCAACAAAAACTATTCCGGAAAAAAATGTTTTGTCAAACTACATAGCTAATATGCTAAGTTTTGTATGATTATCAGATGATTTTATTTTTATCTCAATGCATTGTAATGCAATTGTATTAGGTGTGGTAGAAATGCTTATCTAAAAATAATGTGGATCCAGGTAAGAACATAATAAAGATGAAAGAAAAAGGTGAATCTTCCGTTCCAGTATCATACGTCAGATTCATAAAACTACCCTTCAAAGACATGAAGTCCAACTCATACATTCACTTGGTCTAACATCCAACTTGGTCTAGCAATTTGTTTTTTATTGTATTGTTGATATTTCCAACCGAGTATCCAACATATACGCATATTAATGTTACGCACAACGAGATGAAACTAGTAAATTCTAAGTGAAATGTTTTCAGTATACTTAATACAATCAAACGCTTAATCTATGAGTGCCAATTTGCTATCCACTACGTTTATATCTTATTAATCGTAATATTTATGCGTGTCAAGAATATTTTGACCTGGTCTCATAGTGTATCGACATTGAAACATAAACATAATTAGACTTTAAATTATAAGTGCTTAAGACATTCACGTACATGACTGTGATACATATGATACTCAAAACATCTTTCATGAGCAGAGATGGTTTTAATGTGATGGTTTTCGTGATATATTTTAAATCATCAAATTTATTTTAAATTAACCAAAACTTATCGTTTTATCTTACAACTATTAACTCATAAAGTATAATCGTCAATTCCATTGATAAAAATAGATAAATATTTGTGATGATCAAAGTAGTAATATAAATATTACAATACCTAACTATATTATATAGTTTCAGCACCTGGTTATAACGAATACACAGTCACTAACGATATGAAATCAGTGGTGATATAACCATCCACAATATCTCTACATACCAAAATTATCCTGAAACCTTTATAAGGTTTATACATTTTTTGGACAATAACCGACGGATTTTGTTTCTTTGATTACGCACATAAGTAGGTAGGTGTTGTTCTATTTGGTCACCGCCCACTCTGTCTTAAATAAAATAATGGAAAGATAATTCCGCTGGCTTTTCCGACGCTATGTGGAATGTTTTAATTAAAATCCTTCCTGGTTTAATTACTTTGTACATTTACACTGTTCCGAAACTCAATAAAGTCTAATAGAATATTCTTGAGTAATTAATTACCTATAAATATTAAAGTATGGTTATTGTTCGATATTACAAAATTTAATTCTTGAAAAAATTATTAACGTAATCATCGATTAAGTAAGTTTTTTTCATTTAAACCCTAATGCTTATGTTGTTTTTATATATAATATCAACGTGACATTGCCGTCGCACGGTTGTTCTCTAAAATAATTATATAGAAAGGAAAAAAAAAGAAAATTAAATTTCAAGAAAAGGATTTCGACTATAATATTAAGTATATTTTAAGTTCTCAAAAGTTACTTTTGTCATTTTATAGATTATGATAATCATTTCCAAAATGAATTATAAACAAATCATTTAATTATGGGTTACTATAAATTGTCCTGTCCAAATTCCTGCATATTTAAGAACATGGGTCTTATTTTTTTAAAAAAACTTTCATGCAAGTAGACTATACGTTCGCTAATTTATTTATAGATTAAGCAGTTTAAGTTAACGTCCAATAAATTTTATTCAAGTTAACTTTTCTAAACAGAAAATTACATTTCTATATAAAATTTGTTCAAAATTATAAATCATGTTAAAAGTAGATTTTTTTGTTTTCTGCAGTTATTTAGATACTTATTTTTTATCTTTACTAATGGAGATATAATCAGGTGACTTAGTAACTTAATGGATTTAATTTATGGTTCTGCTTCGTACCTGAATTGGTAAGCGTGTTTTCACCAAGTCCTGTGGAAGTGTCGACGTCGGGGTGCGCACCAGCCGCGGCGGCGAACAGCGCGCATGCCCACGCGCATCGCACTAGAACCAGTGTTGTTCCCTTCCACCAGCACCCTCGAAGTTCGCGGCCCTCACCCATCTCACATCACCAAATAATCAATCTTTAATACAAGTACCTCTACCTATATAGCACTAACTTTTACTCAACTTTCAAGTTTGTATTCCGAACATTAATTTGAAATAAAAACCTAGAACTAACTAAGATCTAACTTTTGACATGAGTTACAACTCTTTTGATTACTTTTGTAAAATTTATTGAAGAAATACAGAACATTGGATGTCTAAGTTTCGTATCGCACGTTCGTATCGTGAGTGGTGGAGAGTGCGCGTGGCGGCGGCGGTATGACTGCGTGGTCGCGAGAGCACTGTCCGCGAGCAGCATCGCGACCGGCTCCTCCGAAGTCGCAGCATCTCACACCAGCCGCAAGGAGGGCCGTTGCGCGCGCACGGCCCTCGCCAACCAATAGCGCCACGGGGGAGGGCCCGCGCGTAAGACGCACGGAAGTATATGCGAAGGCCTATGTACAGATGATAGCGGACAGGTGGTTTCGCGGCCGTAATTAGGCTGCTGATAACTTATTGCTACGTAAAGATGCTTAAACGCTGGACGATTAAGATAGCGACTGAGATGTCGGCCATTTACCGACTCTCTCTTAAACCACTTTGCTTATACTTTGCTTAAACTGTTTTTTATACATATATCTACAGCTGTCGCTGCTAAAATGTTTATAAGACATTTATTCTGCCGAGACTATTACAATAAAATAGCACGAATTTGGTATGTTCGTCCTAGAGCAGATTATTGACTCTACATATTATTTTATTACATTAAAAATTAAAAATGTACTGCGAATCCTATTAACAGTAAATATGTAATACAAAACAAGCAAAATAAATAACTAATCTGTAAAATAATGTTGTTACATTATTTTTAAATAGAAGAACCAAAATTTAATTCGTCATTTATTCCACCCTTTTCAAATCTATGTATGTATGTATAAACCTATGTTTGCTGAAAAAACATACTACTGTAGTAAAGAGACACTGTGGAAGATTCTGCTCTCTAGGATTTATTTCGTAATAACAAATTACGAAACCCGGGAAGAGTGGTCCAATTTATAACCGTGAACTTAAATCACATTTTTATTAATATTTTAATTAAAATTAGCAAAGAAATTCAATTCTATATGCTATGCTATATACTAGTAAATAATTTATGACAAAATGAACTGTAAATTGTCTTCAATAAATTATTTTTATTTTTTATGTTTTAACACTTTATTTGAAATCAATCACTTCTCCAACATAACAAATTAACAGAAAAATAATTCACATGTTTATTCATATATATGTGTATTTGGTAATGAATGCCACTGGGCAGGTTATAATTAAACAAAAGAAATGCCACAACGGTTTCTGAAAAGACATAGATTTTTGTTTCGTATGAACTTGTGACAATCATGTAACTGAGAAGTCACCTACAAGTTTGCAAGTACTTAGACATGAATACACGAAGGCAAACATGTATTTCTCCATATCATCCCATATAAATCTTTATTATTAATAATAATAATAATACTAACTTTATTACAAAAGACACAGAAATACGTACGAAGTTGTTCTATATTAGGCTTATAGTCCTAGCTCCCGAAATAAAATCCCTTGTACTATAATATAATTGTTAATTATTACTCCTCTCCGGGTATGGTTGTTTATCTAAAATAGCCAGTCTAACTTGGTCTGGTTGACTTGCTTAAATATATATACTAATCTTAAGTCACGCGTTTCGAATAAATTTAATAACGAACAATCTTTATTCTATTGAATAACGTTGATAACTTATTCACCTTAGCGGCGCAGTGCATCAATTAGATTATGATAATATTTTTCTGTTATTTAAACAATTAAAGAGGATTACTGTAAACGAACTACTATCAATTGACTTATTTTTTTTTAGCTGGCTAATAATGATCGGAAACCCATTTTTCTTTTTTTTATTCTATGAATTAGTGCACATTTGACCTTCATGTCATCTCACATGATATCAAAAAAAAATTTTCAAAACCTAATGGAAAGTCGACGATGAGGTCGATGATAGAGCATGCGCGCCTATTTAATGTCTATTTCCTTTTGACCTTGACCCTTTTCAGAAATAACCGATTAAAAATAATATTTTTAATTTTTAACAGCATTTACCACCACTTTTTGGTGCGTTAACTTAATTCACCTGAATTAGTTCACCACAACAGTTGAAACAGTTCACATAGGAGACTCTACTCAGCAGTGGACCGTACAAATAGGTTAAAAAAGATGAGTGTTCTGAGTAATGTTCCCGACCGTTGTTCTGATATGTATACTCATAGACACTCAAAGAAATTTATAGAGCTCCTTGTGAAAGTGGTCTGAAGTGTGTGTGGTTTGCTGTGCTAGGCAGAGCAATAAATTGCAAAATTTGAGGGGCACTGGAAGCACAAGTTCAGTAGGAATGGAGTGCATCGGAAGAGACCTACACTTATTACGCTCAACGCCAGTCTATCCCGAAAATTTCTTAACCTCAAAAGACAAGAGCTACGTATCATAAATCATAACAATGCACTGGAACTAGATAATATTTCTGTGGCGTCAACCTATTATTGTGATACCACGATGTGCAACTCACTTTTGCTAAACATTGTTGATTCGTTTAATATACTCACCCAAAATATTCGAAGTATTCATAAAAACTTTGATAGCTTATTAGCGCAATTGGCTACATTCACAATTTATATTGACGTTATAATTTTGACAGACCACAAACCTATACCCCAACTATACAATTATATTGCATTTTCTAATAGTAAGCATCTTAATCAAAGTGACGGTATCGTTATATACGTTAAAAAACACATTAAGTGTTCAGTTACGGAGCCAGAACCGATAGGAGCTAGTTACTTATTATTAAAACTTGAACCAGATACTCACATTCTGGCTATTTATAGATCGCCGTCTATACTAAACACAGACACGTTTCTAAACACAATAGACAGCATTATACGTCCTTTACACTTCAGAAAAAATATTACATTAACAGGTTATATTAACATTGACATTAAACCAAACAACAAGGACAGACCTAGTGTTGCTTACTTGGACCTATCTGCTGAACTAGGAATTTTACCGGGTCACCAATATTCTACCGGGTTGCTAAACTGTTTGGATCATGTGATGTTAAAGACGGCTTTCCCTGCATCCGTATTTGTAATTGACTCTACGGTAACGGACCACGCTCTAGTGTTGCTAAATCTTCCTTTGACCAAATTTAAACAAGGTTTAGTAAACTATGTCAAAAAAACTGATTTCAATGAGGCTGTTAGATACCTCCAATCGGTTGACTTTTCTTTTATAACGCCTACCTCTGACGCCAACGTAAACGCTTCACTTTTTGTTGAAAAACTATCGTTTGCAATAATGTCTAATACCAAGTCATACAAAGTACCTAACAGGAGGAACATTTTGAAACCATGGTTAACGTCTGATCTACTTCGCTGCATCCGTCATAGGGATAGGCTACATAGAAATTTAAAAAAAGACCCAAATAATTAAATCCTTCAAATTACTTATAGGCGATACTGTAACTTTTGCAATTTCTTGTAGCGAAAGCTAAAGAGAAACTATGAAAAATCTTTATTACCTTCGTCGAACTCAAATAAGGACACTTGGAATGCAATCAAATCGATACTTTATATCTCGAAATCGAAAACCTCTGCAAATGATTTATTACGTTCAGATAATGGTAAAAATATTCAGGATATTAACAGATGTTTTTCTAATATAGGTATGGAGCTAGCTGATATGATAATTTCTTCAAATTGTAATAACAAAAGTGAATACAGTTTAGATATACCTCCAGTAGTAAATTCAATGGTGCTACTACTACCAGACCAAGCCGAGGTTGAATCAATAATAATTAACCTTAAAAATAACTGCGCCGTTGGGTGGGACTACATACCTGTTAAATTTTTAAAACTTTCAAAAGATATAATAGTAAGTAAGGGGGGACCCTTACCAAAATTATTGAACTTTGCCTATCCCAGGGAGTTTTCCCACAGGCTTATAAGAAGTCGCTCATCACCCCAATCCACAAGTGTGGACCTCGAGACAGTTTCTCCAATTATAGGCCGATATTGATACTCAGCTCACTTTCTAAGGTACTTGAAAAGGCACTTAACAACCGCCTCGTGAACTTTTTGGAACATAATAAGATATTATCAAAATCGCAACATGGATTTAGGACTAATATAAGCGCCGAAGATGCGGTTAGCCAACTAGTAGATATGCAACCTCAGAAAGTGACGCTAAACAGAAATGCATAGAAATTTTTCTCGACCTAGCAAAAGCTTTCGATACTGTCTCGATTCCCGTACTTGTGAATAAGCTAAATCGTGCCGGTGTCCGAGGTAATGCCCTCAAAATAATGGAGGACTTCGTATGCCATCGTACTCAACAAGTTAAAGTTGGAGAGATAGTGAGTGCAGAATGTCCGGTTCTCTATGGAGTCCCGCAAGGAAGCACCCTCGGACCAAGTCTCTTCTTAATATATGTATATAAATGACTTGTGTCAAATATCGTTACAAAATGGCAAAATATTTACTTATGCCGCTGACACAGCCTTGGTTTTCACTGGAGCAACCTGGGAAGAGGTCAGCGATACTGCTGAACGCGGTTTACATAAAATAAGCTGCTGGCTGCGAGAAAACATTCTGATTGTAAATCTTTCTAAATCTACTCTTGTTCAATTTACCCTGCCGAACAATAAACAGGAAAATATTGAAATCAAACTCCACTCATGTTATTCTCCTCGCAATTCTGACTGTTCCTGTCTTACTGTTGCCAAGTCTACCAATGTAAAATATTTAGGAGTGATGCTTGACGACAGACTCAGTTGGCGTGCACACATAGACCTCACGACTTCACGCTGTAGAAAACTAATATACGTTTTCAAAAAACTGAGATATGTGGCTAATCTTGAGCTACTGCGTACGATATACTACGCCCTTGCGCAGTCGGTGATGAGTTACTGTGTTGGAGTCTGGGGTGGTGCCTTTAAGACTCATTTATTGACTTTAGAAAGAGCACAAAGACTCCTACTTAAAGTGATGACTTTTAGTCCGTATAGATTTCCTACTACATCGTTGTATGACAAATGCCAAGTACTGAGTGTAAAACAGTTGTACGTTTTGCAACTAGTAAACAAGCAGCACAGAGTCACTTCATACTGCAAAGACAATTACATCAAAAATAGCACTAATGTGTGTTTATCCATTAAATGTCGCACAGCTTGGGCTAGACGTCAGTTACTATTTATGGCTCCGTTCCTGACGTGGAATTGCGGATATCAGCCCGTTACACCATACCATACCATCCTGTCGATTTTTCAGTACTTCTGCCCGTACGTAGACTACCCTACCGAAGTATCTAACTAATTTTCCACAATCTTAAGAAAGCAAGTAATTTCTTTCGATTTTTTTTTACCGACTTTACATTTCCAATCGTTGGCTATGTCGTTTGTTTATGGTTTATAGGGAATTTGGGTAATTCCACACATACCTGCACATTCTCGTATATTAATCTTATGAAATTACGGGTCGTATTCTAAAACTCTACTCAATGCTTATGTCAGGGGATTTGAGCATACTTGAGTATGATTTCAAGCACTGGAAATACGACCCTATTGTCAAGGGCTTGGGTATGATTTTCAGTGCTCACTGCAATACTCAAGTCCTGACTAAAGTATTGAGTAGAGTTCTAGAATACGACCCTAAAACAGCGCAATAGGCCAACTGTTAAGTCAATCACTGCTCTATTAAATGCAAATTAACAATTAAATTGAGCTAATTCATAGGTAGCTGTGAAAACTTCGTAATAATTGTAACATAATTATTAATACAAAGATCGAACACTCAGAAAAAATTCCTTCGATCCGGCCGGATTCGAACCGACACCTTCTAGCATACCGTAACAGACGCTATACCAACTAAGCCACGGAACGAACCAGCGGACCTTACGAATTTTTCCATTTGCTTGTTGTCGTGTCTTTGTATTCGGTTTTTCAACGACTTTTAGTCGTAGCGCCATCTATGAAAAATCTATGAAAGTTTTATCACCCAGTCAGATCCCTTTACAGCTACCAGTCCTGGCGAGAGATGTCGCTATTCACTGTATTCTACATTTTTATTGAATTAATATTCAATTGTTTTTTGTGAAATTACTCCACTAGTTTGTTAAAACTATTAATACAAAGATTGAACACTCAGAAAAAGATCTTTCGAGCTAGAAGACGTCGGTTCGAATCCGGCCGAATCGAAGGATTTTTTTCTGAATCTTCGATCTTAGTATTAATAATTATAACAAATTAATGGAGTAATTTCACAAAAAACAATTGAATATCAATTCAATAAAAATTTAGAATACAGTAATTGTAACATAACTGAAAAAAAATCTTTATGCACAGCACGGTAAGTCTAAACTGATGATATATGACTGATGAGAATAGTGCTATTTCTAGTACTTCTATTTCTGAATAATTTCTTTTAAAGTTAATAGTTTCAGAAAATAAACAGTTTAGTTGTTTGTTATATGAAACACACGTACATTTCATTTTCTATCTCGAAACATACCAAAATGTAATAAGTATGTGTTTGCTAGACAATTTAGTTAGAATCATTCTCACAAAAATCTATCTGCTTACTTATTACTAAAATCATTTATTTATTGTTATAATTATTTATTTATTGGCTATACAGTCATTAGGATATACATATATATATAATTAATAAATTAAAAACTTAATAATAAACTAAAAATTAGTTGTGTTGTGTAATAACTGTTACTAAAAAACCCAGTACTCAATGGTACAAATAATTATAAACAAATAATTGTAACACTTTCATTGAAAAAATACCGACCTCGAAAGTTTGCGTATCGGCTTTTTTCGATTTCCATGTGATCACATCATCAGATTCTAACTTCACCAGACAACGGGACTGTTACGGACTCCTTTGTACATTTTGTACTTTTTTTCTGGTTGTCATAGTGACGGTGATTTGTTGATTACATGTATTGTGTCAAGCAAAAAGTCGACTTTTGTTTGCGTAAAATATTTTTTTCATTTTGTGATAAGCCGAAACTATCCCGGGTCAGCATCGTCGGCATCAGGGACCACCTCGAAAGTCATAATCTGATGAGAGGATCCATAGGAATCGAGGAAAATCCTCAAATTTTATAGGTGTGTCAGTGTACTTACTGTTTTCTCCATCAATTGTGGACCGATTTTGATGATTCTTTTTTGTTGGAAAGACTGGTCACATTCAATTTGAAGAAAATAATCTACCTCTAAGGGTGGCAAACTAAGGGATAAATGAGTTTTGAGATCGGTTTATTTAATACTCTGTACTGAGATTATCAAAAATAATACACATTAGTTTTATTAAGTTTTAGTTACGGTTATAACACTGAATAATTTTATTTATTCATATTAACTAAATTTGATATTTTACCAAATTTCAATTAGACAGTTTATAAAAATTATTGAATTTTTTTCTGTACCGATTTTGGGTAATAATAAGCTGATTTTAGAGGATAACTGTACAGATTTCCACCAATTTTGAACAAAATGTACCTTTTTAATTAATGTAGTGAACGAAATTTAAAATGTTTTCACGTTATGCATTGACTTACAAATAAATGGACGACGGGTCTAATACAAAAACCACGAAAACAATATCCCAAGTCAACCTATTTAAACGTAGTGACATATAAAGGAATATGAAAAAGCTAAAACGTTGAATTTAAATTGTAACGTCATTGCAGTACTGTCTAATTTTGCTTGCAAAAATTGAAAGGCGCAAAAAACACCATATTCCGCTTCTACTGGAAGCTTACCAAAATGCAACATATGTAGCTTCTAGTGAAATCTACTTGAACAGAGGTGTAATGGAGTAGCCTTTATTATTTATAAATAAATTTTATACATAAATGTTGAATTTTATACAATGCCATTTATTACGAGCTAGGGTGTCTGACTTTTTTTCTTGAGTTTCGAGTTCTCGTACCCGATTTCTCGAGTTATTCGAGAATTTTTTAAAAACCGTAAAAAATTAGCTCAATCAACTATAAAACTAAATGTGAACTTTTCGAGAGTTGTTTTGGCCTGGGTGTTCTGAGTTATGCCCCGGAATAAATTCCATCGTTCGTGGTCCCAGGTTCGACTCCCAGTAGGACCAATTTGGGAAATTAACTTTTGTAAATTGGTTCTGCTCTGGGATTCTGTTGCTCTGATACTCATGGGGAGTATATACAGAGAGTTCCCTAGTTTCAGACCAGGTGATTGTCTTACAATAGAATACCAAGACAAGAACCATTTAGAAAAGTTAATTTGTTCAATTGATCCTACCGGTATCGAACCCGGGAACTTCTCATCCAGTGCCCACAGTGCAAACCGTTAGGCTATCCAGGGTGTACTATTTGTATTATTATGCATTGTTTGCATGTGAAAGCTACAAATTGCTTAAACTTTTATAAAAATCCCATTTAATTTGCACTGTCAGTCTGCTTCAATTACCTTCTTTGTTTCTTAAGTTGGTATATTTTGTCATTCATCCAACTTTTGATTTTTAATGCATTTTGGCGGTGTAAGATGTTCTCTGTTAATACTTGTCACTTTCTTCAGTTCAAGCTGTTTCCTGGATAAATTCCTGTATTCTCTCATTTCTATGCACAGTTCACTCATTGATGTAATCACATACCAAAGCTTTAATATGATGGCCTTTTATCAAGCTTGCATCAGCTCTGGTTTCCTTTCTTTTCTTACCATTTTCTTAACCCGTTCGTGTAGTACTGAAATTCGTGAAAACGTCACCACTTTTCTATATGCCGTAGTGCTTACATTGATTCAATATAATTATTACGGTTTATCACTGACAACGGTTGATTCAGTCAACAGGCATAGTCGTACTGCTGAAACGTTCTTGCAAATGTTCTTGTGCTTGAAAAAGTACGGCTATGACGATAGTAGGGTATTTGCCGTTCTGAGATAATTACAAAATTAAAATGCGCGATATTGATTGCGCAAGAGAAACGCTTTCCAAAATAAACACTTAGGTACTAATTAATAATAATAATTATAATAACGCACACACTCAACATTGCCTCGCATTAAGGGAACCTTGTGTCGCAGGTGCCATAGACACACATACAGACAACCACAAATTACACCCAAACTCACGAGATAAATAAATGTAGGCCATACACATATTTCTCCCGAAAAACCTAAAAAAATACTTTCGGGATTATGGACGTTCATGCAAACGTTATTTCGGGCAAATGTATTTTCGGTCTTCTGATTCGTAACCCCGAGCTGTAGAAGAGTACAATAATATTTGAAAGTATTACTAACATGTATTAAAAAATATTTTAATAATAACATTAGCATCAAAGCGACTCTATGAAACTTTTGTTCTAAATTTTCAAACGCTTGTGTTTCAAATAATTGAAATTGACGTGGTGGGTCTCGTTCAGTCTTTTACGCAAGCAATGTGTCGGAAAGAGACAGTTAGCTATTTGATTGCTTTTCTAATTTATATTTACGATTAATTTAAATATAAATTAAATACTATATATGTATACTAGTGCATAAAATAACACTTTTAAATGATAACTATGATAACACAATTTAGTACTTACTGAAAATATAATATACCATCCTGTTTTTTCACTTTAGTTGAGTAATTTTTACAAGGCTTTACCACACAATACGGCATCATTGACAAGCGCGCTGTCAGTCGAACAAACGAAGACTAAAGCGTGATTGACGCTCTGTATACGATTTTAACGCCCTGTAAGTTCGGACACTTTTTAGCGCGGACCCGACGTCCATTTATTTGTAAGTAAATGATGTTATGTTATAACTTTGTAAGTGTAATATTTTCGTTTTATAATTTGTGAATTTGTGATCATTTTGACGAGTTGACGATTTTGGCTTAAAATTCAAAGTATCCAGAACCGTAAAAACCAATAAAAAAAACATTTTGACTTTCGAGACCTGTGTGTCAATTCGACATTTGACGTTGTTTGTTCATGTAGCAATTTCGCATTATTTTTATAATTTTGATCTACACTACTTCTTTCATTTTAATATATTATTACCCATATTACGACAAACAGTGGTGGTGTCTTTATGACTATGTTGTAAATTTTGATACTTCACTATATAAAAACACTGCTGCAAAATTTGCAAAAGCAAATTGCTTGAGAATCTAGCGATTCTGTAGCGGTATTGTAAACAATAATTCCATTTTAACCATATGTAATCTTTAGAATAAACATAAAATGGATCAGAGCAATCGATCTAGAAGAACTGATTTGGATATAGATAGTTTTCGAAGTGATGAGCCTGGCTATGATAGGGCTCGTATGAGAAGACAATCTGGTGGATTTGTGGACTTAGGAAATGAGTCACAATATGGCAGTGGTGGTCATCAAGCCTCTGGCGCCAACGAAATCTTCGCAGATATACAGGTAGAGTTAACCCCGCATTTTTACGCCTACATTATATCGACTCTATCTTAGGTCATTGTATGTCAACTAACAGTAAAAGTTTTATTTTGCATGTAACTTGTTGTATTATTGTAACTTGGGCTTATTCACAACATATTATTTCCTTTTTTGATCCATTAGTTTCGTGTCTATAGAAAAGCGAAGAAATTAAAAATGTTGAACAATGAAATTTAGTCCATTTTTATCAATTGATTTCTTTATCTATGACATCACTATATTCTATAGACTTGATATAATATAATAATAAGACATTTATTCATAAGCACATGTACATGAAAGAAAAGGTTAATAGAGGTGCAGTTTTGGAAATGTAGTGGAATCTATTGCTAATAATTTGGAGCCTCAGCACTACATGCTGCCTTTTAGGTTCCACCTTGATACATGGACATAGGCTGCAGGCAATTACCAGACTACACACAATTATAAATTTTAAATTTGTGGGACATGCTTTAAATTAATTTATTATTTTGATATGTCTATCATTACAGGGAGATGTACCTTGGTGGAAATCAAACTTTTTCATATCTCAACCAGTGTTATTTAGTACATGGGATGGAGTATTCACATCATGTCTGATCAATATATTCGGAGTTATTGTGTTCTTACGTTCCGGCTGGCTTGTAGGTCAAGCTGGATTGGTTAATGCTGTATTTATAGTTATTTTTACAGGTAATTTGTTTACTTTTACTTCTCTGTCAGTTTAGCTTATATTTTCCCAAAATGGTCACTACTGTGGGTGGTGAAGAGTCCTAGGGGGCGGTTGGGACCTCGAATGCAATTGGGGCGTTGATTCTGTCCAGGGGGTGCTACTGCATTTCAAAATAAACCTGAATGATCTGTATAAACTACACTACAAATATATAATTATTTTTCTTTGTGATCATTTTGTGTTAAGTTGATATAAAAAATATGTGTTTCTAATTAGTTTTTGTGGTGGTAGGCGTTGAAATTTTTTTGTCTAGCCTAAGTGGGCGGTGAGTCTAAAGTGGGAACTTATGGTTTAGGTTCTCACTTTAGGGTCACCACCGTTTTAGCTGTTGTTGTTTATTAATTTGTCCATCTGTATTAGCTCAGCTTCCTTAATATTAAAGTAGTATTGTTAAAAATGTTTTAAGTTTAGTAGGATATATGTTTCTTAGCTATCACCTGCAAGTGTAGTTCGTCTATGTTTTTAGTTACTAACATAATAGAAGATGATAAGTCGAACAACATTTTTATATCAGTCAAATTAATAAATAACTCACTGGAAGTTCAGAATTAACATTTTGTATAAAGCAATAACAACAATTATTATTTACTATAGCTGTAACTAAACTTTTCCCTATTTGTCATTAAATTCAATAAAAAATGAACATTGAAATTATAAACAAGTTACATATTAGTCACTCTTACTGCAAATAGGAAAGGAAAACAAATTCTAGTAATAGCAATTTGTATAATCTGCATTGTTTCCTACTTTTAAAAGAGTTGTTTATGTGTTTTACGACTGTATTAGATTGTTTAAAATTATAGATAACCATTTTTTATTAGTCCAAATTGTTTAAATCACTTTTACAGACATATTTATGTACAATGCATAAACTCTCATGGAAATAATTTAGACTATACTGAATGTATATTTAAGACCATACAGAGTGTCTACCTGTATGTCGTACCTGTAGCTGAACTGTTTGCTTTCAAATTTTCACCCTGCATATGGCATATAGCAAGCATGAAAGTAAGTTACATAGAACTGTTTCATGCTTTGTCTAATCATTGGATTGGGTAAAGCATTGGTATTAAGTTCTTAGGTTTCATGATTGGAAATGAAACTATTTTTTGCAGATCTAAAGTATGACATACTTTGTGTTTTCAATTCAATTCAGTCAGAAGTCACCATGTAAAGGGCTCGAAAATTGACTTCTTTGAAAAAACAAATACACACTATTTAGATCCTAAACACTAGTTTCATTTCCAAAACAGCATTAATTGTTGCATTTTTGTATGTTTTAGTTTGCATTTAGCCAATAAGGTAAAATTGACACCAGCAATGAACACTATGCAAACATAAAAATAGCAACTTTTAAAAGTTGTGATAACTTTTTAATTTTCTACATTTAATAATATTTATTTACTACAAGTTATTCTTCATAGATATGTATATATATAAAATATATGATTATTACTTTTTGTTTTATTTTCTTAATTTTGAATTAAATTTCAATTAGCTGAATAATTTGGTATTAAAAACGCAAAATCGACAGAATTCGAGTCAGCATAGTGTTAATTGATGCTGTTGAAATTCAAATTAATACTTACAACAGCTGTTCAGTTGTCATGAGTCTATATTTACATATTTTAAGTGTCATAAATAAAAGTATGAATAAAAAATAATACAGTATGAATAAATATGTATGAATAAAAAAATGTGATGATAATGTAATTTTATTTACAGTGTTTGTAGCCCTGATCTCAGTCCTTTCGGCAGTGGGTATTTGTGACAGATGCAGAATAGAAAGTGGCGGAGTCTACTTCTTACTGGCACATACATTGGGCTCTAGAATGGGTGGAACACTGGGCATGATTTATTGCTTTGGACAAGTAAGTTATTAACTTCTTACTTTACTATTTATTTCTCCTTTAATCAATAAGACAATTTAAATCTTTGTAATATAATTAATTGTAACCTAAAATCCTAAACAAACAAAATAAAGAAATGTTTATATACATATAAATATTTGTGTTTTCATAAAATCTTTATTGCATGAGCAATGCCCTTTTAACCCACCTAGGTTTAAATGGGCGTTATATCATGCTATATCGACGTCATAACCAGCATATTAAATTATTTTTAATTTTTGTCTAACTCTCAATTATTCTTGTCATGATGCATTGGTATATATTAATCAATCTAAATTTTTTACAGGCCGTGGGATGTGCCTTAAATGTGTATGGTTTTGGTGAGTCCATAGCCAGCTTAGTGGTATCAGGGGCAGATCAGTGGCCTGCCCGTGGGTTTGCCATTGTGGCTCTGGTCCTACTAGCCAGTATCAACGTCGCTGGAGTGAAATGGGTCATCAAGTTACAATTTATACTGCTTTTGATAATCTTGTTGGCGGCTCTAGACTTCTTAGTGGGGTCCATAACTGGTGGAGATCCCAGTAAGTTTATTTCATAAAAAGACCATGGTTTGATCTATGTAATTGAAATTTTAACAACAAATTTTCGTGTCTTCACGCATGGTCCAATCCACGTTATACATCGTTATCATTTTTGAGTTACTGTTAACTTACAAAAAACTATATTTCAGCTAAAGATTTTCGAGGTTGGGGCAGTGGAGTAATAGGAAACAACACATGGCCTCTTGATGATCTACCAGGGTACTCATGGTTCAAATGTTTCGGCGTGTTCTTCCCCACTATCACTGGCATTTTAGCTGGCATTAACATGAGTGGCGATTTAAAAAATCCTTCAGTGAATATTCCTAACGGATCCTTGGCTGCTATTAGTACTGGGTAAAAAAATGATTGAACAGCACTACATTCAAAATACAAGTACAGTATTTGATTGACAATCTGCTTTACTTTTTTTCAGGACGTTTTTATACCTCATATTCATAATAACACTGGCAGGTACAGTGACAAGGCAAGGCTTGCTAGACAATCTTTCGATCACGGCAGAAGTGTCCCAAGTCAAAGTCCTGCTTCTAGCAGGGTTGTATGTCAGTTCCATGAGTGCGTGTCTTGGAGCTATGTATGGGACACCGAGAGTGTTACAGAGTATTGCCAATGAGAAAGTTATACCTGGCTTAGCAATTCTTGGACAGGGGGTAAGTCTTATAATGCCTACTTATTATTTATTATACATTACTTAAGAAGTAAACATATATTGTTGAAATTGTTTTAAATTTCTTGTTTGTAATAGTACAGACGACCCAACTTCATAGTGGTTTAAAATATAATTATTATTCAATGTTTTGTTATCACTTCATGCAATATCAAGCTCCTTTTGGTCATTACATTGCCATTGACTGAATATATTATTTAGTAGATGATCCGGAATTGTTTTTTTCTTTTTTTACATGACTTAATAATCACATCATGTAGTCCAAACACCTGGTTCCATTATTTTACGTTTAATCATTTTGTTTCACAGCGTGGCCCGAACAAAGTGCCAATATACTCGATGGTGGTAGTTGCGATAGTGACGATTACGTTCATCATAATCGGCGATATAAATGCGCTCGCTCCAATTGTCACCATGCCCTTCCTCATCACATACGCTAGCATTGATTACTCTTACTTTGCTCTCGCCCAATGTTTTGATTTGCAACACAAACGCGAGATGAGGTATGCATTTCTTTTAAGGTGCCTTTTTCTGCACGCGGATTTCTTCTGATTATTAATCTGTGAAATTTTATCTATGAACAGAGATGGGCATCCGGGTTTTAACGCGGCTCTTTGTTAAATCCGAGTGTAAACCCGTTAACGCCTGAAATCTAGGGCAAAAACTATTTACAACTATATATTTATTATAAATCGAGTTTTGGTCATAATTAATGATATTATTAGAGAATATTTATTCGATCTAGAATCGATATAGAATCGATTCGTTCGAAAGTCGCATTGAAATAAATCGATACAAAAAATCGGTAGATCGTATATGTACGCACACGAATCGATATTCATAAAAATCGAACCGTAATGTGCATCCTCAGTAGTGGAAATCCACAGGTTTGCAATTTTAAAAAAGGATTTTTTTAGTCAATTTTTTAATATAATGTCCATTGACGGGACGAACAAGTCGTGTGCCTGTTGGTAAGCTACACGCCTGTCTATAACAATTGCAGTATCACTCAGAGCTTTAAATCGCAAAGATATGAGAGTCACTGCCACTGCGCCCGTCACCCTGAGACATAAGTTGACAAGTTCCATCTGCCTGTAATTTCACCAGCACTCCTACCCTTCAAAACCGGAACACAATATTACTGACATTACTGCTTGGCGGCAGAAATAGATAAAATGGCAGTACTTCCCTGAAAGAACTTTCTCACAAGGATCTCTATTGCTACTAAATGAATAGTAATAAGTATAGAATTATACCAAATTTCGTATTTGCCGTTTCCGTCCACGATTTTAGGCAGAAATGGGTTAAAATCTTTAATAAACTTTGAGTTAAAACACGGGCGGTTTGGTAGGATTTTTACCCAGTGCCCATCCCCGTCTATGAAGAATGCACTGTCAGCAAACGTATCCTGCAATTCCCTCGTGCAAGACTCGCAAATTTTAAATTTTAAATTAGTGGCAAAATCCGTTGATAAGAAAAGACACTTATACATGATATCAATTTGTACACTTAGTAGTCATGTCGCTTTCATACACATTTCACTAGAAACCTATAAGTCTTAACTGAGACAATATTTGCGTACAAGACAATACACTCCTGTTAATTTAAAGAAAATTGGATGCCTTTAAACGATTTTGAAATAGTCTTTTACAAAAAAGCCGTGGTAACCTATTAATTTGAAATGCCGCCTCACAAGCAAAGGCCGTGGACTCGAATCCGAACTCGCATCTCTAAGTTTCTCGAAATTTAATTTAAATTTACCATGACCTTTTCGGTGAAGGAAAACATCGTGAAAAAACCTACACATTGAAGAAGGTTCACAGCCCTCGGAAAACGTGTCAAGTCCCCAACCCGCATTTGGTCATCGTGGCGAACTGTGGCCTAAACCCTGGCCTAAGAAGAGACCCTTGCCCAGCAGTAGAACGTATAAACTGGTTGATAATGGAAATTCTAAAACATATATCTTCTGTTTACAGATTCCAGGGTCACTCACAGGGGCAAAGTCAAGTGTATGGCGCTACAGGAAGCGATTTGGATCTTTTATTCCCTGAAAGGATTAGACATAAGACTGTTGGCGTAAGTATAAAAATAATAATCTTACCTGTAATATTATCCATGAGATCATCGTTAAGTCTTATTTTATTAAATTTTAATAAATTCTATTTCTATATATCATAATAGATATAAGAAACGAAAGTAAACCTTATATCGCTGCAATATAGTCGCCTTTTTTTAAGAACGTTAATGGGCTTTAATCATTCGTCGTCTCATAATCTTTCAACTATTGCCGCTAAAATGCAGAACATTGAATGAAATTTCAGTATAAAATTAAAACATCGTAACTTGCAATAATAGGTTTTGAACTTTCAACGATATGCCAACTGGGTAAAGTTTGAATATTAACAGTCTAGAATTTGTTACATCTTTTTGAATTAGAAACTACGACCAATCATTGTCAAGATTTCATAGTGTTTAACATTATAATGATTGTGTGAGTTTTGGCGACAGGGGTTCTGATACTATTGAGGCTTACGGCAGTTTTGCACAATTGTTTTTTTTGGGTACATATGGAATCACTTTAAAGCTATGTGTCCGACCCCATGACGCTGTAATTTGTCTTCGACTTTAGTGACTGTCCTAAAGATCTTTGCTCATGTTTAGGACCTAACTCCCTCTCCAACGGACCCGGCAATAATGAACGGCCGAATGTCGAACGGCGACGTGCGCCGGCCGAGTGTCGTCGTCCATTCCAAGAACAAGAACTGGTACTCACATTTATGCAATCGATGGCTGTCTTTGGCTGGGGTAAGAATTACCATTACGTATATGTGTTACTAAGAAAACGTGGCCATAATGCGATATTTTCTCTCTGTAACATTGACCTACTAACAAATGGACATCTTGTTCGTCGGGCTAAAAAGTGTCCGCACCTATAGGGCGTTAAAATCGCATAAAGAGCGGCAATCGCGCAACAGTCTTCGTTTGTTCGACTGACAGCGCGGTTATCAATCATGCAGTACCATATAATAATAACTTGTAAAAATTACTGCAGTAAAGTGTAAAAACTGGATTCTGTATCATATTTTCACTAAATAAATATATTGTGTTATCATAGTTATCATTTAAAAGTATTGTTTTGTACAGTTGTACAATATTTATTTTATATATAAATAAATCGTAAATATAAATTACAAAAGCGAACAAAATAATCAAATAACTAACTGTCCTTTTTCTACACATTGCATGCGCAAAAGATGGAAAGAGACCCATTACGTCAATTTCAAGAAGCTTATATAAACTTCTTGGTCATTTTGAATTATTCGAACCATAAGCGATTGAAATATTTGGAACAAAGAAACTATAGAGTCGTCTTGATTTTAATTTTATTTTTTAGAATGACTTTTTATTAAACGTTAGCAATAACTAACAAAATATTGTTGTACTCGTTTTACGACTAGGGATTACCTATCAGAAGTCACAAAATACATTTGCCCGAAATAACGTTAGCTCTAATTTTCATAATGTCAAATATATTTTTTTAGGAATGTTACAAAACAAAAGCTAATTTTGGCTTTGTGAGAAGCATCAAAATTACTTGAAAACGTAACTGTTTTATTATAAATATTATAATAGGTTTTCGGCATTGCGGATATTTGAGTTTACGTTTAGTTGGAATATCGGTACATTTCTTATAGTACACGCTTATTTTCACATTTGTAATATTTGTATGTATGTATCTGCCCAACTCTTTATTAAATCTTGAAGTGAATTTGTACAAAATGTGACATAGTAATATACATAAAACTTAATTAATATTTACAATAAAGGCTGCCCCATTACTGTTGTGTTCTAGTAATTTTCAGTCGAAGCTAATTATGGTGCATTTTGTTAAGCATCCAATCTTTAAATTGTTGCAAGCTAAATTAGGCAGTACTACAATGACGTTACAATTTAAATTAAATGTTTTAGTTTTTTTATATTTCGTTACATGTCATTACGTTTGTATAGGTTAACTTCGGACATTTTTTTCGTGGTTTTTGTATTAGACCCGACGTCCATTTGTTGGTACCTATCAAGTTAGTGTTAAAATAACGATATCTGATGAGCAGCGATCGGAATTGAGGGAATTAATTTAGCTAAAGTAAATAATAAGAAGTAGTAGAGCTCGTTGTGAAAGAGAAACCAGTAAAACCTGCACAGAAAATCGTATAGCTTAAATCATATTTAAAATTCGTTTCAGGTTGCGATTAAGCTTCTCCTAATGTTCCTAGTGCACTGGATGTACGCTTTAGGATGCCTGTCCATTCTATGGCTGTTGTGGCTGTACATCGGCGCCGCCAATCCCGCCGTCAAGCCTGGACGCGCCTCTGAATTTAAATTTTTCCGTTGGCTTAAGATGTCTTTCTTACAAGCTATAGGGTAAGACTTCAATCATACGAATTGTGATTGTGATGGTAAAGGTCATGTGCCATTCCCAACTTCGAGTTTATTTGAATACGAATGATACCAATTTCCCCTTTTTTTGTACTTAATATTCATAACTTTTATGCTTTTTGTAAAAAAAACCGACCTCAAAAATTTGTGGAATTACGTCTATTTGCCAAGTTTTATTGAAATCGGTTAATTAAAAGGTGGTGAAATCGAATCAATTCAGCCCCTAATTTGCCATGGAATATTTTCTTCCAACCACCACTACCACTATTGAAGTGCCCCCTTTCCAACAAAAAAGAATCATTGAAGTCGGTTTCCAAATGTCGGAGTAATCGCGTAACAAAAAAATACAGTCGAATTGAGAACCTATCATTTTAAAGTCGGTTAAAAAAAGACATCTCAACTCTATTAAACAAGTTCATAATGGGTACGTGAAATTTATTTGTCAGCTCTTTCTATTCAATTTCAGTAAGCGACCACTAGAATACGAACAGCTAGTAGTAACGCCTGTACATGCGGACATCACAGTCGAACAAGAAAGACTGAATGACGACAATGAGGACTTCGCTTCGCGTCGCCGGTACCACCAGTCCACGGCGCTGCAGAGCCATCTCGTCAGTGTCGATACGTAAAAATATTGATAGTAAGTAAGGTGTCCTGGTGTTGTAGTAATTGATGACATTAAAAGGGGTGACTACTTCAAAAATTACCAAAAATAATCAAGATTATTTCAATACTCGAGGGAATCATTTAAAATGCTAATTACTATGAGAACTAACTAATTACTATTACAAAAATAAAGAAAAACAAAAATTAAATGCTGACAAAACTTAATTGTTATTGATTGAAATTGATATTAAATTTTCAACCTAATTCAAATGTGAAGATTAGTGTAATATATTATACGAAATAAAAGATCCCGTCTACCTGTAATCAACGTTTATTGTCGACTGACTGGCAACAATGACAATGCATGCATACCCACTAATCTGACACTACACTCCTTCACACTAATTTAACACTTACGATATTACTAAACCCTTAATATCTAAAATTTATAATTAGGAACCTTATTAATTCTACACTGTCGGATCATGCGAGTTCGGGGCGGTTGTGGTGGCGTCGGCGACGTGGTAGGCGATGCAAACTGCCACTCAGGCGTAACAGGACTTTCCCGTTCCACTCTCTCAGATGTATGGTGCTTCGAAGGCGTTCGAGTCGCCGAGCCTGGCGACCCCTCCTCCTGTTCGCTCTCAATTTTGTCTGTCCCGTATACCGGGCTGTTGAACGATCTATCTGGTGCAGACTGAGGCTGAGGACTTGTGCTTTCTTTTTTTTCTAATCTAGATGATGTTGAAACAATAGATAACCGAGTGCTGTTAGACCGTCTCCGTAACTGATCGACATGACGATGTACGGTTTCCCCACTACTGCTTATTACTTTAACGTTATTGGGTCCCAAAGAGTCAACTACACTGCCGGGCGCCCATTTTTCCCCTTTCAAGAATAATCTATACCATACTTCTTCCCCTTCATTGACCGTTCTATTTACGCCTCCTGCAGCGTTTTTCTGCCTTTGTTGGGCTCGTAGAACCTGCGCCTTCCTATCGGGCTTAATTAAATCTAACCGGGTGCGTAACCGCCTATCTAACAGTAACATGGATGGATTCTCACCGGTCGTAGCGTGTTCTACATTTCTGTAGTATGTAAGAAATGACCACAAAGCCCTATCAACTTTACATTTTTCCTGTAACGCTTTTTTAATAACTCGTTTTATAGTCCTAACCGCATTTTCGGCTAGACCGTTGGATGGTAAGGTGCAGTGAATATATGTTCGATTCCATTATTTTTAATATAACTTTCGAATTCTTTTGACGTAAATTGTGGTCTGTTATCACTACGATTTGCCGTGGAATTCCCCATCTACTAAATAATTCACTCAGACAATCTATAAGTCTGTTCGCCGTTGTACTGCTAACGTTAAACACTTCCATCCATTTGGACAGCGCATCCACTACTACCAAGTAGGTGCAGCCCGCGATGGGACCCAGGAAATCCAAATGTAGTCTGGTCCATGGGCGGCGTGGCCAGGGCCACGTGCACGGCGCCTGGTGCGGAGGCGCATCCGCCTGTGCCGCGCACACCGCGCACGCTCGGCACGCGCTCTCCACTAGTAGCTGCGCGCCAAGTCCTTTGACTTTACGATTCCCATATGTGGTTCGTGTATCATACTCAAAACTTTTACCCTACATTTCTCCGGGACTACGAGTCTGTGGCCCCACATTATACATCCTCATTCTTCGTATAATTCGCTTTTCCGATTAACAAACGGTTGTAAATTCACGATCTGGTTCTGTTCGGGCCAGCCGTCTCGGATATAACTTAAGAGTCTTGATAGCGATGGGTCTCGTGAGGTCTCCCGTTTAATTTCATGGTAGTCCAACAATAAAGCGTCCTGTACGAAATTTAAATATGTTTGCTCCGGCGCACTCTTTTGACTCGATTCACTGGTGGTAATCGGCAACCGCGAGAACCCGTCCGCCCCGTTCCAATCAGTACGCACGTACTCGATATCATAAGAATATGTTGATAATATTACCGCCATATTATTATCATTGTTGGAATGCCAGTATTGGGTCCGAATTTTGACACCAACGGCTTATGGTCGGTCCTAAGCGTAAACCGGCGGCCATACAAATACTGGTGAAATTTATTTACACTGAATATAATCGCTAGCGCCTCACGATGTATTTGCGAGTAATTTTTCTCTGCGTCAGTGAGCGTGCGCGAGGTGTAGGCGACTGACCGCTCGCTGCGTCCGTCCGCGCCCAGCTGACTGAGTACTCCGCCGACGCCATACGGGCTCGCGTCACACGTGACAATCAGAGGCTTCCTAGGATCATAGTATGCTAGTGTTTCCGCATTCGAAAGCAGCTCCTTGATTTCAATGAACGCCAATTCACACTCCGTGGACCATGACCATTCCCTACCTTTTTGCAATAACTCGTATAACGGGACCAATTTAACGTTCATATTCCTTACGAACTTTCCATAAAAATTGACTATACCTAGAAACGGCTTACACTGTTTTACATCCATTGGTCTAGGCATATTCACGATCGCCTCGATTTTTGACGAGTCTGTTTTTATACCATCCTTTCCTATAACGTAACCTAGATATCGAACTTCATCCACTAAAAATACGCACTTACTAGCCTTTAGTTTTAACCCGTTACTGTGCAATTTACTGAAAACTGCCGCTAAGTGTTCCTCCTCGCTCTTACCGCAAATTATGACGTCATCCAGAAATATTTCTACGTTCGGAATGCCTTTCAGTAGATTGCACATTATTCTTTGAAATATGCCAGGGCTCGAGGATAACCCATATACCAACTGATTATAGCGAAATAAACCGCGGTGCGTATTTATTACCGTAAACTTTTTCGTCTCGTCTAATTCAATTTGATTATATGCTTGTGATAAGTCGATTTTTGAATAATACCGCGCCCCTTCAAGGTTCACCATTAGGTCGTCTATTGTAGACAACGGATATCGGTCTATCAGCAGTACAGGGTTCAGTGTAGCTTTGTAGTCCGCACAGATCCTCAAAGAACCATCAGGCTTATTTACCAGTACGAGCGGCGAGGCCCAGTCGGAGCAATCGACGGGCTCGATGACGCCGGCGGCCAGCATGTCGTCCAGCGCAGCGTCGAGGCGCTCGCGAAGCGCGTACGGCACCGGCCGCGCGCGGTCAAAGACGCCCGCTGCACCCTCCCGCACCCGCAGATGAGCCTTGCCTCCCGTGAACCGCCCCAAACCGCCGCTGAATAACTCCTTATACCTAATAATCAGTTCATTTGTTTGTAATCACTACTTACATTATGACAACTGCTAAATTCTGGGATTCTAATTTTTAATTCCGACAACCACTGCCTGCCAAGTAACGACGTGGTTCCTCCGTCTATGATAAATAATTCTAACTGTTTACTTTTTCCTCCGACACTAAAATTAGGTTTTATGATGCCTAACGGTTTAATTTTTGATCCGTCATAAAAGTTTAACATTATTTCGTTCTGTTCGATCCTGTGATAACTAAAATTTTTATAGTAAGTGTCTTTACTTATACACGATACGGCCGTTCCCGTATCCACTTCCATTTGGATCGTTCGACTGTCTATTTTTACAGGGAGACTCACCGCTCTGTAATGATTCAAACATAATTGATGAAAGTCTTCTTCCTGGAACTCTTCCTCGTCGATCTCCTCCGCGTCCCCGTGGTGCAGTGCCGCGGATCGCGGAGCGTGCCCATATTCCGGGCAGACCCGGCGCAGGTGCCCCACACTTCTGCACCGACTGCACTCGTAGTCGCGGAACCGACACACGGCATAGTCGTGATCGGTTGCGCCGCAACCGTAGCAACCGCTCCTGCTGCGGCTGATCCCGCCGCCGCCGCCAGCAATGGCTGCATTATGGCACGATATCGAGTCGTCTTCGGCGAATAGCCTCTGACGTATGACGTCACTTTTTAGCCCGCAAATAAATTGGTCGCGCAAATTTTCGTTAAGATTTGCACCGAACTTACAATTACGCGTCAATCGTTTTAACTCCGTGACGTAGTTCGCAATATTCTCACCGCTAAGTTGTCTACGTTGTCGAAATAGGTACCGGTCCGCGAGAGCCGACGGGATAGGTTGCAGATGGTTACGTAATAGTGCCACCACTTCACTGTAAGTCATTGACGAGGGCTTCGTAGGGCTCGCAAGGTTCTCCAACAGCTCATATGCCGCGTCCCCCATTAAAGCGATGAGTGTCGGTAATTTTAATTCGTCCTTAATGCTGTGGGCCACAAAATACATTTCCAACCGGTCCACATAAGATGACCACTTACCGCTTCCGACATCAAACTCGTCGATTTTCCCCACTGACATTGTTCGGACGCTGCTTAAAATCCTTGTGAATCACACTATCCACAGTCCCGAGAACACAATTCACTTTCCGCTCGCAAAATTACAAATCCCAATCCTCGTAAACCACTGTAATATATTATACGAAATAAAAGATCGCGTCTACCTGTAATCAACGTTTATTGTCGACTGACTGGCAACAATGACAATGCATGCATACCCACTAATCTGACACTACAATTAGTTTGAAGACAAATTTCGGCAGTAATAGAAATAATACGTTTTTTAAACATTACATCAATGAAATAAATAAAACGTTTATAATATAAAGAAAACAATAACACTGATTCCAAAACGCATTTGTATTATTACTCTGAATATTTTCATACGAGATTATTGTTTGTTTTACAAAATATGTAATTGTCTTACATCGAAATAGGCAGAGTATATTTGCTTAAACTTCAGGTGATACTCATAGAGTTTATAATAACTCCTCAATAAGAAATCCCGGAATAATAAAACATGAAAGCAAAAAATAAATCGTTTTTTTTACACTACAATATTAAAGCTACACACACATAAGTAATAGGTATATAACAAAATACAATACTTTTAGCCTATTAAAAATTAATTAGTTAAGTTTGAAAAAAAAGAAAACAATTGAGCTGAACCACTTAATCAATTTGTACATCAAATTACAGGCACAGAGACTTATCAATGTATGTCTCAGGGTGACAGGCGCAGTGGCAGTGTCCCTCAGATCTTTGGAATTTAAAACTGTGATTCGCACTGCAACTGCTATGAACAAGCATGTCGCTTAATGCCAGGTAGGCACGACTTGTTCGTTTCGTCACTTGGTATCATGAAAAAAGTACTTTATAAACATTTAACAAATAACTTCAAAAATAACCAACCTATTTTAGAAAAAATACTAGCACCTACGGAT
Source organism: Hyposmocoma kahamanoa (assembly GCF_003589595.1). Classification (NCBI taxonomy): domain Eukaryota; kingdom Metazoa; phylum Arthropoda; class Insecta; order Lepidoptera; family Cosmopterigidae; genus Hyposmocoma; species Hyposmocoma kahamanoa. The sequence goes on from NW_020653851.1 coordinate 7,592,227, forward strand.
AGTAAACCAAAATAGTGGCTATCTCACAAAAATGGCAAATACAGTCTTGCTACGATGTTGACATGACAAATGAATGAGCAACAATGCTACTTGGCATTTTTTTTTCATTTATTTTGTGTGAAGGACACTTTGCAATTGGCCGCTGATGGCCTTGACTGCGCCATCGGATGAAAGGGCGAGCCGAAGGCTATTAACCCATACCTCTCGTCAGATTTTCGCTTCGCCTTTTGTAGTACCGATATCGTAAACCAACCTTTTAAGCAGGGGAATAGCTTATAATCCAATAATTCCGGGATTTCAGGGGGAGGTATTATTCACTCTATTTGTATCAATCACTTTCTTGAAGTTTAGATCAATATTTTATTTTTTATTCCGGCAACAATGACCCATAAAATACATATCTTAAAGACTAACATATATGTAAAATATATAATATACTAATATATAACGCTCTACTTTTTTCGATCTCTGGTAATAATTAATGTTAACACATTTTAACCGTGCAAAGTCAAATACTTTGTCACTTAAGTCACTTAAACATACATTAAAGTTTGAATAATGTAACATAACAAGTGAATTTAATAACCAGACGGAGAATAATCATTGTATATTACTTACATAATATATTTATTTAAAACTTGAGATAACTTGCTTAAGTTGTATATTTAATGTAAGACTTAATTTAACTTATTTGACTTAGCAGATGAAACTCAACAGTGTTGTACTCTCATCTGCATGAATTATATTACTAATGAGTATGCAACAAAAAACCTTTTGAGGCTTTTAATATTTTCTTGGCTTATGAGTATTGTTAGGGCGCATGTATTCAACACGAATTTCATCGCGCTCACGCCGCCGCACGAAGACCGCATTGCCGCCGCGCAGCGACCGCGTGCACCTAACTGTTATGGCAAAGTACGGTCTATTCATTTCGCTTTTACGTTATATCTTAAATGAGCGTCACGGGCGCGCGGGCGAGACTGGATTGTCTTTGGCTTACGCGGCGACCGCGCGGTTGTATTATTCAGAGGAATTTAAATGTTGTTGCCTAGTAAATAGAAGTCAGATTCGCCATTAACGTACGTGAAAGGGTGGAAACCGCCGCGCGGCGGCCGCGCGAAAACCTTCGCGTCATGCAACTGGGCGATTGCGGTATACTATATCGTAATCCTCCCAAACTAGGCTATTATAGCATCTAAATTTACTTGTAAAATAAACTATTTTCTGAATAATCTAAATAATTTTAAGCATTTGTCATTGACTTACATTTGTACATTATTTACAGCATAAAGGACCATAATGATTTGAATAAGTATATACGTGTAACAATTTTAAAAGACTTTTATTAATATTTTTATACGTAAATAAAATTGATTTTCTGGTATATCCATATATTGTGTTTTAATCGGATATTGCCGTATTATAGATTTCCCTCAGATAATTTCAAGCAGTCTTTTTTTTTAATGGCGCGCTAACATTTTTAGAGCTATCTCTTACAATCTATATTATAATCAACATCCTTCGCTTTGCGTACGATATTATTATAACTTTCAAGGTGAGAATGAATAATAAGCATTTTGTGAATATTAAGCATTTTTGTGTGCATTATCATCGTCACTTTCCATCAGATAAGTTGTCAAATGCGCACATATCCCATCATAAGAAAATGGCGGGAAAAAAACTAATGGCGGAATCACGCCTTAGGAGGCTTATGCTGCCCCGCTGTGGGAGAATTTCATGCGAAGCCGTATAAGTTATAGTAGTTATTATGTTAGTAATTGTCATTGGTGAGATATATATAGGTAAAACGGGAAAGGGGTAGAAGAAGAGACAGTGGTTATTACCTAACTAGCTACCTTACTAACTTTTTATCACTCTGTATAGGTGGCACAAAAATCTGGCCACCACCGGTCGCGGTTAGCCGACATTTCGGAAAATTGAATGAAAAGCCAAGAACTCTAATGAAATGGTTTGGCCATGTTATATATATAAAGCTACAAATTCTGACTCACTTAGAAAAGTAGAACGCATACTTCCCGATATGGTGGAAAAAAGATATTTATACCGTTGTACGCGGATAGGCTCCAAGGCAAAGAATCAAATATGAGAAGACCTGAATGTGGGAAATGTAAACGAGTGATCAACGGCCTGCAAAAACTATAATACATAGGGGGATTTTGTGCACTTTTATGAGATACAACACCTTGATCAATTTCTACAGAAAGTAAAAAATGCTCGAAAATCAAATAAACAAGATGGCCGCCATACAAATTTCGAAGCCTTCTACAAACTTTTTAGCGGTTGATAAAATTTTGCTCTAATTCTACTTAAAATCGCCATGAGGGGTTCTCTATGGGTGTTTAATAATAATTTGCAGCCAAAATTTACTTTTTGCCATTTATCAACATGGCCGCCATTAAAGAGCTATGTTAATTTTTTTAAAGTCATAAGTGCTGAAGCCATAGGCTGAGTTCTAGCGGAGGTCGAAGCCCGAAGCGTCTACACGCCTCCTTAAGTAGGTAGTATATGGGGACTAGATTTCACAATTGTTCAAAATGTAAGGCATACTTCCAGATGTAGTGGAAATAATATCATATTTACTTATATAACTTATAGCGTTGTTGTATCTCGACTGTCTCTCTGTTAGCTTCTTTTTTATTGGAAGCTATGCCAAAAGAAGTATTTAAGGAAAAAATGCCAGATAATCACTTCAAATTTCTGGTCTCAAACTAGGGAATTTCCTATACTATGAGTACCAGAGTAACGATAATTCTGAAATCAATGCCCAGAATACCCTGACCAGGACCAACTTAAAAATATTTTTTTCATAATTTGGCTCAAATAAGGTATCGAAACTGGAACCTCCTCATCAAGCGCCCATAGTACTAATAATCACTGTGCCACCGAAGAGCATAAGCACACCCCGTAATCTGAAAACGACCACGCGCCGCAGGCCGAGCCCGACCCCACCATAGGCGGGGTATAGGGCTCGTTTCATACATACCTACAAGGAACGCAAGAATCACTAGTAGTAATTCTATCTTCCCATTTACCTTAACAAAATCTATATGCAAATTTCTATCTTAATAGAAATAAAATAAAATAAATGAATGTGTTATATTCATTTATTATTTCAGGTGGAATGTTGATTCTCGATGCGCCAAAGCGAGTCTTTTTTGTTTTTTTCCTGCACGAATTTTAAAGCTCACACAATCGATCTGTAGAATAAATTGTATCTTTTCTGCATATCGGTTGAGGAACTGCCGTTCCGTTCATAAATTGCTTGCAATTTTAGTGGGTGGGTACTAAGAATAATTTTCCGAAAAATTTCAAATAGTGGAATTTTTCCGGAAAACTTGCCGAAGTATTGAAAAATTTTGATAAATTGGACAAAGACAATTTCGAAGGTTAATAATGAAAAGGTTATGTTCTAAATTTAGAAATATCTTTTGAAGTTTTATTTAGTGTGAATTATAAAATAAACTAGTTTAGCTAAAAGTATTATTGGGTAATTTTCCGAAAAATCTCAAATAGTGGAAATTTTTCCGGAAAAATTCACGGATAGTTGAAAAAATATAATTTGGAAGGCTTATTATTATGTTCTATATTTTGAAATGTTATTTATCATGAATTATAAAATAAACTTGTACAGATAGCTAAAAACCACAAAAACAAAAACGAGATTTAAAATGATTTCACAACAGCAAAAAAAAACTCCAACAACCACACCACCACCACTTGTTGCTTGCTCCATCGTGTTCGTTCAGTAACATCAACTTTTGACAGGTATCAACGTCAAATATGGAAAGTTAAAGGAAAATCCGGAAAATATTTATTTTCCTCAAAAATATGATTTTCCAAAATGGAAGTTTTCCTTGACCCAATGGCTAAAAGCCACTTAAAGAGAAATAATAATAATAGAGATAAAAAATATTCTACAAGTGCGAAAAACCTCCAAAAACCACACCAAATTAAAGGACATGTTACGTTGACATATATAAATCAGACGTTATATGTATATGATGCATTTCGACGTCAAAAACATAAACATGTTATTGTCTTTGTTTAACTATTACGTACCGTCTTAAGCCAAAAGAGATAGCATTACATTGGTCTGTGTCAAACACAGGAATCGAAAATACGTAACGTCATCTTAAATGCTAACTGTGTCTATTTCGCAGTACATGAGGTACATGATACCGTTGTCAAAGGGAAGACATCAAATGTCAAAACAAATGTTTTTCCAAATGTACTATTGAATTATTCGCATGTATTATAATTAAATTGGACAAAAATATTGACAGTGAGAATAATTAGGTATTAATATAAATGCAACGCTGCAGCATTAAGGGATGTGGCTTTAGAAAAAAAACAAATCAATCGAATGTTACATTGCACAGGTATGTGTTATTTTTTTTGTCTATAAATCACACAATAGCCCAAATATTTCATGTAATTAGACTTATTTAAGTAGTTTATTTATAAATCTTGGCAAATTTTGCTTTTGTAACTTTAGATTGCCTATTCGTTTGTATATTTTGATGATTGTTGTTAAAGATTATTTTGAGATAGTGTTGATCTTGTAAGCATACATATTATCGATATTCTGTTATTAAAACAATTCACTACGAGGTTTTTATTGTTTTATTATTATTATTTCAAGTTTTCCTGCAAATGAAAAACGGAAGACAGAATGGTTGGAAATCATAGGACTGCCGAATATAAACGTTGGATCAAAGACCATCTTCATTTGTTCGCTTCATTTTGAAGAGTCAAATTTTAACAGAACTTTGAATGTACCTCTTAAAGTAATTTTTATATTTTATTTAGTAAGTACAATTAATACTATGTAATGTTATATACCAGTAAAGTAGGTATAGGTAGGGCAATGTTGAATGAGTGCGTTAAAAAGTAAGAGTGCGCATGTCGCCAACAAACTGTACAACAGTTTGGTGACTATTACTAAATAAGTTACCAGTTAAAATCGCTTGATAGATTGATTTATTTAAGAAAGCCAGTAACGTGAATACTAGAATCCGCAGAAACCTGAAAAGACTTGTACTTGACAGTTAGTTAAAAGACGATATGTAAATATGTACTAAAATGTACGTTAAAGGCTGTAGCTGCAAGTCATCCACGCATCCGCCGCGCTCAACGCATCGGCGTGCACTGAACGGCGAGCGCGCGGCGGGTCCTATTTATGCCTTTGCGCGGAGCCGCGCCGTAACATCTCTATGTACTACTTACTCACTTAGACTTGTACTATTCCTAAGATATACAAAAGTATATAAGTAGTAACATTCGTTGAATAAATGTCGAGCTACAGCAAGCCACACCAAGCTAGCAAGCCACAGCAATAGCCTTCGACTCCTGAACAACCGGTGTTTATTTGCCTACCAGCAGCTACACAACAGGCTCCTAAAAGGCGTACCTATTAAAGTAATTTTTATATTTTATTTAGTAAGTACAATTAATACTATGTACTGTTATATACCAGTAAAGTAGGTATAATTAAGTAAGAATGCGCACGTCGCCATCGAACTGCACAGCAGTTTGGTGACTTTTAGTAAAAAAGTTACCAGTTTTTAATCTTGAAAATATTTTTTTTTTTTAAGTTTAAAAATGTGTGTTGACATTTATAATAATATACCACTCGAGATTAAATTATTAGACTTGTGTTTGTTTAGGCATACTTTGGCTACAGTAAACTAAAGAAACAAAAAAAAACAGTTTCAACATTCAAGCCATACATTTGCATGTCGATAATGACTTATCGATAGATTATGGTACAACACTAAAGGAATCCGCCATTTGTAACTTTCAAATTTTGGTTATATGCACGTTGATTCTGTAGTTAGGGCAGATCTTTTCTTTTATTTTTTTGTCCATCCTGTAAGGGTCGTATTCCAGAACTGTATTCAATGCTCAAGTCAGGATTTGAGCTGACTTGAGTATGATTTCAAGCACTGGAAATACGACCCTAATGGCAAGGACTTGAGTATGATTTCTAGTGCTTTGAATCATACTCAAGTCCTGACTTGAGCATTGAATAGAGTTCTAGAATACGACCCGTGTTGGCTCCATCGTTTTCGTTCAGTTACTTCAACTTTTGACAGGTGTCAACGTGAAATGTGGAAAATTAAAGGAAAAATATCCGAATAAATATTTTTTTTCTAAAAAACATTATTTTTTCAGTGGACATTTTTCCATAACCCAACATTAACTAAAAAGCTGCGCTTCAAATGAAAATTTTACCATTAAATTGATTTACTTTAAATCGATCGATCTTGTACATAATTTCTTTTCATCCGTCCCGTCCGTTTCGTACAGGGTCAAGAGCACGTCAAGCTTGACATTTAAGGCAAATCCAACTCTATGCCGCTAACGATAAGAACAGTCCAAAGTAAAATTATCAAGCTTGATGTACTCTTAACTGTAGATTGATTTTGACATAATCCAGTACTATTATTTATAAACTAGTATCCAGTGGTATTATATAGTATATTAGTTTCTTTTTTTTCCACTTAGATATTAGTATAGTGGATAAAAAGCTATATTTTACTTCAAACATTTCAACACTGACATTTGACATAGTCTGTGCATTTGACTGACTAAAAAAAGTGAAATCGCATTTGATGGTTGGATTTGTGATTGTTGAAGAAAGGTGTTGTAATCTTTGACTAAATAGAAAAATATCTTCAGTAATGGCTGAAGATTTAAGAAATTACAAACTGCAGTTGCAGCAGGTAGCGTAACTTTGCAACAGAATGTACAAGTATATTATTACAAAAAAAAATTACGTTTGTAATCGTTGTAATGTATTAAACCATGTTTAATATTTTACTTGGTTGCAGGTGGAAGCAGCGTTACTCACCGACTCTCAAAATGAAGAGCTGCTTAAATTAAAGACGGATTTGGAAGAAGTAATTGAGTTGACACAAGATCTAATAAAAACTCAAGATGGAGACTCTAAAGTGCCTGATATTCATGGTACTAGTAATGATGATGATGTTACAGCGTCGCTGCTGGCAGCCGAGAGGGGAGACCACGAGGGACCTATGTCCAAATGGAGGGTAGGTGAGAAGTGCTTGGCCAAATGGAGAGCTGATGGCATGTAAGTATCTCAACAGCACCCTTGTATTTGTAATATTATTTAGTATTAGTCACACGAATCTTTGCCTTGGACTATGAACATGAGTTTAACCGAATGATAGGTTGTGTCTTATAACCAACTCTACTTTGTGTACAATAGGAGATAATATTTTTTGTTCTATCAATTTACTTAAAATTCACCTTTATTATACATTAAAAACAATAGTTTATTTTTCCTCTTCGGTTTGTTTCCTGTATTTATTATTGTTATTTGAAATTAAATATTGCATTCATGACAGTATAATATTTTTGGTAATTAAATACAAGTGCCAACTATACATTTTCAGGTTTTACGAGGCTCTAATAGAAGAAGTGTCTGCAGACATTCTCAAAGTAAGGTTTGATGGTTATACAACTTCGGAGGCAGTCTCAGTTAATGATGTGAAGTTATTAGGTATAGGTGTGAAAAGACCGCACAGTGGGGACGAGGGAAAGTAAGTACTTTCTTTTCTGTTCATTTAAATTGTGTGATAGGAAAAAGTGAGTGTTGTAGCATAATTGTACTCTTAAAAAGTTTTAAGACTTGTCCTTTGATCTGGTCTTGTTTAAGTGTATGCCTAACCTTAAAACTCGAAATCTGTATGAATTCATATGCCCCACACCATAATATTGACATATTATGTCTATATCTCAGAACGCATATGAATCTGTCTATCTGTTTTATAAAACATTTGTACCTTCTTTCAGGCATGGCAAAGGTTACAATAGAGAGTATCTTAAAAAGAAAAAACAAAAGAAGCAACAGAGATTTAAACAGATTGAGGAAGAACGGGAAAGTGAGAAAAACAAGTGGCTAAATTTCCACACAAAGGCTGCAAAGAAACCTGGAGTGCGGAACAAAAGTATATTTGCTTCCCCAGACAATTTAACTGGTAGAGTAGGCATTGGCACATGTGGCATCTCTGGAAAACCTATGACTGAATATACTCCAGGTGAAAAATGGAAGAAAGGCGGATAATAGCGTAATAAATTGTAGCATAATATTTAGTATAAGGTATGATTATTCTTTATTTTAATTATTGATTTATTGTTCAGTCATAGGCGTCATATTGTAATCTTTAAAGCAGCAAATAATTACTAAACAAAATAAGTAAATATTTTTCCAAAATTCAAAATATAAAAGTTTTTAATAGATAATCCCAAGACGATAATCGCAGATAGCAGGTCACGAACAGCAGCGGTAGATTGCCGACAACATTATTGTTATATATAAAATTGAATCAGAGTATAACTATTTAAAGTAGTAGTCTAAAAGATGCTGTGGACTGTACAACTCCGAATGCAATGGTAGGTTGCTGTTGACACTAAATTTCTTATGCAATCGTCTACAACACTGTTGACTGCTGCTACTGATACATTTCTATTGTTTTACCTGCATTCCTCCACTATAGTCAGCAGCGTTACTTGGAATAATAGCATTATGATATTTATGATTGATGATTTTTAGTTATGTTCACCATAATTATGTACAAATGCTTTTCAAATAAAGGTGTTCACAAAAGTGTTGTGTGTGTTGGTATGTACAATGTTTGAAGAATTAGAAAATTAGTGAGAATTTGCATAACTGGAAGTTTCTTTATATTTGTAAGGACTGTAATAAAAAGAATAATTTCATAATTACATATATTATGTTCTTTGTTTTATATCCCAAAAAAATACAATTCCTGATATTCTAATATTTTAAACATTTCGTAGTCACTTTATAAAGAATCACCTCTGTTGATTATACTCCAATAGCATGTCAGTACTAGCCCTGAGCAGCGATTATACATATAAACTCAGGGCTTGTCTAAGTCGCAGATCACTGATGAGTGATGACAGTGGATCAATGGACTTAAAAAAAAAACAAATAAAAGAAACAGCTTGAGAATATCAAATAGCTTACTTATGGAATACGGGAAATGAGAAGGACACGAAGTGGCAAAGAGCCAGAAGAGGGTTTACGATGGACATAATGTCCCTCCTCTGTTGAAGGCCATGAAATAAGGACTAAATACATAAAGGTTCCAAGACAATCTTTAGGTTGGCTATAGAAACGATCCCCACGCCAGGCTATCCCGGAAATTACCAAAACAAACAAGGTGAACGCCATATTTTAGCTCTAACGGGTGTTAACGGTTAAGGTTTTTGTTGCAACATACTGCTATATAGGTACCATGGCTATACCCAACTGTGAGCACTTTGGAGTTCACTCAAAAAATACTACACTAGCATTGGTCGATTTTACGTTACGTTGATCATAAATCGCGATGTTATGACGATTTTGCTTAGAATTGTGACTACTCCCATTGAATTAGGTATAAAGAAAATCCACGCAGTTGTTACAAGGTATTAGGGGTTCGCGTCTTTATTAAAATAGCTGCACGGAATCTATTTGATAGTTTTTTGTGTTTCATTATCTCTGTTCTTGTCCTATTTGGAAAGAATGTGTGACATTATTGGCGCTTTGAAACGTACTAAATAAAACAATTAAAACTGTATATCGCACTTGGACTGGATTTGATGACGTCATCGAAACGCTTAACACCCTTACAACACTTATTTATGGATGGCATTTATGGAGATGAAGGAAACGGCCGCGTGTGTCCAACTACAGAGCGGAACACCTTGAAAGTGCCGTAGTCTTCTGCAACGATTGGAAGAAATTGGTTAGGCCGGAGGACTCCGCGCCTGCATCACGCTAAATAGACGCTACAACGACGTAGAACCACGAAGACTATACATAATACCATACCTACGTACTTATACCGTTGTTGTTCCCTTCACCTTACATAACCTAATCTGTAATTACTCCAATTTAAAATTATTATGAAAATATTTTTTCCTTACACTTAGTAGCAGTAGAACTCCTTGTGAAAAAATTCGTCCAGTAGGGCTTCACGAATAAGCGCGACTTGCGCGAGAACGACATAACAACAGCGCAGTATCTCGCGCTTTATGTCGCTCTCGCGCTAGTCGCGCCTTGAACTTTGAATATGGTAGAAATGTAGCTGCAGGGGGTTCACCGGAACCAGCTAAATTTTGAAAGTGATCTATGAGAAAAAAGGTCTGGGAACCTGTGGTCTAGATTATAATAAAAATGCCATCTACAGCTGACTACGTTCTGTTCCTTATAAAAGTGCCTAGGTACTCATGGCAAACACTCGGTTAATACGTTTATATAGGCCAGCCGGGCATTTGCTCAGAGCGTCAAAAATGAGGGGCGGTAAAATTGGGAGCGCCCCGGGCGGTTGCATGTACAGAAAATAAGCATTAAACTGTGGAATTAAATTGATAAGAATAAAAATTACAATGAGTAGGCCGACAAAAACGTATTTTTAAAGGTTTTTTAAAATTACTATTTAGTGGCTATAAATTATTAGACAGAACAGTTTCATATCTTTCGACATAAGTTTTCTTTATAGCGATCCGGTCGGATTCGAACCGACGTCCTCTTGCATACCGTGTCAGACGCTATACCAACTAAGCCACGGAACGAACCAACGGACCTCACGAATTTTTCTTTACTTTTCGTGAGGTCCGTTGGTCCGACCGGATCGAAGGAAATTTTTCTGAGCGTTTTTTCTGAGTGTTCGATCTTTGTATTAATAATTATAACAAACTAGTGGAGTAATTTCACAAAAAATAATTGAATATCAATTCAATACAAATTTAATTAATTCAGTGAATAGCGACATCTCTCGCCAGGACTGGTAGCTGTAAAGGTACTAACTTGGTGATAAATCTGCAATAGATTTCTCATAGATGGCGCTACGACTAAAAAGTCGTTGAAAGACCAAGTACAAAGACACGACGCAAGCACATAGAAAAATTCGTGAGGTCCGTTGGTTCGTTCCGTGGATTAGTTGATATAGCGTCTGGCACGGTATGCAAGAGGACGTCGTCGGTTCGAATCCGACCGGATCGAAGGAATTTTTTCTGAGTGTTCGATCTTTGTATTAATAATTATAACAAAATAATAATTTTGTTAATATTTCATTGCATACGTATGATGTTCCTTAAGTGTAGAAGCACTTAGTTTTAAGCTATTATATTCGATATTTAATGTGTAGTGTTTTTCTATGTGGAATGTTTTGAATAAATTTATAGGTACAGGAAGGGCACCATAACCTGTGCAAGCAAACCTTCACAGCGACCTTATTAGTCAGGTCTTGATTCCAGATCAGCCCGTTTACACAGACTTCATCCGGTTCTCAAAAGGCTAGCGCCTTGGATGGGCTACATACAGCGCCTTCCCTATTGTCCAGATAGGTACCTACCGGAGCTGTTGGCACGCTCACCTCCCGTTTCGCATTGCACAACTAAACAGTTGCCACCGCTAAACCGTAGACTAATTCTTAGACGGAAAATATAAATAAAAAATATCTGCGATCCACCATGACACAAAATAGATTATCTGGGTTATTATTCTCTGGGCTATAATTTCAATTAAACATCAGGTTTGCGACAGTCTAACTTTATCAAAAGTTATAAAAGATTTTACATAACAAAACATTGTGAACAAAATTATTTTAGAGGTAGAGTTTACTTTTATTTGATTATTTTTTAAGAATGACTAATTCGTTTTGTGGCTATACAGATTTATTATGTTTTTTATTTACTTTAAATTTTAAAACAAATAAATTCTTGTGTTTTTCTGTCAATCAGTTAAACTGCGGGGAAAGCATATGTGCTGAGAAGTTGGTGTTATATTTTGGTCCAAATCTTTTCAAAAACCTGAACCATTTTCGCCGACCCCAAATAAAGTAACAAATGCTGTATAATTATGCAAAATTGTACTTGACCTCTGAGACTAACACAGGTATAACCTTGAAATAATAAATCGGTTGTATCTTCCAAACAAAGGAGCGACTAATTCTAAAATATCGCGACTAGAACCGACTAATTCACAATTTTTTCTGGGTGCAATCAGATTTAAGCTAGGAGCTGTTGTTCTCGAGATTCAAAAATGGTGCTGCCAAAATAAGCTTATTCGAGCGTAGACGGAAACGGCGTAACAACTAAATCTAGTTCTTTACGACTAGAACCGACTAAATCACGACTTTTTTAGTATAATCAAATCAGATCTAAGCTAGGTATCGTGGTTCTCGAGATTGAGAAATGGTGCTGCTGGAATAAGCTTATTCCGTAAAACATCCTTATAACTTTTTAACGGCGGACCGACTAAATTTAGTTTTTTTGCGTCTAGTACCGGCTAAATAGCAACTTTTTATCTGGCGAGTCAAATTTTAAAAACTCTACCACGGGCACGCCGGAATAAGGCACGCGCTCATGACTTATACGGTGTCATTGTAAAGGGCGGCAAATATCATTTTGCCCGGAGCTGCGAAATAGTTAGTCAAAGCCCAATACATACCTACTACGTAGCGACCCACAGATCTACTAAAACCACGTTTTCTTTCATTTCTGTCTTCATACATCTGCAGCAATTTTGTACACATTGACCATGTTTGTACATTTATTTATAAGAATAAATCAAAATGTTGGCAAACTATTATTAGTATCGTCCGAGTTTCCTCTTCTGAATCTTCCGATCATTTCACTCTTTCGATATAATCTACTTGCCTACCTACTTAGTTTTTAGTTTTCTTGATACCTGTTTAAGTAGCACTCTGGCTTGCTATAATATATGAATATTATATGCAAGTCTTGTCATTTTAATTATCTACATTAGAAACGTCACTGAAGCAGTAAAACCAAATTGCCTAAGGATTACGATGTGTGGCCTAGTGGTGCTAAGAACACCCGTAATAATAATTCCATTGTGCGAGCGTAGGAGTCGACGCAGTGTGCGAGCCAATCAGTCATGCTCGTTCCAAGTTGTTTGTAAACACACCACTCAAATTAGTGCCACTTTCATTCAAATCATTTATAATTACTGCCAGACATAATCTTCGATGATTTTAGAAACGTTTCACTGACATATTCATACGCGGTCATGATTATTATTATCGGCATTCATTCATTTATTGCATAATAGAAGACTTAAGATCTTATGTCTCAAGGTACGATATTAGAATATACTTCCTTAGTAGCTACCTATCAGAAATGTCGGAAACCTGAGACCTGGTTTGAATTTTTATCATGAATTTATCAATCATTTATTTACCGGTTAGATAACTGAAATACCAATTTAGAAAGGTATTACCCGATACTGCACCTAAATACCGACTGCTAAATTTTCTCACACTCAGCGCATTTTTCGTGCTTGATTGAACAACAGGGAAAAGCAACGCCTGGTACACAGTTCTTACAGCCGACCACTGCTCGCCTTTTCTTCTCTAACGCCTGCCTATTCATGTAGTGTATGAGTGTGTGGGAGAGAGAATTTTAACTAAAGCCAGCTGCTTTATGATTACGGACGGATATAAATTGGTTTTGCTAAACTAATTTCCAACATTTAGGTATAATAAAATGAATAAAACATGGGCACGGTTTACGCCGTCGAAACATCAAGTTCTTCTTGTTTATTGGCGGTGCCTTTTTTGGGATTGCCTGTCAGATTTGTAAAAATAATATAAATTTTTGCGATTCTCAGCAATATCGGTTATGGTCTTAGACTATTTTTTATCCATCCTTTAAGGTTATGGTTCGTATAAGAATTCTTCTTTACTTGTCAAGTGAGTCAAGTTTGTCATGTCTGTCAAATAACTGTCTAAAATCTGTCACGTTCACAACATTCACCGTGAACTACACTTTAACCTACATACCGCCACGCCGCCGCAACGCCGCGGTTACTACCCTTCCTCCCCACAAACCAATGTTCAGACGAAAATCATACTTTGCGTGATCGTTATACCACTACAAAAATTAATTACGTCGTAGTCGACATGCGAGTTACCTCAATCTGTATTTTCAATATGTTCAATAATGTTTTCAGTATGTATTATATTCAATATGTATTTGTTACCAAATATGAGTGACGTGAGCAACCCAAATTAACCAGTTCATATTGCTCCCAACGAACGTAACTAGAAGACCCAAACCGATTACGAAATTTAACCGGTTTGCAACCGTGTGCCTATACAACAACGTTGCCAACTTTTGGATTGGACAACTGTCTGACTGTCATCGATCAGCGTAGGTTCTATAACTTTTAAATTAAAATACTCGGAGATAAAACAGAGGAAGTGATGAAATTTGTTAACAAATTTCATCAGTTAGTACATACCTACGTTGATCGCCGAACAGTCTGACAGTTCGCTAAGCCTTAGAGCAGCGATGCAAACGCGTTTGTGATAGACGCGATTGCATCGCTACAATTGCGATTTATAGGCGATTGCGTCGAAGCAAACGCGCGACTAATCGATACAAACGCGGGACTGCATCGATACAAACACGCGATTGCATCGATACAAACGCGCGGTTGCATCGATATAGTCGCTTATGTTGAATTACTATGTACGAGAAATCTGTGGATATTGTTTTATCTTGTTAATCATAATTTTTTTAAATTTACAATTAACAAGATGAAACAATGAATGTGAATTTAATAGATACATTTAATAAATAAATTAGGTAATTAATTTAGAACGTGTATCGTGTTTGTATCGCATATGCATCGCGTTTGTATCGCGTTTGCAATGCGTTTATATCGCGCTTGCTTCGCATGTGCATCGCGTTTGCATTGCTGCTAGAAGTCGCCGTATGTAACCTCTCTTAAGGCCATTTAGACCTTAGTTTTATTTACCATCGACTTACGAAGTAGCAGGAATAAACCGAGATTCTTCATCAAATTAATCTGAAAACGTTTAAACGAGAAAGACTTTTTAGATAATAAAGTCAAAGAGAAGAGTGCAATTTATTTCTCGGCTAGCTTTATTACGTGGCTCAGCCTGCGAAGTAAAATTGCCTAGTTTAATCAAACCAATCTCTACAATGGTCGGACGCGGTCCGTTTATATATATTCAAGCAATCTTAAGCTGCCAGCTGGAACGCAGAAATTGGGTTTTATGGATTGGGTATTACAAATATTATTACCCGAAAACTAAGAAATGTATTAGTTTTATTATTCACATTATTTATTGGATACAATACATATGCAAATTTATCCGTTAATCCCGAACATTATCTTTAATTACACCTAAATATCGGTCTTTTATCTGATGGATTGTTAAGGATTTCGTCGTTTATTACCTACTATAATTCCTCCTGATACTCTTCAAATCTCAATTACATATTTGTAGACGTTGAAACTTTGATCATTACTATCTCTCTACCTCAATAATCGTTTACTTTCCGTGGAGTGTCTTTCTTCCTGTTTCGTGGAAATGCTTTGACTTTTGCGACTTACAGAAAATCTAAAACTTTATTCGCTAGTATTAGTAAAACGTTTGACTGGGGTGATATAAGGCCCTGGTTGGAGTTTCATTTTCTGATTTTACATTTCAAAAGAGCGAGGAGAAAAGAAAAGCAATTTGTACAAGCAGCCGATGACGTCGTTCGCGTCGGTTGTGTTATTATGCCTGAAAACTGTTCGTAATTACTCTTACGTATTGCTGAAAAATGTTGCGTAGGTAATCATTTTTACTTTGACGTAAAATGTACTATTGTTATCGCTTGGACGGGGAATTCGAGAGTTTAAAATTTTCCATTGAAACTAAATTTTGAAGACGGTAACATAAACAAAAATGTTTAACAAAAGAATAATAAAGCGTGGTAGGACTATGGAACCCTAATTTCTATACTCTACCCTAAAACTATAAACAGGTGTTCTATCTGTAAATAGTTTTTATTTCGGTAAATCTTAAAATACGCAACATATCCAACACACACAAAAAACTGTAATGTTACAACTTTTAAACAAAGCTAAGTTAACTAACCTTACGCAAATAAATATGTACGTTATGTTGAACAGAAATATACCTACCTAATTTGTATGTGCACTGACCTCCACATTTTACCTTGCAAACAATAGGGTAGCTAGGTAGAATGTCTCTTGAGGATTTGCAGCCGTACTATCACATTTTCCGGTAGAATTCTATCTACAGCTACGAAACATCGCTTACGTTAAAATACACATGTCTGTAGATAACATTCTCTACAACGAATTCGAAAGAATTTTCTTCTTGTTTCTATTGTTCCAGGGCCTGCTGCATTTAAACCATTTTGTAAGATATTTGCTAGTAACTTTTTATGAACGTGCACCTAATCTCGCAATAAAGCGAATTTGAGAATAGGTATTAAATATGCAGCTTATAACTGCTTTTTTTCATTTAGGGAAAATTCGAGTGCAGGTACGATGACCGGAATAGTCAGATGTGGCCAACAATTAGAGTAAGGTATGGCGATAGTCGACGCGGGACGCCGACGCCTCGGTCGTCTCTCACTACACCCGTCCAGGGCCAAGCCCGTCTACGAGTGCATAAATATGGAGAGAAGGTGGAAGGTCGACCTCACCATTTGCACCTACAAGTCAAGTACTAACTCGCTAAGGCGATGTCAAAACTATTATCTTTACCCTTTGTTTAGCTGAGCGCTATTAGTCCAGTGTTAAAAACCTTCATTATTAAATATGTAGTCGTTTTAGTCAACTTTCCCTAATGGCTCTACTATTCTTATTCTTCTTTAATCTTCACAGTATTTAATTTCGTTAGGACAGGATGTTATCTATTTTTTAACGGACAGAAAGACAATAAAATAAGGACGTCATTTTATGAAAGAACTACGACTAGAAAAGCGAATAATTGACAAAGGATCTACGAGTAATAGCTGCCGTCGGCGTCGCTAAAGTAGCGACTACGACCTCACCCTTAGGCGGGCGGCACGGGCTCGGGGCGGGTGGCGCGGCGGCAAGCGTCAGTTGGCGGCTGAGTTCCTTGCCCGTCGCCCGCCCGCGCTACCCGGGCGGTATTATGCCGGCGCGCCGGGCGCGCAGTGCACGTGCCGCGAGCTCGCCGCGCGCGCCTCCCGCCGCCGCTGATCACAGCCCACCACGCGCGCCCCCTAACGCACGCGACTAGACTCCGCTCACATCTACCGGAATGTAAATATTTATGGATGTCAGTTTTCAGTTGTTTAGATTGGCTGTGAATTTTAAGGTACGTAAGTAACGTCTGATGTTTCGATTTTTGCACGATAATGTTTAGACCGTAAATTTTACGTGAGTTCCTTAAACGTTTGGAACGAAACAAGTTATAAAATGACAGCAGCATGCCACTTCGATATTGCATTGTGCTTTGTGCCTTTGCATTGTACATAATTGCCAACAATGACTTCAGTTAATGGCGTATGAAGTACCCACTATATTTGGATCGATAGTTTACCATTAAACGTAGGTAGCGTTGGGTCGAACAGATTTTTCGCATTACATTACGTGATTAAAATACGACGGCCAGCGCGAGTGCGCCGCCGCCAATATGCCAATTTCATGTTCACAATAACATTGCTTACTCTACGTATTATATCTGATACCGCCACATTAATCTATAAATAAGCAATCGGCAAACGTAGATTTCCACAAAAATAAGATACCTTGAAAAGTTTGGTGGTAAAAGTTGACCTACTTTTATTAACTTTTAACGTCAGCCATAAAACACATTAACTTAAGCTGACCACAAAACTTTTGGGATAAATGTTTTATGGCTAGCTGGCTTGTTGCAATAGGGTCTGTATTTGCAAATAAATAAATCTCATGATAAATACCTACAAGTGACTTCAGAACTTACTAACAAATCCACTCGCATTCACCTCAAACCAAACTCACATTGCTTTATTTTTGTTCCCAACCTTGATAAATTGACACTCAACCGAACCGTATGTTCAGAATTTTATACTAACGAATAGA
Source organism: Hyposmocoma kahamanoa (assembly GCF_003589595.1). Taxonomy (NCBI): domain Eukaryota; kingdom Metazoa; phylum Arthropoda; class Insecta; order Lepidoptera; family Cosmopterigidae; genus Hyposmocoma; species Hyposmocoma kahamanoa. Next base: position 7,610,165 of record NW_020653851.1, read on the forward strand.
AACTTGCCATTACTAAAATAATTTTAATAACTATTTAAAGTAACATAACATTTATTGGCATAAACATCTTTAGGTGAAAATGAAATCGACAAGGCGTGTTCGGGTACATGAGGATGCAATACGACATAGGTAATATACTACTATCATTATTTCTATTTACCTATATTCGTAGAAATTACGTAGAACGTTTTTATTTCTGCTGACCTTTGTTCTAAAAACATTAATCTACTTTAAATTTTAACTAATCAATTTTTAGTTGCTACCGTAGTTAGATTTTAAAATTGAACATAAATTTTTTGTATAAATCTAATGATAACCAGAATGTTTAACATCTTCCCAAAAATACAGTTAGTTGTTCCGGTTCATAAAACTTTTTAAATGATTAACTAACTAGCTACGTAGTTACTCATACTTTTATTTTTGAGTTTTGGAATAGATCACTTTAGGCGAATTTTTAATTTTCATCACTATGCGAGTAATTGATCAAAAGCAATCAGAAATCTAGTTCTGAATACTTATTAGAACTCCTTACTCTCGTGTGTGGGCGTGAAATACGTCCAAATAACTGTAACCTCGACACAAATCCAATATTTTTCGTTTACATTTCCAAAAATCATACTCAACAAAGCCGTATTCCAGATCGGATCAAAATTAGTAACAATCTGTTGGAATTTATTTATGTTTTTGGGTAATATACCACTGTGATCTGTGATCTTGGCCCTCTAAAGTATAAAAACCATGCCCACGGCGGCATACAGAAATGACTTATGGCTAGATTAGAAAAATATGTGTCGTCTTTCTATGGGTACTGGTTCTGGGAATTATGGAATAAAAAAATGTATTTTTATATAAAAAATGTATGTTAGTGCAAAATATTTGTGTGTTTTGTATTTATTGTTGATCACCCAGGTAACAATTTCGGTCTTATTCCTAACCTAATTAGGGTTTTCATACAATTAAAAATATGTTTAATTTCAAATCTTTATTGCCCTATTACACGTTAACCCTGTAAATTTTTTGTACCTTGTTTACATAAAATAAAAGTGGTTTATAACTACTGATTTAAACGAATTTGGTTTTTGTAAGCAAACATCAATTAACCGGATCAGATTATGGGACAGGGGGCCTTACCATGAACTCTTATTACAGTTCAGTACTTATATTGAACCTATAGGTTCGTAACGAGAAAAAAGCGGGATGGTGATATACTTATTATTATAACTTTATTTATCATCACAATTATTATTCGCTAGTCACACTCAAGTAAAATCTAATCTTAAACACGTGACTTCAAAACGGGCCTGAACAACCATTTAGACATTCTTACATTTCAGATCTAACAATTTATGATTCAGTTATTATAGACGTTGACAATTTTTCAAAGTTCTTTCCTGGTGATTCTTTTATTTTTAATTGAAACTTTTGCAATAAATGAAAATTGATTTTGTCGAGTACTCAATTTACCAACTTACAATTTAATAACCTAACCTACCAGATACGCAAATATGCATTAACCTTTATAAATTCGCAGAGCTTTAGCGGATGAGGGAGCGGTATTATGGGCAACCGTCAACTATGTTAAGCACGGATTTGAATTTCATAACAAACAAATCTTTATACAGGGCATAACGTGTAACTGTATTAGGAATACCTAATCTTTTAACATATTAACTAAAAATATAACCGTAATATAAAACCACGGACAGAAATTGCGATAGGTAATTTAATTTAGAGACAGTAGACAAACAAAATATTTATACTAAATAAAATATAAATACTTAAAGAGATTTTGGGGACACAATCCTCGTTACTTTTGCTTAAATCGTACTCGAGTTCTGGCCTAATAACCTAAGTAGATAAGTCGTGCAAAGCCATGACGCCACCGCTTTTAAAGCCACGCTTTAAGTCAAACAGCCACTGTATCACGAATAATTTACTAATGAGATAAATTAGACGCAGGGTTTATCTTTACAATTATATTTACATATAAACATATTACATATAACTGCCTCTGTGGCCGAACGGTTACCATGCTGGACTGCCACGCAGAGGTCCCAGGTTCGATTTCCGGGCCGGGAGAAATATTTGTATGGCCTACATTTATTTCTCTCGTGAGTTTGGGTGTAATTTGTGGTTGTCTATGTGTGTCCATGGCACCCGCGACACAGGGTTTCCCTAGTGCGGGGCTATGTTGAGTGTGTGCGTTATTATTATTATAAAAAAAAAAACATACGCTATTCGAAACTTAAAAGGTCATTACACTGAAAAAAATTACTTGCATATGAATATCAATATTCCTAAACAACTTTAACAACAGTATTCTTGTATCCAGAAACTGAATCCTTGTTGAAAATGCGATATAACAGATTTTGTGTTTTCTTTCTCAGCATGCTTTACATCTCTCTCATTCTCTCAAGGACTCTTATGTAAGTGATATAAACATATAGCATGCAGGAAATGTAGGGAAAAACATCTCCCAAACTCCGTTAGGATAGCAACTAGGAAAAGATAAATGCATAAAATCTGTGACGCAAAATTTTAGTTCATTAACTAATAAAGCTACACCCAATTGAGAAACTTAATTATTTTTATGTAGGTAAGTACATTAATCTACACATATAATGAAACGACATCTACGCTAGATATATCCAACAAAAATAACTTTTAAATGTTTCTTAAAATTCGCAATTGGTTAGTCGATAAACGAGAATAAACGACGTTTTGAGTTTATTAGAAACGTGACTGCCCTTCATGATTTTTTTTATCAAAAACATTTTTCTCTGTCTTTTATTTGTAAATCCCCTTAAATACTATCGACTATAATTTCGCCCAAGTAACGCTGAACGAAATAAAGCGTTTCATTCAACTTAATCCTTATCATGAGTTCTTTTCCTTTCTTCCGGCATCGTGAGCCGTCTTATTTGGCTAATGGTTTTATTTTAGAAAAGAAGGAATCATGTTTACTTCACTGCGTCTGAGGTACAGATAAAAATGAGAAATGTATTATAAATTACAAAGTGATCTTGCAGCAATTGACTGTAACCAGCTTAGGTCATCAATCAAATTTTAGTAGCAGCAGAGCTCCTTGTGAAAGAGTTCTAGAGAACTACTGCCACCTTACCTACTTCTGCCACCAAGCGGTAATGTGAGCATTACTGCGTTCCGGTTTTGGAGGATAAGGGTACTGGTGAAATAACAGACACATGGAACATGTCAACTTATGTATATCTCTGAGTGACAGGCGCAGTGGCAGTGCCCCTCAGATCTTTTTGATTTAAAGCTCTGACTTGTATTGCAACTGTTACGGAGAGGACAAAATAATAAAAAAAATATATAAAAAATGGACTGAAATATAGAAACTAACACAGCAAGAAATATCTTTCGAACAAAATCTGAACTACCAACAAATGACACAAATGACAACCAGAACCATTTACACTCAATTATTTCAATTTGAAACTGACTACCATGATGCGAACCAATCTACCTAATAGTTTATCTAAGTAAACTATCCAATTAATGTTTGAAGGCTTTATCTAAAGCGCTACTGAAGTCTGTATTTGCAAAGTCAATTTGCTCTAAGCTCGTTTGTGTTATTGCTGAGACAAAAAACCCGAATACCTACCGCATTGAGAGACATGTTGCGATGTACTTCATCATCAATTTTTTAAATCATATTTAGCAGGTATTGTACGTGAGGCGATTTCTGTGAAGTCTTCAATACGTAATCTGAGGATCTGTGCTTTTTATGTAAACGTTTGATCTCAGCAAAGATAAACGGTTAGATGCGTAGCTACTGACAATATGGGTTTGATCGCACGGTATACAGAATTAGCATACAAGTCCGCCCCGTGCAAATTTTGCGACGCCCCAAAACCCGAAATCATCGATTCTACGAATATTTCTACACATCTGTAGGAGGCAAAGTATGCCGTATGCAATTGTATGTAGATCCGTAGTTCGAATTCTCCAGCAGACGTGTCAATGGTATCCAAACGATGGATCTAAAAAAATCCCATTCAGAAACGTTCTTTTGTAGAGTCTTTTCTAACTTTATTGAATTTATTGCTGGGAATCATTTTTGCGTAACATTCATTGAATTTTTTATTATGATATTTTCTTTAATGGTTTTGCGCATGTTTGAAGAATTAATGGTTTCGGCGTTTTGAAAGGTAAAAGGAACATAAGGAAGGAATGATGTTGTCTAATAAAAAGTATCTTGATTATTCATTATTTCCGTGTCGTCTGGTAAATTCTATAGAAGGTAAGCTGATTAAAATCGAAGTATGAAAATAAATATAAATTCGAATGAATTTTCAAAAAAAAAGAAAAAGAATGAAAACTAGCAACTTACAGTATGACAATAGGATATGACAAGATGCAAATAGGTAATGAATATCTTTGTGAGTATACTCAAAGTGTACGTGACACGATATGAGTTGCGATATTCCAACAAAACTCATTTTCGACGCTTTTTCACGCCTCGAAGAACAAGTTGCGCGTGTACGTGGATACTTGAATATATATACTCATACCTGAGAGAATAATTTAACAGAGAACTTTGATGTTTGACACTTGTACAGTTTGGGAAAACTTATGATACATACGTCTTCAAAAATACTACTTGGTATAAAGACTCTCTGCGGGTGGCAGAAGATCAATTAGAAAATAAAAATCGATCAAAGCTCACACAGGTTTTCTTTAATTTTCTTGCACAAAAGTGAACAAGAAACCATTCACCGATGAGTTAAAGATCTCATTTACATGACCGACGTCAAATAAATGGAAAATATATTATAATAGCCACCTGAAGAAGAGCAGCTGTATAAAAGTAGGCAGCTTTTAATATTTTATTAGTATACTTTATGGTGCACTTACTTTTTAAATTAAAACAATTTGTGTATAGCTGATTCATGAATAAATGTTAAAAAATCATCATGACTTTTGATTTATTCTCATGTATGTATTATAAATCAGTTCTTGCTATTCGTATTGCTTAAACTGGTTGCGAATATTTGTGCGATTTTGATTGCAGATCAGTCTTTCAGCGTTACGTGTGAGTGTAACTGCTTCAGTATAACGAAATACTAAGCGAAGCATATACTATCTCAAAAACGGCTAAGTATCTATCCACCTACATAGGCCGTATTCTTATAAATCATAGAGCCTGTCCATGAAGTTAATGCAATAATTTCAGACGCTTAATTTTGGACATCAAAAACAACAACTTTTGTTTTAAGAGTGCTGTAAATCCTTATTTAAAAATTTTGTTCTTCCGTATGTCAAATTTCCCACAGTTTTTAGGTTAAACCAGCATTATTTTCATATGGAGAGATTTTGGTTTTATAAATTTTGAAATGTTTTTGAAAATTTATACACATTTTGAAGTTCAGATTATGTCTCTCAGTTTTTACTTTATAGTAATATCACTATGCGTGGCGGTTAATATTGACTGTTTACTGTTTATAGTTCCTCCTCATATCGGTACGTACCTAATAGGGAATAACCTAAAAAATAAGATGTTTCAATCTCTAAGAGCCAAGCGTAATAGTTCCATCTGGTCTAGCCCCGTAAAACGTAGTTTTACTTCGGACTTAACGACTATTGGCCATTTTACGGTTCGGAAAGCCAGCGTCCGCGATTGCAGAAGAGACTTCAGACTATTCTTCGTGGGAAATAAGGAAAAGTTTTGAGAAATAGTGAGCAGTGGGCGTTGGTTGCAGTGAAAGTAAGCGTGGCGGCGCGGGCGACCGGCTGGCGACGCCGCGGATGTCGCTGCTTGGCAAGCCACTCAGCTACCGCGCCACGCGACGCGACGCGCGCTACCGCCGCTTGCAGTCCAAGTTCTACAACTTTCTCGAACGGCCTAGAGGTTTTAAGGCCGTCCTCTATCATATGATTGTGTAAGTCGTCCTCGAAAATCTTGACCTATTTTCTTTTGTAAACAAACCCATATATTTTTTAGTGTTATAATTTCTGCCAGGACGCCATATTTTTTTGTTATTCTTCCTCAGATGTGAAGAACTACTACGAAAATCCAATTTGTAGAGCTTAATTAGCCTAACTTATCCTCTATTTGTCAATATTTGTTGGTAATTATTAATTATGAAGGCGGCATATTTGTCTGACGTAGGCCAAAGCGTCGCAATATTAATGATTGTCTCTCATAAAGCGTCAGGTGGATGATTCCTGTGAGTAATTCTGAGCCCGTAATGGCAATATTAATTGCTCCAACAAAACCGGCGTGGCGGAAGAACAAGCAAAACTCAATTATGAAGTATGCCCTAAAGGTCCTCGTTCCTCTTAACTTTGACATGGCATAGTTCCGGAAACCCTACCAATGTTACAATTATTTCCAAGACAATTTACTCGATTTATATCTGTATAAATTTATTTTCCAATCCTATCTACAAAAAAAATTAGAAGTACCTACCTACAACAGATAGATTCACATAATAATAGTAGTAGGTACACGAACTTTATATTTATATATTAAGTCATGTAAAATTCATGACAGGTTCCTGATGGTGTTCATGTGCTTATCGCTGTCAGTTTTCTCCACAATCGAGGAATACGAAGCTAAAGCTGGAATCGTGTTGTTCTACATGGAGACTGTAGTTGTCATCTGGTTCGCGATAGAATTTTTCTTACGGTAAGTCCTTAGCGAGACGCATCAAATTATTTATAATATAGAACGGGCAATTTAGTCCGAATTGTAAGAACTACATTCTTGCAATCAAAATTATATCACAACTGATCATGTAAAAATACGAAACAGGCAAAGTGACGAAAGACGTTTGTTTTCACCGGCTTATCATAAAGGTGTAAAAATGTTTAAAATGTTCCCGCTCGCTTCAATGCAATGTACACATAGGCTAACAGATTCATTATTTTTTTAGTACTGAAAAAATCTTATGCGAATGAGAAACAGCCCTTTTTGTTCTCTGCCTTTTTAATTAGATTCAATTCAATCCCATTATGATACTAGCGAGAGCGATACCGATACATTGTATAGTATAGAGTACTGGATATCGTACTCGTAGATAAGCTGTGAAAGCTTCCCGCGTTAAGTAATACGTCACCCAATGTAGACGGATTGCTCGTTTTCAATGGATATACAGGCCGTATTTTCTTTTCCTCTATCTGGTGTGACGTTGATTTACTGTTCTTCAATTTCTTTAACCCATAAGTGACCCTCGGACAATAATTGAAATTTCGGCAAAGAATCGTAAATATTAAATTAAATACAATTGTTTGCTAATTATCACGATTTTTCGTAGGTTGTGGTCATCAGGATGCAGGTCTCGATACCAAGGCTCAATGGGCCGCCTCAAATTTTTGAGGCGGCCGTTCTGCATTATAGGTAAGTCACTGTATAGTTTCATTCTACCTTTGGTCTAAATGTATATACGTACTAATTCAGTCATCTTTAATATTTAGGTATGTACAAAGTGAACGTTATTTCCTCACTTACCTTCTTTCATACAAAGACTAAGTCATCAATCCGTGACACGACACGCAACGTATAAATAATTTTGTTTCTGTGTGTCGTTAAAAACAACACGTTGAACATTGAACAATAAGAACTAAAGAAACTGCTGTTATTGTTAAGACTGAGCTAAATATTTTTTTTATTGCGTATTCAAGTCACATCTAAGTATAAATAGGTGTGACAAAACAATTAACACGATAATCTATTCAGTTTCAAGGTTAGGAGAGTGTGGATAACATATATCATAGAACAACACAGTTATATTCAGAAAAATGTCGTCACCACAGACGGTCCAAGACATTTCATACAACATTTCCAAGTAAAAGTCACGTTCCGTCTATAAACCGTGACGAACCGTGACCCTATTTCAGGTGCGACCAATCTGCTGTGACCTTCGCATTTTAGCCCTCCTTCCCTTGGTACTAATTTCGTGCCACCTCTATTTCACTCTCTAGGGACCTGACCCGCCTGAGACGTAACCAGCAAATATGGCGCGCACGACACCGCTATCGGCCCTCGCGAACAATGATATAAACCAACTAATATGGACCTTTCCAAATTATTCACCTAATGTTTTCAATTATACATATGACTCTTTACTTGAAATTTATGATGCTTAATTTTCGCCCGCGATACACGGATGTGTATTGAAAGACATTATCGATGCCGAACCAATTAGGCGGCCCCCGAGACAGGTGCGATTTTATCTTGAGAATTACACTTCATCGGAACTTTCGACGAGTCGAGACATGATTAACAGAGCTTCGTCGGGTTATGATGGTACGATATATATTATGGGTTTTTCTTAACATATTGTTATTGGCAATTCGCGAAAGAAAATAGACAAGGAAAGAGATCCATTAAGTTTTCTTTGAAGTTAATAACCTTAATTGAGTTAAAGCGTTTGAAGAACTAGACGTAATTAGCTTGCCTGGTACTAAATAAGAAATTTCCTTTATGTAAACCAATATCAACTATTAAGAAATAACGTCAGTACATTGTGACAGATGTAACGACAATCTTAGCATCGCTGGTGGTGCTTGGCATGGGCTCATCAGGGCAGGTGTTCGCGGCGTCGGCGCTGCGCGGACTGCGCTTCTTCCAGATCTTGCGCATGGTGCGCATGGATCGCCGTGGCGGGACATGGAAATTGCTCGGCTCCGTTGTCTACGCGCATCGACAGGTTATTTATACATTTACGTGCTAGAGTACTTTACAGTAGTGAAATAGTGCTACATGGCATTAGAGACTTTAAAGAATATATCGAGCTTGACACTTTGGACTTTGGATCTTATCGCGGTATACAGTTGAACTTAAATCTGAGTCAAGATTGACGTGCTCTTAGATATGAAAAACAATATTAAATTCTCAATTAAAAATAAAATACATTACACGATTTATGTATACAAACATACTTTAGTCCCTAAAACAATCCTAGATAAGATATGCTTATTAATAGAGATATTTACAATTAGGATTCATACCTACCGACTCGCACTACTTACCTACTTATGGAGACATATATTAGCAGTAGAGCTCCTTGTGAAAGGGTTCGCCGAGGGAAGTACTGCCACCTTGCCTATTTCTGCCGCCAAGCAGTAATGTGTGCATTACTGCGTTCCGGTTTCGAAGGGTAAGGGTGCTCGTGAAAGTAAAGGCACACAGGACTTGGTCAACTTATGTCTCACGATATCGGGTGTAGTGGCAGTGCCCAGATCTTTGTGATTTATAGCTCTGAATGGCTCTTGGAACTTGTTCATCCCGTCACTTTGTAGTATAAAAACTACTTGCGACAAGAAGCCACCCAGAGAATCAGCAATATTTAAACGTACTATATACCTATACTGCCACCGAAAATCTGCTGACTGACACGACTCGTACGTTTCACATAAACATTCCCTATACTCTACAAACTGATCATTTATATTATATTTATGCCTCTACCCGTAAGTATTACTAATGGATATGTAGCTTTCTTCTATTTAGCATTGTGACGATGCTGACCTCCTTCATCGTCGTCTCACCTTTTTATCACCCTCTACTTGTTCCTGGCCATTTACTTTTAAGATTTTGAATTTTCGTTCTCCAATTCCTTTTCCTTCCACTATTCTTACGTTGGTTGGTTCCGTCACCAAATTTTCAAAGCGAGAGGACGTACTCATGGAGTATCCTCATTAAAACTCTAACTTGTCGTGATTTACTTCTTTTTCGTTGTTAGAATACGTATATACGCCCAATTGGGTCTTTTTCTCTTCATTATCTTCCTTTAAGTATAATAAATTTATGTGGACCGAGCCCTTCTCTTTTACTTTCGCTAGGGCTAGGCTACTGCACTTTAGCACTCTAGACTAGACAGTGTAGATACCTACATGTCCAAAGGACGATATTCACTTATGTTTATGTAATAAAGCAGTTGTAAGCAGAATTCCTAAAAAGACTCATTAAACTTACTTTGATGAATCTCACAACTTTGAATTCGTAACACGGGGCGAGTGTAACCGTAACTCGAAGAGCAAACAGATAAACTGCCATTTGATTGAACAGCTTAATCTCGTTTGGCAAACTCTGCGATCGAGTCACTATTTTAAATATAATATTAGTTACTATTACTACTATATAGTATCATGATTGTGCAAAATGTAGGAAGCACTGTGATGGACGACGAAGCAGGACGAATTTGAAATTTGCATATCTAGACCGTGATAGATGAAAACGACATTAATACATGCCACATTCTACTAGAACAGATGCGAATTTTATTTAACATACAGTTAAATAACAAATATTGTTGAACTATTAAACAGTACAGATGTAAAAGTAATTAATTTAGGTAAAATCTAAATATTTATATTTCTTGGTAAATTGTTACTGTTACTTTGGGGCATGGATTAAAGACAATACTTATTCAATACCTGATATAAATCCTATATATCATGTTCATGTGTATAAATAAGTCATGAATACTAAACAACCATCATTAGCGATTGATATGTGTACGTACATAAACACGCGTTAAATATTATAGTTACTACACGCACTCTACATTAACTCGCTCGTGAACTTAGCAGAGAATAATGGCATTAATTGTAATATATGGTCACTACTATGAGATAGCAACATATATCGAAATTATTACAGGAAATAGAGATGGGCTATTATATTTAATTTTATAACAGTAATAAAATAATATAACAAAACGATACAAAGTAGTACAGGACCTTCCTACTCCTACCAATTATCTTATCCCAAAACACTTTATGATCATGGCAGGTTATTTAAAACAGATGCGTGATGACGACTGAGTAACGGATATTTCGATGCAAACAGATTTATCCGGTGTTTCTCTCTGTTGTTCTACTAAACTACGAAATGGAACGTATGATTATTAATAACCCAAACAGTAGATATAACCCACATAATTAAAAATATCTAGCTAATTTATGGTAAATAAGACCACCAGTGATAATATAATGTTGCTATAAAAGAGAAATTAAAAATTTTGTTACCATGGTGACGAAATTTTTACTATTGCAATAATAAACCCTATCGGGCGTCGTGTCTGGGTATAATTATATCATTCGTTTTGGTCGGGCAGGGGCGCGGGGACCGCCGCCGACCGTTAGCGTCAAGCTTGGCTCGCGTCTTGCATAACCACGCTGAGTAAGCACACCCGACTGGCCGCAATTTCCTCTGCCAGTGAAGTTGGCGGTTAGATATACGCCCTTACTGAAGATGACTAATGGGCGAAGCCAATTATTAAGCCCACCTTCTAAAAAATCTTGTTAATTTAACGACCGTTGAACATTCCAACGAACCGTTAAACCTCTGCTATTTGAATAAAAGTTTAAAGCTCAGGCGTTGTTCCCATAGTATATTGTAAGGTAAGGAATTTTGTTTATACTATATTAAGGTAAGAGTCACGCTGCGTGTGTTCGGTTACAGGTAAAGAGGACACAAGGCGGTAAGCAATATCTAGCCACGATTGTGTCAGATTAAAGTTGCATGATCACAATGCAGAGCAAATAAAGCCGAACCCGAAGTCGCACTTCGCGCTCCTCCTGCAATATTGACTAGGCAAATAGTTCGATCTGAAACAATAGCGGTCAAACAAGGCGATCGTCGACGAACTTCCAGCGAAGCATAACAAAAACTCACTCTCCACGCCGATGTTTGATAACATTCAACCCGGGGCGTTTGCTAACTTGATCTATATATATATATATAATCTAATATACAAACATTCTTAATTTATTTGTAATAATATCTCTATTTACTTCCTTAGAAAGTGTTCGATTTTATTTTACAAAGAGAAACTTTATAATACGGCAATAGGACTATACTTACTTATCACTAACGTGACTTTCTGCTGTTTCTCACAATACTAATATACTATAATCATGCTACGTACGAGAAGTACACATTTTTTAACTTGTGGTTATAATTCATCACTTGTAATTAATTTCACAACTCGAAGCTAGATTTTGAAAGCTAGATATTCGGCGAGTTGGCTTGCCACAACCGTCATCGCCCGATTTATCGACTACTAGGTATATAGTAAGAGTAAATATTCCTCCACTACGTCGCTTCTTTATGAATGAAAACAAAGTTGTTTTAATATAGCTCAGTGATTTCGTTGAGAGATTATTAATTTTGTTCAAATAAGAATCACGTTCCAGTTTATAGCTGTTTTACAGCAATGCGGAAAATATACTTACTTTTTATCAAATCAGCACGCTCATTGTTTGCTCTCGTCGGAATACAACGAGTCGTGCCAACGCCTTCAATTTTGTGAATTACAGCTTTTAATACATTCAGTTTGTCTAATGTGGCAGAAAAATCCCTTGCTAAGACTTGTCGCATATCCTGCTCGATAAAGCGAACAATTGTGTTAGTTATCATTCCATACAATGGTTGATAAGGGGCAGCGAAATGTGAGATGTTTACGAAAAACGCGAAAAATTGCAAGGTTGTTGTTGTTTGTTCGTTGTTGCTGTTTACTGTCGCCATTTAGTGTAACGATTTATTTTCCTTTAAAGTGAAAACTTCTATAAAAATTTGATAACAAGCGAATTTGTTAAGCGAAGCTGTTAAGTGTAGTAACCAAAATCTATGTTGCATAAAGTGAAATTTGTTATGTCTAAGCATCACTCTGTTTAGTATTGAATTTCAATATTTGAAGTCATGTTTAATTTTGCTAAATAAGTAAGAGAATACATCAACCCACATGATTTATAAAATACAAAAATCGCGACTTTATCATTTCCTTTTGTTCACAGGAGTTAATAACAACGTTGTACATAGGATTCCTCGGGCTGATATTTGCCTCGTTTTTGGTTTACTTAGCGGAAAAGGATGTCACTGACACAAAATTTAAGAACTTCGCTGAAGCGTTGTGGTGGGGTGTGGTAAGTAAAATGCTGTATTTCCTTATATTTTAGAAACCTCTTAAACAAAGCGGTAAACAAAGGAGGCATTGTGTCAATGGCGGATAACAATGTATTCATAGATTGACAATTTCTAAGTGTAACTTAATTTTCGTATTTTATAAAATTGAGTTCGTTGAGCTGAAATTATAATTGAAACGTCCGTAGTCAAAAATTTCATCGTTTCCAAGTTACGCCGACAGTTTTACGATTTCAAGATTTTCATATCGAAATTATTTAACCTGTTTGTATGGATAGATGAAGACATGGATGAATTTTATATTTATATTAGCGGAGTTTAAAGACGTGTCCATCCACATACCAGAATATTTGTAAAAAAGAATCACACAAGAAATAAAAAAAAATTCATTCGTTTGTAAACAAAGCTTTGACGATACGTCTGCTTTGTTCTTGATGACATCAGTACTTGCAGCAGAGTTTTCGAGCCCGTACATTGGCAAAAAATAGTTACGAAATAGTCGTGATGTTGCCGGTTTAAGATTTATTCATCAACTGACAATTTTAACAATAATATGGCGAGCTTTGGTCCTTCACAAACGCCTCACTCTCCTCTAACGAATACTCGCATTTCGAGCTATCAATGCGGTAGTTACACGTCTTAAAATAATCGTAATATTTACTATACCTACACGTCTGCGTATAGATCACACTGTGCACGGTGGGGTACGGCGATATGGTGCCGCAGACGTGGCAAGGCAAGTTCATTGCCTCTTTCTGCGCGCTCCTGGGGATCTCGTTCTTCGCGCTTCCCGCTGTGAGACACATTTCTTTAACTCAATCTAGCCTAATTTGTTTATGTCAAGTGCACATGGCAAAATGTATTAGCTAACACGCTCAAAACATAATTATTTACCCGATCAAGTGCCAGGTATGACTAAGTATATGTTTATATGTATATGTTTTTATATTAACGTAATATACGCTAAAACTTTTATACTTTATTACCAGATCAATTTAAACATATCGTAGTATTGGTATAATAAATTCACATCTCATCGTACGTCAAAATTGCTCTGACTACATAACAGTCATAAAAATAATACGAACTACATGAAACAAATTATGTTTCGCAGATGTGGCAATATTACACCTAGGGTGCGATATATATTTATCAAAGATATTCTCGTATAAAATAATCTTAGTACTAGAAAAACCGACCTCAAAAGTCATTCATCCCCTAGTTTGCCACTCTTAGAGGTGGAATATTTTCTTCAATTTTAAATGAGACCACTACCGAGGTACCCACTTCCCAACAAAAAAATAATTATCAAAATCGGTTCACAAATGCCAGAGTTATCGTGTAACATACATACAAAAAAAGAGTCGAATTGAGAAACTCCTCCTTTTTTGAAGTCCATTATAACTATCCAAAGGAATTAAAATCCTCTTGTATACGATTTTGTTTTTGGTGTAGTTTTTTGTCTTTGTGCATAAATCCAAGACCACGTGTCTTTCCATCTGTTATCAAAGTTCAGTTGTAAAGTTTCAAACATATACTTACTAAAGTCTAAAGTAAAGTAAAGTTTTTGTAACGATTGGAACTGACAACACAAGCGTTAATGTTTATAGTTGTTTTTAGCGCCAACATTGCAGGTTCATATTTTAACTTGTCAGCCAACTACATACATGATAGTAAACCAGCTATAAACTTTGGAAACAGGGTATCCTAGGTTCAGGGTTTGCCTTGAAAGTTCAGCAGCAACAGCGGCAGAAACACATGATCAGGAGACGACAGCCAGCCGCCACTCTCATCCAGGCGTTGTGGAGGTGTTACGCAGCGGATGAGCACTCTATGAGCATCGCCACCTGGAAGATACATCAGGTTCCGTTGCCTAGCCCCCAAACAAGGTAATTAACTCCGAGATCTAATTGTGTAATTTTATTCCGGCCCCAATTTCCATAGCGACAAAATTTTCCCTATTGCTAAATTCAAGTTTCAACGTTTTTAATTGGGTTCGTTCGAATTGTTAAAAGTTAAATTACATAGCTTTCATAGAAGTGACAAATGTATATCTCCAACAGTCGAGTGATGAGTGCATCGTTCAAGAACAATGCATCTTTTGTATCGCGACTGCCAACAATTCGGCGACACAAGAGCACGTCTCTGCACTCTCCTGCACCGCACTCCAAACCAGCGCATCATCGGTACGACGTCAACGCTAGTGCAGAAAATCTTGGTAAGCTGTCTTCCAATGATATATCACATACACATATATCTACGTTCTTGATTATTCAACGCAAAATTTAGTTAAACAACCTGTTGCAAAATTTACATGAATGTCTTGACGTACATGCAAATACTCACTGTTTGTATGTTTAACAATCAATCAAAGGAGCTTTTTAATCAGTTTTAATAATGATATAAAAACTTAAGTCATGTATTTCAAGAAATTCAGTAAAAGTGACGTGTGTACTAAAGTTAATTTATATTGCAATGTGGTCCACAACCTAACAAAATAAACATTATCTCTACAACCACGCAACGCATGTTATTACCTCACCACGTGTCACTAAGAATAAATTACAAAAGCTATCAGTGGAAATACCTAAAAAACTTTGCCATATGTTTAACAAGGCGTTCGCAAATGTAATCAAGTCACAACTAATACGAAATTAAGTACCGAATTAGTGAATAATAGGAATCACGGAAACAAATAACAGACAACAAAATTGAATAGAACATTGATCGGCACGGCAATTCATTCAATCAGTTTCAAAGATAATAAAGCATAGAATAACACGCAAGAACAAAATTACTACATAAAACTGTTGCAACGAGAATAATCAACAAGAATATAAAGTAAACCCATGAAAACTATAAAACAGCGACCAGACGATCATCTCCACTCTCAAACAAAACATAAACATAAACGAAGAACTGCTTACTTAGCAAGCTAATTATTATAAAAGACCACATTACGATGATAAAAGTGCTGCGTACAGTACAGTGTTTGGTGGAGTAGAGAGTGACTTCAATATTGCCCTGTTTCGTAGATAAACATACGTCGGGCGGGGACCATGCGTGTTGTCTACTACATTGTTGGAAACGCTGCTTTAAAGGTTCTATTCTTCATCTTTTAGACGGCACTATGGCATGAAAATTACAATCGATAAACTTCCGCTGCGTTTCTTATTGACTCTTATTAGTAAATATTTCCCGAAACATGTGAATACACGAAAGCGAGTTTGTTCCCGACGTGCCATTTAGCTCGGAGAACATCTGCCTTCCGGCGACAATGGCTGCGTCTTTTAGCTCAGACACGATTGCTGACATCTTACCTTCTACTTCTTTCTATTTTTCACTTTTTGAAATAAAAATGCACCCGCATAGATACAATACCGCTTCAAAAAGAGACCGCAATCTGAAGGTATACAGACCTTGGAGTGATAAAATGGCTTCTAAAGTTATGATCCGCTTATGCGTTTTTCGAATGCTACGGTAGAAACAAGGAAATATTGACTGTATCGATTAGGAGTGCAAGGGTTGCGTTCATATAGCATCATAGAAAAAAACGATTCACACAATGAGTTTCCAGAGTTTTGCAGGCCGTTGTAGAATAACCTGTTACTGGAATGGCTTCGATAAAGCTTTTATCCTGTTTCGACCTCAGAAACTACTAACTAACTTACACTGCTTTGCATTATTTTATTATGCATGCCAGATAGCTACCAAAATTTGTACGATATGAGTTATACGTATATTTCTTACATGTTTATATAACAAATCAAATGCAGAGATAGTTTACCTACAGCCTAGTACACTTGTGAATTCCTACTCTCTGTATATGAAATGTCGGTGTCCGCCTGTCTTCGCTTTGTCTCCCCCTAATAATTGAACAGCCTACTAGTAATGAAGCCTGGTATTCTTACCCATTGTCTCATATGACAAGCGACACATTTGGCAACCGACAACAATGTGAAAAGCAATTACACACTAATCATTTTAGAAACACTGATTCGGAATTTAATGTACCATTGTAATTATTAACAAAACGAAATTGGTGTGTACATGACGTCCGCATAATTATATCTCACGGGCTAATTAGTTCGAATGAAAACATGAATTGCTGTTTCAAGGAAAAGCTGGAATATGAATAATGTACTGTCATAAAATAGCGTAATTCATCGCCTCATCGCGATCTACGTCAAAACTGTCTTGAAGATAGATAGGGTAGGAATTTTCATAATTCTTGACTGAAAAATTTTTCCATGAGGTCGTACTTCATAACCATTTAGACGGTTGAATCTTTAGAGAGTTCATAAAACAGTGTGCAATTTTGAGAAAATAACATATCGTAAAAAATAATAATAAAAGTAAAATTGACGACTATAAAGTTATGGACCTAAACATTATTTTGTTCGAGCGATCATACTCGTGTAAGCTTTTCTTTCTACGATGCAATTGTAAGGCTAACGTGACTTGTTTATTGTAGAGCACGTATTCTTATTACTTTAACGAGTATATAGTACAAGGACTCTTCGATGACCCACAAAAACAAGAAATAAATGCCTTTGGTAAACAACTTCGGCTGTCATAAAAATAAAGTCAATTCGGCTCTTTTGTCCTCCAGTTGCTACTTCCGTGTGATTCTCAACTATCCCTAAAAGCGCGCTTTATTTGTGTCTTCTTGTATTTTCAGACAAAGAAAACTTTTGGAACAAAAATCATTGATAAATGGTGTGACAATCTGCTATGTTGTACTGATTACTTTACATAGGTACTTATCTTATCTAAAAAATGTGTAAAAATAATCTGGATTCGTAGTAAACTTACTTTTTTTATAGTTTCAAAATTACTAATTTTCGTCACGTCTACTGTAAAATAATAACGAGCTTATTAAATTGTATAGGACGGATCGTGAAAGCAACGTTCTTGAAAAGCGTTTGCACATAAGCAAGAAAGAGATAACAAACCGATCGATAGTTTACTCAGACATTAAATGGCAACTGCTGCATTGACCTCATTATTTAGGTGTTCCTTCAGTGCAGCACAAACCGTGATATTAAATTAATTTGGAGAAATATCGGTTTTTTTAAATCTGGCGGTGTTTTTTTTTGGATCAATATGGTTAATTTAAAAATATGTTTTATGTATACATTTATTTTTATCATGAAGAAATAAAGACACCAAAAAATAATTGTAAAGTATTCTAAATTTATATTCATTATACCAGAGCATAATATTTGTTGCAACTCTATGCCTATAGCAAACGCGGTGTAAGTTTCGGTAATATTTCACTTAATGTAATGCAATTATTACGTGTAATGAAAAAATGCTACGCAATTAAAAATAGTTAACAGCTCATCAAAAGTTCAAATTACAAAAAAAATTAATTAAAATAATTGTCTTTAAAATTGTGTACCCGAGTTTTGAAACTGTTCAAAGAAAAATATTTCCAAGAAACCATTTTCTTTTTAGAACGCTGCACAACGTCCATGGAATTTAAATTTTAATAGCATAAGTGACACGTCACGTCTACCTGAGGACGCAGCAAGGTTAATATGAAAAGATGGGTGCAATTTGTGGTTATTCCGTCAGCGAAACTAAACTCGCTGTCTGAGATTATTCGAACCCTGTGATCCTAAACGAAACGAAAGAAAAATCCTACTTAGCATAAGCTATGGGACTTATTCCACGGCAAATATAATTTAGAAGGCTTAACTACCTATTTATTAATTCTCCAAAATATTTACATAGGGCGCACTATAAGTTTCCGGAACTGGCCACTTACATAAACAATATTTAAAAAGAATTAGAACCTTTGAAAATGGAACTCTTTGGCTGTAGCATACAGTTTGTTTCATCTGACTGTCACTTGTTTTTATATTGTGGCGTCATTTTAGAAATTGGTTGGTCTACATCACCATGGATTAAGCTCGCGAAAATTTTCGTAGTATGATTTTCTACGACTTTGAGTGTAATTTAACAGCCCAGCGGAGCTTCGATCGGTTTCAAACTGCTTTGGTGATGAAGCACCATGCAAGACGACGATAGCTGGTTTGCAGAATTCAAACGCGGTCGTGTGAATCTCAGTGACAAATTTCGTGATGGTCGCCCGTCCACTGCTGTGAACAACAAAAACATCGATGCTGTGCGCCGTATGATCAAAACAGACAGGCATATGACATACCATGAGATTTGGGTACCTTTAGGCATAGGCATCACTTAACGTTTACATTTGGGTGTGAAAAAGCTGTGCTCTCGGTGGATCCCACACAATTTAACTGAGGCTCAAAAAATCGATCGCGTCACTTGGTGCAATGCCATGCTTACTAGATTCAACGAAGGGGCGTCAAATTTGGTGTAGGACATAGTAACAGGTGACGAAACATGGGTTTATAGTTACGATCCCAAGACAAAGCAGCAATCGAGCGTATAGGTCTTTCGAGATGAACCGAAACCAACCAAAGTGGCGCGCGTGCAAAGTGCCTCTAAGAGGATGATTGCTTCTTTATTTAACAAAACTGGACACGTGGCCACTGTTGGTTTGGAGAATCGTGGTTCCGTGAATAGTGATTGATACACGACCATTTGTTTGCCAGAAGTTATTGACAAACTTCGTAAAAATAACCGTAAACGCCGTATCATCTTGCACCACGATAATGCCAGTTGTCACACGGCCAGACAGACAAATGAATTTTTGAAGGTGCACAACGTTGACCTTATGAGCCATCCCGGGTACAGTCCCAACCTGGCACCCTGTGACTATAATTTATTTTCAAAAATTAAGAACCAGATACGCGGTCAACGATTTTCATAACCTGAAGAGGCTGTCGAAGAGTATGAAAAATATGTTTCAGAGATTGTCACGGAGGAATGGCATAAATGTTTTCAACATTGGTTCATTCGTATGAAAAAGTGCATTAACGCTAAAGGAGAATATTTTTAGAAACAAATAGTATTTTTTTCTTATTTATTCCGGAAACGTATAGTGCGCCACACGTATACAAACAATTTAGTCGGATAATTTGCGAAAAACGTTTCGCATCGTTATTTATTCATGCGTAAATCTTTGCGTAATAGGTACCTAGTCCTATGTAGCAAATTGGAATGGCAACTTAGGGCAATCAAAGAAATCACAAGCTCAGTGTACGCTTAGAGCAGGCAGGCAGACAGGCGGATGTAGCGGTGTTTCTGATTGGGACTGAGCCTTTACTTTTTACTTTTTTGCTCGCAATTTTCATACATATGAAGGGCATTAACTGTAAATACGAACCCATGTCGCTGTCACAACTACTTATTTCTCACGTGTTTAATCGTTCGTTGCGTTGTCAGGTGAAACGTAAAGGTGTAGATGGGGAAAGGGCACCAGATTAGGATGGGTGGTGGTTAGAGGCAACAACGAGAAAGTGCAGTGTTGAAGTGAGCGTATGTGTGGGTTGGCAGGCGCGAGGAACGGGCGCACCGGGCGCACCAGGCCCATCAACCCTTCGCACAGCGAGGACTCGGTGGCCGAGACGGCGCTCTCCAAGAAAAACTCCGATGGTAAGAAGGCTCACGCCGACTTGCAGCAATTATGCAAATACTTAGCTAATATTTCCGTTTTTAGATAAACCTGTGCGTCTTGCTCGTAATGTCGCTTCCCGTAGCTAATTCTTTAACAATAGTCACATATGTATGTCGGGTATATGTGTATGTGATACGTGATTGTCTCATTTGGTAAAATTCCCCCAAATGGGGACATTAATTTTAGTGATTATCGTGTTAGCGGCTGATAAATTTATTATTGAAGCCTATATTTGCCTTGTTCATATAATCTTATCAATAGCGTATTACAAAAGCGAAACGTTGTAAACAAAATATACACTAACTGTGTAAAAGTTTTAATCAACACGTCTCACTCATAATGAAAATTGGCTGCATCTGATATTTAAATAGACCATAGCGAAATAATCAATAGCATCAATGTAAGTTATGCGGTAACACTAGAAGTGATTATTTAGTGTAGAATATGTACGTTTCGTTATACTTGTGTATATGCGGCTAATCTTATAAATGCGCTTCAAGTCGGCGACATAATCAGCCATCAGACAGACGTGTGACATGTAGACACTGATGCAAGCCGCATTTTATGTATAAAGCATGAGATAGCCTCTCTCCAGCATGGACATTGTAAAACATCGCTTATGTGTGCCTACGCTTGGAAAAACAGTGTGTGGATTGTAAAAAATGACCGTGAACAAAATAAATACGTAACCCTTCTTTTATAAAACGTATCCCTTGTTATTTACGTTCCGGATAAGGGAATAAAATCTTGTCTACGGCCTTCTTGGGCCATAAAAACTGATAGGCTGAGAATACAAAACTAATAAGTACATAGATATGAATTAAATAGATAAGCAAAGAAAAATAAAAAGAAAATTATAGTTTCGTTTTGTTAAGGACAAAAAATAAAATGTTTACTTCGAGAAAATCATACTGACTCCATCAATAACTGTGGCTGTTCAGGATGTTGACATGACTCACGAGATACATGACCGTGGTAAGAGCGCGATAAAAGTCAGAGAAAGATACTGAAGGATAGATACGAATCGGAACTTATCGATACGCCAGTCATGGATGAAACTAAAAATTGTAACAGAATGTTCAAAGCATTCGAGTATATCATCAATGCGAAAAAATGAAAGAAATAGAGACTTTAGCATTTTGTTCTCATATAAAAAGGAAAATGAAATGATACATATTAGATTTGAGATCACAACATATATAACAGGATATAAATCAATTGTAAACGGGCTAAAATCGTTCCTAGTCAGTCTCTCTCTCTGTGTACGTGTGCGTGTGCGTGTGCGTGTGCGTGTTGCTGAAATTCAAGAAAAATATACAGTACACAATTTGTGAAGCTTTTTGACCATGTAAACCCTGTAATCACACGATGCCATGATAGTGAAGCGACAGCAAATCGATAACATTATTTTCTTTAAATTGTTTACTCACTACCAAGGAACGGTATATTTCAATGAAAAATCGTGACTCAAATAGACCATTTGTTTGACAATAAAATAAACAAACGTTTTCTTTGGCAACTTTGAATGTAGGGCAGTCCATTTATTGTTAGTCATCTATCATAACTGTGGTAGAGTTTTGTGAAGGCATTTCCATCTCCTTTCTCCGTGAATGGCTATGAAAAAGTGTAAAGATTTTATCGAATCGTATTCGAGAGTTAGAAGCCATTCACTATATAGTCGAAGATACAATTCAAAAGAGAATTGAATAAATCGTCTTATACATCATCATCAGAACGATGGAATGACTAACGTACCTGTGTACTTTTATAAACATTTAGTATTGAGTACAGTTAGAACGTACAATAAGGAGGAACTACCATGCATCCAATACAAACTATTAGCCGTGCAGGCTGATCGCATCCGCCGAAAGAAAATCAGATGACATGTGGTTTGAACGGCCACACTGAATTACAGAAAATCAATGCCACGGGAAATTTCTTTAGAGCACCGACAAA
This sequence comes from Hyposmocoma kahamanoa, assembly GCF_003589595.1. Taxonomy (NCBI): domain Eukaryota; kingdom Metazoa; phylum Arthropoda; class Insecta; order Lepidoptera; family Cosmopterigidae; genus Hyposmocoma; species Hyposmocoma kahamanoa. The sequence goes on from NW_020653851.1 coordinate 7,632,565, forward strand.
AGTAAAAAGTTTCTAAAACTCAAGTGTCTCTTATAACAAAAGATCGCAATAGGCAAAGTATATTTACCTAAAATCCGGTAAAACACATAGAATGGATAATACCTCCGTATGAAATTCCGAAATGAGTAAAAATAAAACACAAAAAATCAAAACGACACAAAATAGCTATATAACTATAATATTATGTGTGTTGATGGTGGATTTCAATGAATTGAATAGTGTTATAATAGCGATGGTCGCCTTGATAATTGAGTGAGCTCTTCACTAGTAGTTATTTCTTTGAGAAGAATTTCACTGAATTTATTCGTTACCGTTGTTACTTTGTTCTTCTGGTTTCTTAAAGATGATTTACTGAAGTCAACCAATCGAATGATTCGGACTTTGGAATCGCAGCTCCAGCCCTACATACTAAAGGATTAAGCAATGGATATTAGAGGTGATTAATTTATATTGCTAACTTCATAATCTAATTCTCGAACTTTTGGTAAACAGGCGTAAAACTTGCTGTAAAATGTAACCTTAAACACGTCTTGTTGCACGTTTTTAAATATCAGATACAATTAATTAATTATTATAATCACTGATGTTTATAATGGCAAGGACATTAGAGTACAGTCGATGCCCTAATATATCAGAGGTATTGCCCACTCCATGTGTAGGTATTTAGCTTGGAATTGAGGTCAATATATTCTGACAATACCGATGTCTGCTGATAAAATCAAAACAAAACGAAATTCATAAAATCCATGCTAAAAATAACATAAAAGCCTGATTCTAGTAACCTCCGACTATGTTTGAATAAATAAAGACTGTGGTAATATAATTAGCGCTTAATATGTAGACCTTGAAAATAACTATGTAAAATGTTGATTTACTTTAATTGCAACCGTACAAGTAACTGCGAAAATAACGTCTACCCATTATGGAGTAGCCGATACTTGGGGGACGTGAGCAAAATAATAACGATTGTTTGTCACCTAATATTGCACTGAAATTTTGTTCTTAATTGTTATTACTACGCACTGGTGTCAATTATTTGAACTATTTAAATATGTTATAAAGAATTTACGTACTAATATCTTTATAAAAAATGGTCTCATATTATGAAATTCCCTGTGCTATAGAAAACCAGGCCGACGATATCAATTTCGGAGCGATACCCAGAGCAAAACCACTTTAGAAAAGTCTTTTCCCGGATTGGTGATACCGGGAAGCAAAGTGGGAACCTATTTATTGAGTGCTAAGCGTTAGGCAACCGAGGTCATTATATATGTGTCGGAGTTAAGGCCATTAACGCTGGAAAGGAAGACGTCGAAGGAAACACCCTCAACGCACATTTAGTCAGGAATTACTTGATAATCGGATTTTTCTGTACTCTACTCTACGTTATCAAATCGTACAGCCGGCGGTGAAATAGTAACGTCAACTGATTGCAATTAGTTGTTTTATGCATTTTTCACACTAATTAGTTCGAAAATACAAGAGATGAAGCAGGTTAGAGCGGATTTAAACGTCACGCAGAAAGTTCAGAGAGAGCGAGGTGTCGAAGACGTCGTACGTCTTCACTGTCCAAGCAACTTACACAAAGAGCCCCCTCTCTCCGACCATACCCAGTTTGAGCTGTCAAACTGACGTGACATTTGTAAACAAACCATGATCGAGACTAGTTAAAATGATTCGTAGGTAGCCTAGTAAATCGTTTATCTAATAAATTTAAAAGGTTTGAACTCCGACATATGGATTCATTGCCGACTAATAATCGAGCAGTATGAAACGATTCCAATACCGGGAAATAAAATTTAATATTTTTTTTAACATACACTTTCTATTAATCTAACCATGTAAATCCAACCTAATATTATAAATGCAAAAGTAACTCTTGTCTGTTACATTTTCACGTCTAAAGTACTGTACCAAATTTGATGAATTTTGGGTATAGCGAATAGATAGATGGAACTTATGAGAAAGACATAGGCTACTTTTTGCAACATAAATAAATCTTAAAGGGGTGAAATAGGGGATAATAGTTTGTATGAAGAATAATGAAACTATAAAAATTAATACGGTACAATAGGCTACTCGCAGTACTTGTTCTACGCAGACGAATTCACAGGTACCAATTAGTAAGCTACAAAGGAACGTTTGTAGCAAAGAAATCCTTAGAATCGGGATTATTATCTAATAAATTTGCGTGATATGGGATAACGTGTCGCAAATTGCTGCGGAAACGACGCTCTTCGAAAAACGCCCTCTGCAGACACCGTGCCACTTTCTAAGGTCGCTGATATCCGGTCTGCTAAATACCTATCATCCATTCCCACAACCCTCTTTTTATTATATACACAGCATGTATGTTCGGCTGTTACCTAACCTTATCAAGTAAATATTTATTTTCCTTTATGTAAGCGACCACATGAAAGCAATTCACATTAAACACCCTTCAAATAAAAACAAATGAGTCGCAAATGAAATTTATTATTACGCTTTTGCAAATAGGAAGGACTGGCTTTGCTTTTATGACAGCTGAAGGCTTGAAATTAAACGAAATGTAGGCACGGGCGACCTTCCAAATTCAAGTGTGTGAAAGTGAATTTAATTGGCATCAGCGATACAGTAATCCAATTGAAATCCACAAACCAGACCTTTCCACGCAATACTCTTGAAAATCAAAGTATACCCGTTCGCGGATTTCAATTTGGAACAAGGGTTCTCATGAGCATCTACTTATAGGAACCCGGGTGGTGGTCTTACCCTTTCTTTTACAAGGAAAAATCTCAATTTTTCCCTAACACAACTTCTCATTGAAATCCTGAACGATTCTTTGCAACTCAAATAAATTCAATTAAGTTCGCTCTTTTTACGGGCTCAATGATGGATCGAATGAAATCTGTTAGTAATTATTATTTATTACAGAGAGTAAATAATTTGTTGGAACAAACAGATGTCATCATCGAATATTTGTGTAGTTATTTTGTCCCGGTGTCAATATTTGATTAAACAATCATATAAATGTAGATAACAAATGACGGGCAAAACATGTGAATGGCAAACCCCGTTTCTTTATTGAATTTTTATATTTAAACTAGTAAGATTTTCATTAAATACCGATCTAGGCAATCTATGGAACTATATTTGTATAAAATTTGTCTAGAGTTTTGGCAAGCAACACACGCAAATGAAGTTGCAATAACGGGAACTCAAAACAGTTTGCTAGAGACCGCATAGCCGAACACCATAATGTTATGTAACACGGTCACGTGGTACAGGCGACTTATCGACCTTTGACCTATAATTACTGAAGATTGCTTTTTTGTGCAGATGAGGACGAGGAGCCGCGCTGTGTGACGCTCACGCCACGACACAAAGCTGCCATTCGATTTATAAGAAAGGTATGTAATTAAATTAAATACAACGAAATTCACCCTCAAAAGTATTACACAAAAATACCTATCTAGCAATACGCCATTTATAATAAACCTATATAAGTATCGTTATAAATTATAACTTTAGTTGAGTAAAAACAGTAAATTTGCGATGGAATAATTTATAAAATTTAGAAGTCCAATTTAAAGTATATGAAGCAATAACTTAAGCTTAATACATTCATAGCCATACAGCCCAAGTATGTTATTCTCTAATTACTCACTCACTCAGTGTGTACTTAAATTACTTGGGCAGATGTAGGTACAAGGTGTACATAATTAAAACCTAACTTGTAAGTTCTGTTTAATTGAATATTATATCGAAGTCAACCAAGATACATTACAAGCACATAATTCTTAACTTATTTGACAAATTCACGATATTTTCCAAGCGGCAAATATGTGATGAGATGTGAAACCTTTGATCTTGGCGACAAGACTTTATTCGACAAATTATACAATATTAGTATTAACAGGACTACACAGAGAACTTAATAATTTTGGCACTTATATTTCTAAATCTAGACAAGGAATAAATTTGCCAATTCTTCGTTACCGGAATATAGTTGTATGATTCATGAGTATTATGGTATAAAAATGAGAGTAGCAACATTGATATAACAACTGCGACAAATTATTGAAAATATATATTTACAAATTCTGTTAGTGTTAACTTTGCACGACTACTATCTCTTCCGAAAACAAGTTGTTACAATCTTACAGTTCGTTAGCTCATCGCTCATAATGAAATTAATTTAGATAAATAAGTAAAAATAAACATCAAACAGTTTGAAACGTAATTTTTGTGTAAAATGTTCAAATTTTTCTAATAATATTTTTTAACTTTCGTTAATATTGTTTTTTTAAATATCAACTGTAAGAGTTCTATATGAAAAAACATATATAACCTACACAGATTCTAAACTCTAAACTTATAGATTCTAAGAGTCCACAAGAGACCGTGTAAGTAATGATTACAAACATTCTGCAATAAAATCAACTCAGTTTTCATAGTTGTTTTACTAAAAATTGTAATATTAAAATATATTCTTCGATAAAGCATGACACAATTAAGTAGAATAGGTACTTTGCAACTACTACTAGCGTAGTTTCGTAAGACGTAGCAAGTGACTAAAGTTTATGAGAATTCATTAAATTCGAATTAAAGTAGCAAATTTTTCAAAAAGTACTATAAATTATAAGTGTGTATATCCTACTCATAAATATTAGATTCGTTAAAATTGTAGGTATTATATAGTATTAATATAACTAGAAGGAACGCAATAAAACCAATCATAAATTTTAAACACTACTAGCTTTTTTATATTAAATTTTTTTTCACAAAAAACTTTGGAACTACGTATATGTTTCACGAATCAACAATTTAAATTAATTATTCATTGGCGATCTATAATTTAATATCATTATATATGACAATGGCTTAGAATAAACGTTACACGTAGATTTTGTAATTTGTTAGCATCTTCTAGAATAGGGAAATATTATTAGCCGAACTTCGATTTATCTCTTCATCACGTTTTGCAGTAGAAATCTAAACTATTAAAGGAGTGGGATAGGTAGGTGCTCATAGAGGTATATGTAACAATGGAACAAAAAGTTAATAAAATCCACCTCCCCTCCGTTACATAATTGATCAGGGTAAAGAAGAAACTTAGTAATCGGGAGCAGCGCTGAATTATTGAACCTGTTTGCATTGCTCCACTCCAATGCTAACTTGTCCTGCGCGTCCTTTTGTTATTGGAGGCCTTGTTTACACAACCACAACCACTTTCTAACTCCGATACTGGATATTTTCCTTCCTCCAACTTTTGTTCGTGGTAGAACATGTGCTACGCCGTAGCAACTGCTACGCGCTAGTAATTGTTGCGCAAAACTTGCACACATGGAAGTGAACAAAGAAAAAGAAAAGTTCGAGAGTATTTCCTCTTCGAAAATTAAAAATGCTTTAAGTTCCATTTTATAGTCTTCTATAATGAATTAAACAATTGTACAAGATTTTGCTCTTACAAATGTAATAATTTTCTGCTGCACATTAAACATTTAATATTGTGAAATTCTGACAGATGAAGTATTTTGTGGCACGTCGTAAATTTAAAGAAGCTCTTAAGCCGTACGACGTAAAGGACGTTATAGAACAATATTCCGCGGGCCACGTGGACCTTCTGGGACGAGTGAAAAATGTTCAAACTAGGTACTCAACTCGCCGGCGACATTATTGCACCTTATTTCTTACTTGCTCTATATCTTGCTCCATCTGGATTGTCCTACTGTTTTGCAATGTGATTTATGTAGTCAACTTGGCATCAAATCAAATGTCTACTCTTGTAGCTCTTGTGTGCAACGCTCATCATATTTACATTTCATATACGATTATAGCACTGAAAGTTTCCTTTGTAAGCAAATATTTGTAACAAAACCGTACGCTTTACACAAAACTTATTATAAAGTTTTTGAATTGGAATTTTCAGTATATAATCGCTGTTACTAAGACAAGAGTTCTTTACTAACTCTCATATAAGCTAGCAGCTACTTCATTTGTCGTCAGGTGCTAAATTTGTGATCCGTTACATAATACTCACTATATGCGTGGCCGCTTCTCAGAGAGCCTTAATAGTGACTTAAATATTAGAGATTACAGAACCCTCTTTGTCAATGACGAGCGTGTTCTCGACGGCAACTGTAATAGCTTGCGAATGTAGCGAATGTACCAGGACTTTGGCACGAAATTAGCTAACGAAATACATAGCTCAGAGATACCGTATTCACAAACACGAACCTTCGTGATTGGCATATAACTATCCTCCATTTATATACGCATTTAAAAATCAATGGTCGTCTATATATATTGCATTTATTTATACCAACATGCCTTGTGTTATTGCAAATTGGCCATTGGATATGTTTTTGTCCGTGTAGCTCAAGTATTTTGTCGCACGCAAGAGATTTAGAGAAGCGTTGAAACCGTACGACGTGAAAGACGTGATAGAGCAGTACTCCTCGGGGCACGCTGACCTGCTAAACCGAACCAAGAACCTGCAATACAGGTGAGGAGTTGGGGAGTCATTGCACTATGGCGTGACGCCGACTCGCCTGCTTCATTCGCCTCATACCTCAGCCAGCCTCCTCTGCGTGCGTCTGGTCTGACCATACCATCTTCCATACTTCACTAGTAATGTAATACTACCTGTCAGTCGTAGCTATTGTTACTTAGACTGCGTTAAGTGTCATCAACAGGTGTCAAAGAAATCCAATATCACATGATTATCGACACTTTGTGGCGTTAAGTATTTTCTTTCATGGAAGGTGAACGTAGCCAAGTCAAACAACTTCAGGTTTCCTTACTTATTGCTTTTGTACCGATAATAAGAGTTGATTCTTGAGAGAAACCCCAATTAAGTTAAAGGAAATAGTTTCATTATCGTATGTTTTTCGATAGCTACTTACATATTTATAATTTATAGGCGTTAAAAAATATGCAATTCTAATGAAATATTAGGTACTTATGGATATTGACAAATTTTAAGATAGGACACATCTAGGTAGATACCTACTTAGAAAACTGATAGTAAATGTTTTATAGGCGGGATTTTAGGCAGAGTGCCAAATAGGCAGTTACAATAACAAATCTGTTGTTTGTAGGGTTATACTACCAACACAATTTCGGTTAAACGTGATTGTGCTTATTAATCGTATTGTCACTTACTCACTTAGCATTTTTGTTTTGTCCATGGTGTTTTTCGTCATTTGTTTCGCCCCGGGTAAGGCTCGTTAAACTTTAGGATCATCTATCATCCCACCGCTTACGCACATAATTGTCTTTCTATTTCTAGTTAAGCGCCAGAATGTTGCACGATATATTTGTTCCCGCAGCAATACACGCCTTAAGCTATCTATATCTGTTGTCATATTTTTGTTACATACTTGAGTGCATGTTTTAAGATATATGCATTAAAGTAAGCAGGTAGTATTAGTTGCGTAAGTTTTGCTACATTACTTACCGATAGCAAAATGAGTCAGAATTCAGAGCATGTGCAATTGCAGTAGAAGATAATTTTTTACTGCAATATATTTTAGCAGTCTTTCTTTAAAATATATTTTAGTAACCTTGAAAAGCCTCTAATGTAAGATTGTTCAGCGGAAGTTCTTAATTAGAGAATACCGCACGACGAACCGAGAATTATCGGTTTGCCCCCATTGAAGGACTGTTGGTGTTAACAAAGGAAATTAATACCATCCAAGCGTTTAAGGTATTCCTTCCCTTCTACTATTTGCTGACGGTTGAATTCGTGAGTAAATTGATTTTATTTGTAATTATACCTACAGTTAGATCGCCTCAATACATTCTGACTATATATAACTATTAAGTTGTACAACAGAAACAGTTTATTTTATGAATCATGTGCAGTGTTTTAGGACTGTTTACTTACATGATGTTACATCGGTGTTTAGTTCAATTCCATTTACAATTTGCTTATGAATCCGTCATTAAACAATAAATTAAATCAACAGGTTAGACCAAATACTTGGAAAACAAGGATCGAAAGCTAAAGACGTCTATGCATCAAAAATCAGCCTCGCTTCCAGAGTAGTTAAAATTGAAAGACAAGTAAGTCAATAATGAACTCATTCGCTTACCTATATGAATAAATTATTATATATATATAATTGTAAAGCAACTCAATTCAAGATTGGTCCATAGATAACATTTCTTACTCGTGTCATGTGGTTTTCAGGTAGATGATATAGAAAGTAAGTTGGATCATTTATTAGAGTTGTATGAAGAAGATAGAAGAGTTCAAAGAAAAATAGGTAGTGGGGCCAATGGGGGTGGAGGAAGTGGTACATCCGGGGACGGTACGCTGGCACTACGCGCACGGACGGCGCTTGTGGAGAAGCAGTGTTCGGAGCCCAACTCGCCGGTATCACGGTCCTACGAGCAGCCGACGCCCTCGTCGGCGCTGCCGATGCCACACAAGCGACCCATGAATAGGGGCTACTCAGATCTAGGGGCACGATTTATGCGCAAAAAAGTGATAGTCAAGTAAGATTCATTCAACTGTCACTCCTCCTCTTGATATATTGCCATATTAATAATGTATGAATGGTTCGCTTAAAGGTCACTGATAATCGTAAGCTTTTATTATATTCATTAAAGTAAAGGTTTTTACCAAAATTAATATAGAAATATAAATATGCTAAAATCCACGAAGTTTCATACAAATAGAATTATTATTTTAAAACAATCATGAAAAAATTTAAGTGACCATTTTTAGTTTAGTTGACTATACGTGATGTTTACGACTGATGTTAATTACAGAACGTCAACAAGTCGAAACGGTGAGTCACCTCGAGACGATGAAGTAGTAATTGTAGTACCGACTGACCGCGAGGACACGCCGCCTCGACTAGTGACGGACAGCTCAGGTGATTATCCCTTTATAACCATAGACATTGACCATCAATCACATCATGACCCTGAATAGGAATATGTAGACCACATTTAAGTATTGTATCTACTTATCTACGACTATGTACTAATAATTAACACTACAAATCAATAAATACCTTTTAACTGACCGCTTTTCATCAAAACTTTAACGCAAATTCACAAATTGCTACATAACAATTAAATAACGTGTCATGACCTTTATTTCCTGCAGCTGCTATTTTAACCAATTGCACGTCATTGCCATAGGTATAAATATGCGAATATTACAAAATTGCAGCATCTTATGAAGACTATTCATCGTCGACTTCTCTCTGACCGGCAACCTCGGACAGCCCCATTCTAATCGGCCACCACCGGCTGCGTGAGTCCCAATCCTCCCGTTTCGATGTGTGGAATGTGTATAATAGTGTCTCCCTGCCCCCTTGCCCCACTCCCGACCCTGAATGTACCTAACGATGGTGTTGCATCTTGAACTACCTTACTGCATTTACATCTACTTCTTTCAAATCTTCTTTTGGTCTTTATTTTCCTGCGTTCATTATAAACATTTATTTGTTTTGCTACATTTTTCCTCTTCGATGTACAATTAATATTTATTACATTCCTAGCGATCAAAGCATCGGAAATACCATTGAAAAGAAATGTTCATCTCTAAAATAAAACAATGTTACCGCTGAAAGGAACAAGTTTGTGAATTACGAGTAATACTATAAGTTTGAGAGAATATAAAATTTTACAGTCAGTATCGGGTAGTTGGTCCGCAGGGATCCCTCGTTACTATGCAATGGTTTTCTTTGTTTTACCCTTTTTCTCATCGGCAACATTTCCTCCAGTTTCGCATGTTTGTGACGTAGACATTCTGTAACTTAGTATTGTAATTTAAACAGACCAAACTTTCTATCTACTAATATTTTTAAAATACGTGACATTGTTATTCGCCAAACTAACATAATATTTTAATTACGTGTTTACAGATTACTTATGGCCTTATAAAACAATTCTAAATTTATTATGTGTGACTACACGTCGATTTTATGCTCTACATGCTTTAATTGCAAATGAAGAAGTATTGGTGACATTGGCGTTGTTAAGAATGCCTGTTTGTCCTCAATGATATTTACGCCCCACAACCATCGATTGAATGAACCTAATGTCCAGTCGATAGGGCGAGATTTTATCGACACAAATTATTGAAGCGCAGTCGCGGTAATGGTGTTACGCCGTATTGTATGTCAACACAATAATATTCAAAGTCAAGAGAAAAACCAAAATGTCGCACATATAAAAATATGAAAACATGATTGTTAATGTATTTTTTAATACTCCCAATCTGACAGTTTGTGATAGATAACAAAGTTTAATGGTCATATAAATTTTTCAGAGGTTTGCGCGAGTTGTTCAGTGGAGGTAGAGACGGAAGCGGAAGCGGGTGGGTCGCGGTCTGGTAGCTCGGGGAGCGCCTCGTGGTGCGAGGGCGAGGCGGAGTGCGGCGAAGAACGCGGCTACGGTTCCGGCGACTCGCTGGCGGAAGACGCGGCGCTGTTGGGCGACGCTGCACACCCCGCCCAGCCAAGAATCGTGCGCAACCCTCGCCGCGATGTCGCCGTCGACTTGCACCTACTGCGGCCCGATGTTTGAGTGCTGGTTCTTCTATTTCCTGGACATTCCGCCGTTCGCCTTTGCTTCCTTCACATCTACTGCTAGTGATTTAAAGGTTCCGATCACGAAAAGTGAACGAAAGACAATTACACCACCATTGGAACCATTTAACTCGGCGAACGCCTTCGTCCCATTCGCACAATTTAATAAACTATTATGCGATAAGAGCATTGTCCACACCTTCACATTTCATTTTAGATAGAAGCTTAAAATGTAAAAATCAGATCATAAGTACCATTAGTCTAGCGCGATGGAATACATAAATAATTGAAGTACATACTCGTGCAACTCCAATCAATAAAATATACAACAACGAGTAGGTAAATACTGTGGTAAACAAGTGTCGTCGATTCCACTCGTTACAAATAAAGACTAAAGACTCAAGTATGTGTATCGTGAAACTAGCCACAGTTGAAACTAGTAAATTATTATTGTAATTAATACGCTTAAATTTTATTTTGTATTGCTTTTAAAGAAGAGTTGAAAACGCAATACTTTTAGATAGACGCTTCTAATTTATAAAATTATAAGTTGTACATATTTTATTGTAAGTCAAGTTATGTAATTATTGGAATGATTAGCATCGAACGAATACAACAGAAATCGAATTATTCCACTATAATTTTATATGCCTAAGGCATATTATTTTGATTATGGAGTTGTAAGTTAGTGATTTACCAAGTTTGATTTGGAAACCTAAGGATTCTACACTTAATTTAACTAAGGGAACCTGAAGACAATCAAAACAAAGAAACTGTGATAGACCTTCTGTAACAATACCAATTATCTTTCGAATTCAAACAGTGAGGCATACACACTAATTTTGAATGTATGTATTAATATAGATAAACGTATAATTAGCCTGCTGAAACTAGTACAACATTCTATATAATACTAGGAAACTCAACTTCCACCTACATTACCTAATTAGGAAAATACTATTCTTGAACCAATTTTAAAACGTTTTGGACACATTTCTTAATAAAAAAGCAGGGTAAAAATCTGCCTGACCTTCAGACTATAATTATAAGATATTTAAATAATCTACTTATAGCAAAGAAAATATATGTATATTTCCACAATTTTCATGGCATCTCTGCTACCACGTTAGAATAACAACTACAAAAATATACTTAGAATAACTTTTGAGTTTCGTGATAGCTTAAATAAAATAAATGAACCTAGAACGGTACAGTCGATGGGACCTACTATTGCCTAACAATTAATTGTACCTTATATTATTCATTGCATACACTATACCTAAGAGTGTGAACTAGAACGACTGATGTCAATTGAATAGAACACCAAAATGCTACGAGTAATTTGAACAATTTTTACTCGAACGAACAATAACTTTAATTTTGCGAAAATGTAATGTAGCACGATTTTCGAAACGCCTTTCTAACAGATAAGTATTGATAGGGTCTGTAGTATTAAAAATAAAATTATCAAGTCCATGCATTTAGTTGCAAAATAAAATACAAGTTGGTACGTTATACGTACGTGCTTGCTTGTTGTTACAAGTTACCAAGTCAACAGGTGTAATATAAGTATATTACAAGCATCGTTGCAATAACAGATATATTCATAGTGCGAAAATTCAATTCGTTATGTACCTATTCTGGGAGTAATGCCAAAAGCACTCGATAACTGCCCAGTTTTTTGCATCTAATCATGCCCCAATAGGTTTGTTACTATAGCTTTCTGTCTCGATTATTTTTTTGCGAATTTTGGACCAATTTTTATAAGTAAGAAATAGATTGTGCTATTTCCAAGTTAATTACTAATTAGTGAAGTTTATTTAGTCCATATAGCTCATATGGAAGATCGAATACGTAATCTATCCTTTCTTAATTTATGCAATAATGTATGTATATGTTATTATATTAAATAACACAAATCGACACATAAGTAGTAACACAATCAAAATCAATATTTTGATTTTCTACACAAAATAAGTGAATATCACTTCATATTGTCGCGCTAAGAAATAAAGAATATTGCCTCAGATCAATGATAAGCACAGATGTAACCTAATTTACCATGAACAAATATTAGTTAGCCACATTCTTCGTTCTAATGATCATATTGCCATTGTCAGAATTAGATACACATTAGATAATATAGTCTTTTTTCAAAACTAGTTCTTCGATGAATACATTACTGTACAATGTTTTCCTTGACGATATAACCCAAAAAAACTGTTTATATCCTTTTTCAAACGCTTACGGGACATTATGGCTTAAATAAACGCATGTCCAACCACGAAGTAAAAATAAGCCGAGACTAAATCCTGCCATGCAGTGAATGAAACTGTGCATCTACTTATCCACTGCCGCCCATTGATGGGCAACGATTCTTGCTCTTGAGGGTGCCCACTGCTTCAACCAGAGGCGATCAAAGCAATACTCATTTTCTTCAATACAGCTTGGCTGCAAATTGTGATTAATGATGATAAATTCTGGCTGGTCATAGCGATGAAGTGCTACTAAGGCTCTGGATGGCAATGGAGCCACCCTAACAATAATGTTTTAAACATGTAACCCCTAGTCAAATAAAGGCAAATTATTTACCTCTTTATTTTTTTAGTTAATCGATTAACTTTGTTGCTACATTCTCAAGTTCTAAACGTATAATGATAAATATTTGCCAATAAAAAAAAAGATATTCTCCCTTTTCTAAACAACGGAAATGGCATCTATGACCTCAATTACCAGAGAACCACTGCAACTTAAGGAAGCTTGCGTTTGTTTGTTTAAGGCTTAAAACCTCGTGTCGAGCTAAAGGTAGAATGCACTTCTTCCACAAGGCAAGCTTGCTAAGTCAGGTAATTTTGCGGTATATCGTAACAACGATTTCTATGCTTATCAATGTTCTGATATTGAATGCACGTCGAGTACATAACCAAATCGATGTGAATACACGAGTGAATGTGACTGCCAAAATAACAAAATTTAACTTTTGAACGTTATCACTTTACTAAGAAACTATGAGCCAAATTTTTCATATAAGAAAAATACGATTACGATTTCAACTGCAAGTATTATCGACATTGAATTTATTGATAAATTTTTATGCCTAAGTCCTTACTTAAAGCAAATTTATTAAACAATCACGGCAAAACCAAATCATAGATCATTGTAAAAATTTAAGTTTGTTATGTTTATTAAAATTTTAATGTTGTTTCCATTTTTCTTAATTATGTACTCTTTAATGTAACATTATCGAGGCATGAAAAATAAAATACTGATAGCCTTTACGAATCCTGTTTTTATTTTTAATAATATTGCTCAATATTGACCTGCCGTTTATACCTTTGACCGAAATATACTATAATATCTATATAAAATACCAACAAGTAATTCACGGAAGTTCACCAAACTAATACTAGATTATGACGAAACAATGGAGGTACGTGATTATCATGTCCGTATCAGTGTAGAATTTCGTCAAGAAAGGCAACCAACCGTCGCTCGTCATCACCGAACAAAAGCGATATCGTGCCTCGTAATGTATTTGGTTAATTATTTCAACGTAAGCCCGGAGTGTCCCCCGAGCTATTGTTATTTTATGCCTAAGTGAATAATACAACATCATATATCATCTTGCAATGAAGTTTTATCATAATATATGCATAAAACTTATTTACTAGACGCCTCGTACACCTTCGTGTTGACTTCAAATGAATAAAGGTATTGTTTGAGGTTCTGGACTGGATATTTCGAACTGAATATTAATGTCCTGTCGGGTATTGTACGGTACTCTCGTAGTCATTTTCTTAGTGGGTTAGGGGGTGGGTTAGGGGTAGGATTGCCGACTTATTTGATTACTGACTTATCTTTTCCGGGACAATTTTACCAAGGTAAGGGAGACGGGATGTAGCAATAAATATATTAAAACAAAATGTGCCGGAACTATATGTCAGATGGCCATTTATCTAATTGACGGTTATAACATGGCCGTAATATTGTTTTCTACGATCTTTTGGGAGTTTTTAATACTCTTCGTCATTCGCAATCAATATTTCGACATTCTTTCGCACGACTACAGCGCTGCGTCTGAGGGACTTCTTTTATGAAAGTATAAGTATAGGTGTTTGGAATCCGGGACAATGAAGTCTAATTACTGGACACAGGACAAGACGAAAAATTCCGGGACAATTCCGGATTTCCCGGACATCTGGCAAGCCTAGTTAGGGGTGGCCGCGCTGAATGTCACTTCTCGAACCCTAAGCACAGATAACTTTAAACAAACCCTAGGTTTAATACTGCACAAGAAACCCTCCGTCCACGTTTGACGGTTGCGGAAATACAGAACAGTCAATTCAATTCTGAATGGCGGTCATGTTGGTACCTATATAATTATTGAAAAATATTTGTCCTATTGTAAAAAGTCGGGCATGACGTTTTGAACTTGACGTCGACGTGCGTCGTCGGGCGCCGTGCGCTCGCATTGGTGCGCCAGGATCACACTGTGGTCGGCGTCTGACGCCTCACTGCGCTGAAGATGTGCGAATCCGCTCGACTGCTACCAAGCGTCGACGCCCGTTTCGGACACATCTAAACAGAGTAGTGTTCACGTAGTGTTGGGTCGTGGAAAAATTTCCATTTTTTCATACCTCCATATTTTTCAGAAAAATAAATATTTTTCCGTACATTTTTTCCAATATTTTTCCTTTAATTTTCCACATTTGACTTTGACACCTGTCAAAAGTTGCAGTTACTAAGCGAAAACAATCTAGCCATTAAAAAGGTTTTTTCGCTGTTGTGAAATCATTTTGAATCTCGTTTTTCTTTAAGTGACTTCTATCTACACAACTTTATTTTACAATTCACGCTAAATAAAACCTCAAAAGATATTTCTAAGAGTAGAACACAATAAAAGCCTTTGAAATTATATTTTTCCCATTTTTCGAGAATTTTTCCAGAAAAGTTTCCACTATTTGAAATTTTTCGGAAAATTACCCAACAGTACCTTCGAAAATGAAAAATAGTCTAAGAACACTACACGTACCGTACGTAAGTCAAGAACACATCAAGCTTAACTCTTTGGACTTTGAAGCGTTTTTAATGCAAGCAGCATAAAGTCGAGTTGAAACCTTAAATGTCAAAACTTGATTGCCCATGCCTGACTCTGCACGTATAGACGTGCAGGCGAAATATCGAGAGTTGATCTCAATTTGGGTTTGAGTGTTTAATGATCTTGTATACGAAAAAAACGATAACATTAAAACATAGTGTCACTGAGAATATAAATTCTAATCCTTTGAGTACGAAAAAAACTTTTTATGAAATTTAACCCATTTCGGCTGTCCCTGATGATTTCGTCCCATACAATGAAATGACCCCTTCATGAAACTGAGTCGATTAGCACTAAAAGAAATTTCGACCAATTTTATTATATTTTTATGGGCAACTCACGCTTGACCAAATGGCTTGACTATGCCAAAATTTGATTTGACAAAAAAGACTTAATAGTCACTTAGACAGTTTCCTTGTATCTTTTACTGCCTCCGTGGCCGAACGGTTACTATTTTTTTGTTGATCCAAAGAAAGACTGCCACGCAGAGATCCCAGGTTCGATTTGTTCTAAGGTTCGGATTTCCCCATACTGTCCCACTGCTGAACATAGGTCATACCTTGTTCAGCATACTGTCCCACTAAAAAAAAAATTAAAAATAACTGTTGCGTAATTTTCCGAAAAATATCAACTTACCCGAAAAATTTAAAGTTTTTTTCAAATATAATTTCGAAGGCTTATATTCTGATCTGCGTTTAGTTAATATCTTTTGAAGTTTTATTTAGAGTGATTTATAAAACAAAACTTGTATAGCTAAAAGCTGCTTAGAAAAATGAGATTTAAAATGATTTCACAACAGCGAAAATACTTTTCTAATGGCTCCATCGTTACTTCTTCATGTAAATTGCATGACCCAACACTAGTCTAAATGGCCTTCTTTCCAGGCATATTTTTATAATAATGATATATGGTAACACTTAAGTGTCATTTGACACTGACATTTTGGATTTTGATGCCCTAAGTTTGACAGTTAAGTTTAGTTTTATTTTTATTTTTAATATAATATAATAGACACACGCTTGAGTGAGTATGCTATTCTTCTTGTAAGCACAGTGTTCTGCGATGCTGTTGCTGTAGTATTTTAGGAAGTAGACGCTAATGGAGTTTTGTTAAAAATTACAATATATTCATTATATGCTCTGTGAAACATAACACACATTGCTTCAGGAGAAACTAAGAATGCCCAGCCAATACGAGGAAGAACGTGCTTGGGAAGGTTCTAATCACACTCAATATGAGGTAAATATTTACTTGTATATGAGCGACCTATACTTTCCAACAGTATAGTTATAATGGTCTTCCTGTTCAGGACGAAGGCGCTGAAGATATTATCGAGAATCCCGAAGAAGTATTGCAGGAATGCCTGGAAAAATTTAAGACCCCTGACTACATCATGGAGCCCGGAATATTTGGACAACTCAAACGATACTTTCAAGCCGGAGGAAATCCAGAGCAGGTTATAGAGCAGCTCTCCATCAACTACAGCGCAGTGGCGCAAATGGCAAATCTGTTAGCAGAATGGCTCATTCTCGGAGGTAAATTGCATACTGATTTAAAACAATATCCTATACTAGGACAATATCATGAATATATTATTTTACGTAAATTTACTGTTAACAGGTGTCAAAGTCACAGAAGTACAGGCTATGGTAGAAAACCATTTGAAAGATATGATTTTGAAAACATTTGACCCGAAGAAAGCTGATACCATTTTCACAGAGGAAGGTGAAGTAAGTATATTATGTTAATTAGGAAAAACTATATACATTGAAGTTAACTATATCGCCAGCTGTAAGTAATCAGAGTCCTGTATAATCACAGTTAAAATTGATAGATTTATTCCAATTCCATTCACTAATTTGTAAAAATGTCACATTTATTAAATGTAAATAGATAAACTGTCAAATCTTATTCAGGTTTAGGACCGAAACACAAAATTGTGATGTGACGTCGCATCGCAGAAATGTATGAGCTCACATGACACATTGCAAATATTTGCTAGTTGCTCCGCAATGCACATTCCTGCAATGTTAATCTATTTTACATTAACAGCAGTTCAACACTTTAGGATCCCTGTCGCTACGTAGTTTAAAAAATATGTTCAGTACAGTTGGCGATTGTCGAAAATAATCACAAAAATCGTGTCAGTGAGACACTTTGCTGCTCGAAATCGCATAGCATCAATTCGCGTCGCAGTGTTCTGCATTGCGAATTCGCTTCGCGCCGATTCGCAGTTTTGTTTCGACCCCTAGGTTGGCTAGGTACACTTAATTTATAAAAAACTCAATTTTCATTCAACTAGACCAACAGTATACCAATGATTTAGTTATTTTTTCTCTACTTTCATGTAATCTCTATTAAGTTACTGAAAAGAAATTTGTTAACCATTTATTAATATAACCCATCTACTTAATTTTGACCTTATTGACACTAATGTATGTTCACAGACTCCAGCATGGCTAACAGAAATGATAGAGCACCCTACTTGGAGATCCCTGATTTACAGACTGGCTGAGGAGTACCCTGACTGCCTTATGCTTAACTTTACTATTAAGGTAAAATTCTCTCAAGATTCTATTTTTACAAGAAGTTTAAAAATACACTGTGAGTGTGCTGTTCATTCACATTTTCCATTAAAATGTCAAACAAATCTAATTGTTTATTTGTGCTTTTCTCAGCTTAGAGGTCTCTTTGTCTACAATAAAAAGTACAGTTGCATTCTTTGCCTGATCTTGGTAATTTACGACTTTTGTAATATATGAGAGAACTTCTTATGAAGTGTAATATTTAGTTTTACCTCAGACTTATATAACTTTTCACTGGTTCTCAGTTGATTTCGGATGCTGGTTTCCAAGGTGAGATCACCAGCATATCAACTGCAGCTCAACAGATTGAGGTGTTCTCTAGAGTGCTCAAGTCAGCCATAGTGGGCTTCCTGCAGAGCTCTGATGACTGGCAGAACAGTGTCAATGAATGTGCTGTAAGTATATTAAAATTTTAAATAATTTTACTCAAATTTGTTGGCTTTTCTGTGTTCTCCTTGTTACTTTCCAAAATGTTTATTTTTTTACATTTAATATGTTTAGAAAAATAAAAGTATGATTACCATACACAAAATTTTATTGTCACTACAAAAAGTTTACTTTTACATAATTACCATAACATATGCAAGAAAATAAAAATATCAAACAACTTTGCTTACCAGAAAATGGTCTGCCATGGAGCTCACACATATGTGTACAGTCAAGTCATTGTGCATATATTATCTCAAGAGCCAAGGGGTGGGGCTATCATGAAGAGGCTCAGCCAAGAGATCACCAGATGTGCTCAACAAAGGTAGCATTTGTAATTTTATATTTACCATAAAATTTAAGGATATCCAGACTCATTCAATTATTACTAAACACATGTTTATACATATAGTCTTGTTTCCTTTTAAGGCGATGAGGTGCCCAAAATTGCTTAAATATGGTGTTTTTGTGTAAGTTTTTAGGTGATAACATAGCATGTGGAACTTTGAAAATAGTACATACTGTAACACGTATCTTGAAGTGTAGCTTGAAATTCCTAGAATATTGCTTATTGTCATAGGTAATACAAAAACTGGATTACAGAGAGACTCTGGTGGTTATTTTTTGACATATTTTTCTCGGGCAAACCAAACTTGCTTACTACCAAATTTGGTGTGGTTATTTAAATGGTACTTATCTTGATCCGACACTTTATTTGTTTTAAATAAAAACAAATTACAAATTTAGGAGTAAAAAGTAACTTTCGCCTACTAAAGTACGAGCTAAATATTTGCTTGCAAATTATGGACAGGCCTTAACAGTGTGAAAAAATATCATACACAAAAAAATACGTAAATAAGTAAATATAATGCACCAATTCGTTGAAATCAAAACAAAATATTTTTTTTAAAGTCAAATTTTTTACCACTAGGTGAGAAGAAAAAAAAAATATTTTTGGTTGGATTAGAACCTAAAACACAAAGTATTCAAAACAACAATGAAATTATTGTTTGCGGTCTTGATTATTTAGTAAAATTACAACGTTGAATTCTTCTGCTTCAGTTCGTGGGATACGTTGCCAGACCTCTGTTTTGACATGGTTTTGACAAATTAATTTATATTCTTAGAATAATAGCGCATCGAAACCTAGTCCGCACACGCTAAGTGAGGCAAATTGAAGCGCTCCCAATTGGGCCTACATGAGCGGGTGGGCTGTCAGTGCTCAAGGTCAACTTGCACCGCGAACAGCTCAAAAATTTTAGCTAAAAATCACGAAATGTGCGGTAAATGAGTGTAAAAATACGTCACACAAACATAAAATAGATACTGACATCACATTCCACAAGGAAGTAACGCGTTTCAACTTGTTACAACAAACAACAAAACCGAAAATTAACCTACTACTAAAACTAGCCTGCATGAATTTGATTTTTGCTACACTTGTGACAGTTCGTTTGATATGAAACTATCATTCTATGCGTTATTATTCTAAGTCTAAATTGTATTGTAATCGGCTGTCTACCGTCGAGCACGATACTTACGAGATATGTAGTTGGACATAGTTATGCAAACTATAACCAACCTACAAAATGTCACTTTCGAGATAATTAGATTTTTGTAAAAACAGTGTGAAGAAATAAATAGGTAAGTTATTTGAGACTAGAGATGCGCCGAGTAGTCGTCTACTACTCGGTACTCGATGTACTCGGCCGAATAACTTGGTTCATGAGTAGTGTACTCGGTTAAAATAAAGCATCACAGCTATAGACATAATAAAGTAAAATCAACAATATATTTACAAAAATTCAAAAAAGATTTATTACTAGAAATTGTAGACAATTGTAACAATTTCTAGCAATTTAGTAATTTAAAACGAAAATTTACATTATTAAAATTTAAAATTTAACAAAGGAAAGTTATGATGTAGGAATATTTACGAGGCTTTCAGCGTGTTCAGGTAATAGTCTGTTCCTTTTTTCTTCATACACATTACCCGCTTCGGCAAATAACCGCTCGCTATACACAGTGCTTGCAGGCGCTCAGAAAAACACTCGTGCTAATTGTGCCAGTTTTGGATATTTTGTTTTATGCTTTGCCCACCATTGAAAAGACTGTGCTCTCGCGACAATAAACTTTCATTGACATATCGGCCTAATTCTAGACCAACGGGGGTTTTAGGATCATCGCGTTCCGGTTGTAATGAACCGAGTACTCGGCTCGGCAAATGTTAAACCGAGTAATATTCGGTACTCGGTTACTCGGTAAACTTGTACTCGGCGCATCTGTTTGAGACAAACGATGTACTGTAGCAGTGCGAACGATATAGGGAAACTATTATATTATATAGCAATAAATAGAAAACATTATGTATCTTTTTATTTAGTTAACGAGAACCATGTTCTAGTTTTTGTAATGAAAGCGCCAAAGATCTACACTACTTCAGTACATGTGACATGGATCCGTTTAGCATATTTTTAAAAAGACATTATATGAAATTAAGCAGCAAGGTTCTTTTTACCTATTAAAAAGTTACTTATTTAGGGTTGGTATCCTGAAGGACTTTTATTTTCTCCGTTTTGGGTTGGTATGTTGCCAGGATCTTTTGTGAGCAGGTAAAGGACACGTCTGGTGTTCTACCTAAATACATAACTCAATTTCACACGAGGTGTAGGTTGTTTCTTGTTTGCATAACAAGTCCAGTTCATAAATGCTTTGATATTTTTTGGTTTGATAGCATGTTTGTATTTTAAGTACAACGCCATCTGTTAGCGACAATCAATATTATGTTAAATTAAGCGGAAGGTCCAACTACCACACTCTTACCGCATCGGGGCGTATGGCGCCACCTTATTGGAGAAATTATAGTAGGCGCGATATCGCTCAAGGTCATCGACGCTTGTCAACGTCGGTTTCATTGGTTGGTATATGCTTGAGTTCCAAAAAAATAGTGCATATTCAGATTTAGAACATCTGGAGTGCATACCAAATGAAGCTGAAAGATAGGAAATTTCTTATGTACTAAGTTGCAATGTGACAGATTTAGATGTACGTACATATTATTATAGTATAATAAGTACGCTAAATTGTTATAGATAGTTTGATTTCGAAACTAAGCAGACTGTAAATTGTATTTAAGGAGTGGGAACGACATTTTCATTAATTTAGAAAGAAACACTCTAGGGTATACCAGTTTCTCAGTAGTCATTTAGTAAGTCCTTCCATATACAAAAATATTTCCAGTGGCCATGACGTAACCCCAATCACGCTGGCGCTGACGGCAGGAGAATCGTGGCGTAATGCGCGCACTGCACTTGCGGCCATGTTATCCCGTGGCGCGCTGAATCCCGCGGATATCACCGTTTTATTCCGCGCTTACACGCAGCCAGAGCCCCCACCAGTGCACTTATTGAGAATTCCACAGTTCCTAGGTAACCACAGTCCAATCTCAATCAATCTTGATTACATAAGATAGACATGACGCGCATCTCGCACCTGTCTCTTAACGTAAAATCAAAAGTAGTGTATCCTCCCTTTTATTTTCAGAACTTCTTGTAGACGCCCTGTTCAAATCAGGAAGTAAACTAAACCCTGAACATAAGTCAAAGTACATGTACTTATTAGCATATGCTGCGAGTGTGTGTGAGGGACACACGCCAGGTAGACCAGTAAAGGATGAGCTGAAGCCAACAATGCAGGCTATCGAAAAAGTACACGCTGTATGTTGCAGTTCTGCAAGTTCTAGTGAATTGATTGCAGAGCTACCGACTTTGTATCACTGTATAAGGTAAGACATTTTATGAACATCTCGAGATTTTCTTCTGGACTCTGGACTTAACCTATCCTATACATAGATTCGTAACTGACTTTGTAGTTAATTTTATTTGCGATGTACGCGAAATAAAGAAGTAATTAACATTGAATAACGTAATCGATATATACACGTCCCACTAATCACTGAAATAAAATACTGAAATTTTCTTTAAAATCGTTTTCAGATTTCCAGTTGTGGGTATGGGAGTTTTAGTTTGGGTGGAATGTGTAGTCACAGAGCCTTCATACTTTAAGCTATGCACTGAACATTGCCCAGTACATTTAGCACTTTTGGATGAAGTAGCCTCATGTCATCAACTGCTGCATCATAGATTGTTGAGACTTCTTGTACAGCTGTTTGAATCTCCTCAGGATGAACTTGAGATTTTAGTACAGGTAAGAAACCTAACATTAAGAAGTCTGGCACATTAGTGTTAATTTGCTGACACGATATCTTAAATCGTCATAAAGAAGTAGATACCTCCTTTATACACTGATGCAGCCTTTTATGAATTACATTTTATTAAATTTAATTTGTAAAATTGATTTTCAGTTGGAACTAAAAAAGATGCTTTTGGATCGCATGGTGAATTTATTGAGTCGCGGATGTGTAGTTCCCGTCTTGCGTTACGTAAAACAGTGCTGGCAGAGAGGCGACACTGATATTTCCCTCATTAGATATTTTATTACAGAGGTAAATTAATAATTTGAAATATTAATAATAAATATTCCGTAATATTCTGTTTATTTACCGCGTTTGTGAATTTCGTTTTTCTCAGAGGTTGACTGGTAGAGAATGCTTTTAGCATTAAGTCCGCCTTTTGTACCCTTTGTATTGTGGTCAATAAAGTTTAATAAATAAATAAATATATATAGTAGACAAGTTATACAAAGCAATATGTGTGGAAAATAAGAAATAATCTGTACATTTTTAGAAAATAATAATATAATATTTCATAAATTATTCTCTTCAGGACCATAAATCATTTCATAAATTATTCTCTCTTCATGTTCTTAAATCATTTATGATTTTTAGGTACTAGACGCTATTGCGCCACCTTACACTCCCGAATTTGTTCAGCTAGTACTCCCAATGGTTGAAAACGAAGAAATAACTGGCACCATGAGGGCAGAAGGCGAAAATGACCCTGTATCGGAATTTATTGGTTAGTTTCAACTTACATGTCAATAAACACTTACTTTTTAAAATACATTTATTTATACATTTTTTTTTTGTTTCAGTTCACTGCAAGGCGCATTATGTTGCTGTTTGAACAGTTATTAAAATAATCTAAGATTTTATCAATAAAATTATCCATGTTAAGAACATTTTTTTGTTAACAACCTCTAGCTGCTTTTCTTTCATAATATCTCTTTACAGCTTGTACAAAAGCATCACCTACAGTTCTCTTTTTCCATATATCAATTTTAGGCTTAGGTGGCGGAACTGGCTCATCCTTTGACTCTTTAGTCTTCGTGCTCTTGGACTCTGTATCTTTAGATTCCACTTTGGGAGCAGGTTCTTTGAATGTATCATTTGATGGTGGTGGTTTTGGAGTTACCTCTGGTGATTTTTTAACACTTTCCTTATTATCGACATCTTCATCACTGGGATCATCAACAGAGAAGTCTGAATCTGCATCAAGCTCAGCATAATTCTTAGTCCTCTTCGCTTCTCTAATATCAGTGATGTTTAAACGGTTAATTTCCTCATCAGAATCATCAATCTCTCCTTCAGATAAATTTTTCTTTAAATCAGCAGAAGATTTTCGCTTTCTGTAATTCCTTTTCCTATGTGTTTCTTGTTTTTCTGGTGATTTTTCATCTTCATTATTTTGAGTCTGTAGTTTACCTACAGCTATATTTGCTTCATCATCTTCTTTATTCTTATCTGATCCCAACCTTTGTTCATACAAATGTCGATAGAATCCACCTGACATCAAAAATAAATATATTAATAACACTTATGCGAGCTTACTATCTTAATCAGATGGTTTTTCAATGTTAGGCCAAAACAGAAGGACACATAAATTGATGAACTTCAACAATGCCAAAAACATTTGAAAACGATTGACATTTAATACCTAAGTCTTTCTGTTTAGTGACATCCCCAATGCTCTCTAAGTACTCTTCCCGCTTCTCTCTTTCTTCTTCCAGTTTCATCTCCTCGAGCTTCTTCTTGTAAGCTGAAGTGACAAACACTTCTTTGTCAGCATATTCATCCCCTTCCTTTTCCCTTTCCTTTTGAATCTGAAATAAGGTAGACTTTAAGTTTATGTATAAAGCAATAAAGTGTGAAACAATACGTAGGAACTTCAAAACTGTTCTCGTTAGTATACAACACAGACATTTTGCTTTATGCTGCTATTTTACGGCAGTGTTGCAATATTCAAGAAATCAAGAAGGAAAAATCTATATAATATGCAAATGCTTAAGTAGGAATGATAAGTGATATTTTATCAGGTTTTTAATCTTAATGAAATTACCAAGAATTTACACAAATTACATATCATCACGCCTGTCTCCTACTGGGGTAGGCAGAGATCATGCACCTCCACTTACTATGCTTCTTACAAACCTTCGCCTCTTCCACTCGATAAATTACACAAATTCTCCAAAAAATCTACCTGTCTTTCAATCCTTCTCTCATTTTCAATTTTTCTCTTGGTGGCAGCTTTCAACAAGTTCTCGATATATCTCGGCTTCTTTTCTTCTTTGCCCTTAGTCTTCTCTTCCTCCTTCTTACTGGCCATGGAGTCATATATTTCATCATACTGGTACACAGTGGGATCTTCTTCTATAGCTTTTTCTTGAGATATTTTTGCCTGTAATGTGTTACATTCATTAAACAGTTCATTAGTACACTTTTTTGTAACCTGTAGCGTAGATGCTGCCAAAAAGTGACAAAATAATGAAAGATGAAACACTCTCATAAAGAACAGTTAAGAACAAACCATGTCAAACATTATTTTACTATTGTTTGCTTCCTTTAGTATTCTTTATTGATATCATGTGCTATGACTTGTGTCTAATACAAATTTAACAATTTAAAAATGGTTAATTTAAAGTTTAAATTGGACATAGTTATGCAAACAAGAACCAACCCACAAAATGTCACTTTCGAGATGATTAGATTTTTGTAAAATCAGTGTGAAGAAACAAATAGGTAAGTTATTTGAGACAAAAAACTTAACAGAGTTATGTGTAGCATTGAGAATGATATAGGAAAACTGATTTATATTGATTTTTCTTTGATTTAAGTATTTTTTTAGATCAAAAACCTGGTGGTTCTTTATTGCAAAAATACTGTTTTGTGGGATGATTCTTTACTGCAAAAAGGTTTAGGTTTTACAGGTAGACAGATTACAGTAAATAACTTTAAATCCCTTTGTTATCTATCTGTCACTATTTTGTTATGACAAGAACATACACACTATTAAGTAAAACACTGTTGTTCATCACCCCACATTACCTAATCACCATCGTCCACTTCTACCTCAAAATCAACTTCACCAGAAAACTCATCTATATTATCTTTAACTGTATCATTCCGTGTTAAGTTCTTGTAAAAGTGTTGTGCATCTTCTAGTACAAGATGCAACAACCTTTTCGGGCCGTTTAACTTTGCTTCAGGGATGGGATTTCTTTTAGACCAAACTAGATCCATTAATTCTAAGGTGAATCAGGCAGTATTTTCTCGTAAATTTTATCTACTTTTACTTTCATTTAGTCTTTAATCTAGGTTACATCTCTCAAAAATTAAAAACACAATATCTTAAGCATAATCTCGTTTATATTAAGAAGATACTCTTTTGATCCATCAGTTACTTTTTACCTTTTTATTATTTTTTCCAGGTTAGTAAACAACAAAAATCTTTTTTACATTTATAAACTTTGATTGGTTTATTTTTTCTGTATGTGTTCGTTATTTACATATTATAGTCTTCTGTCAAATTGTTGAAATTTTAGAGCAAAGTCGATTGGACCGCATCACATTCTTCACTCCAGTCTCCAGACTCTAGAAAGCGAAGACTACTGTTTGAACTCTTGAGTAATCATCTAATAAAGTTTTTAGTGTCAACTTCATCTTTATATTTCTGTTTTGGCCTACGCAAGTGTCACTCCAAAGTATTAAGTGCTTCATGCCGTCGTTAAGGCTCTCCATTACGTGCTCAAGAAAGCAGGAGTTCACTTCAAACTCCTACTCGCTTCTCCTTCTACCCAAACATTGCAATAGGAATGGTTGTTGCTTCCTGAGTGGATGTCCAAATTGTAAACCCTAAGCTGTCTTTTGTAAAACACCTCACGGATCACCCTCTGAGGTGAGACAGCTTTGGGTTTACTTTACCTCTCCTGGGTGTATACGCAGGAGAGGTAAAGTTGTTTGCAGGTCGAATGTGGTTGTTTTGATGAATGGATCTTGATGGGTCACCTGTGAGCTGGTTTTGTAAATACTGACCTTTTTGTAAGTGCTTAGTGTAAGCATCTTCAACCTGGGCCTTTTCTTGTTGAGGCTTGTTTCTTACTGCTACCGTAATAATAATGTAATAACACGGCATGTGTTTGACTTAGCTTCTGAAAGCGGAGCATTTCTCATAAACATAGTAAATAAACTGCTCACATGTGTCTCATACTACGAAATTAGCCCTTGGAACTCCACCAAAACAATCACAGCAGGCCAAACCCTGCATAAAACTTTACCTCTTCTACGCATACTAATTTACCCAAAAATGTGGTATTTTATAAAAGACAAAGCTGTCTTTATGTTAACAATATGGACACCCACTCAGGACATTGCAACATTTAGATACAAAGAGAAGCGAGTGGGGGTCCTCGGGAAGTGGGCTCCTGCCTTATTAAGCATGCAAAGCAGAGACTTGAAGACGGTGTGAAGCATTTACTACTTTTGGAATTATTTTTATGAAGGTCAATATACAGATAATGGTCGAATATAATGTGTTCTACAATTGCAATAAAGACTATACACGCCAGATGACTATGTGTAAATAATGAAGACCTGCAGAAAAACTAAATCAATGAAGTTCATAGAATGAGATGAATTATAGTAGAAACGAATATGTTAGATTTACCACTTTACCAGCTTACTTTTTGTGTTGCTGTTTTTGAAAATTCATAACCATAGTTCAGTAAACTCTTAATAATCACAATCATTAGGACGAATCACGATTTTATGTATGTAAATTATCATTATAATAATTGTATATTGGAATGTAATTATCTCCCACTCTTTTCACAAAATATAATTACCTATAAAGGACTAAGCATCTTGGTTATTTCATAAGGGACTATATTTGATTTGCAAAATAGAACCAAACGCATCTTGGTTCCTTTTAGCAATAAAAAGTAAAGAAAATGTTCCTTTTTATTTCATTAACGAGAACCATGAGGCTTGGTTCTAGTTTTTGTAATGAAAACGCTAATCTACTGGTACATTTAGCATATTTAAAAAATAAATTAAATTAAGTTAAGCAGCATGGTTCTCTTTAGCTTTTAAAAAGTTACTTATCTATCTACCCTGGAGAACTTTTATTTTCTCCGTTTTTGCTTGATATATTGCCAGGATATTTTGTGAGCAGGTAAAGGTCACATCTGGTGTACCTAAACACATAACTGAATTTCACTCGAGGTGTGGGTTGGTTCTTGTTTGCGTAATTATGTCCAATTATTACCTGTCTGTTTATGTTGTGACTGGGTCGAAGTAAAGCAGGTCTTTTCCTAATTTCATCATCAGAGTCGGAATCATTTCCGAACACATTCCGAGAAGCTTGAAATGTAAGCGGCTGCGGTTTGTCCTTTCCAGGTAATATAAGACCGTACCTAAGACAAGAAAACATTTAGAACTCTGTCATGTAATCAAATTTATGTCGTATTGATTAAAAAGAAACTTACTTTTTATTAGCAGACATGATTGTCTTCTGTCAGTATTACGAATCTTTTTTCGCTAAAATACACCGAGCTATCAAAAAATAATCTATAATTGCGAGCACACATAGCAGGTCGGTGCCGTGGTTGCTGTGCCTGTTCCTGATTCCTCCCGTATTACATGCGTATTACTCTATTCTTTGCGGTGCAATTTTAGGTTGTTCGATGCCGTAGCCGTAGTAGTGACAGTGTTGAGTTTGATAGAGAGACTTACCTGAAGTTAGATGGAATATTTTTTTTCTCCGAATCGTGTCTACTCTTTTTCATCAATAAATAATTGTGTGAAACTTTTATAATAAATATATTTTGTCACTTTTGTATTATTACATGTAACTCCAATATAATTTATTTTTAGTCCAAAATAATTCAAATTAATCATCAAAAACATTTCTTGTTTTGTTACGCTTTAACTGTTTAAAATTAATACACCACTAGAACGTCAATTTGGACTCAACCAATCAACACATAAAGGATGGAAAAAAAATAGTCAACATCAGATTACAGTTGTCAAGAGGCAATGTGAAAGAAGAGATTCGCTCTGGACCTTTTGGAGGGAAAAGTGTCGTTTTTATTTTGACTTTCAATTATTCTGTGAAATCTAGTTTAATGTGGAATAGGATAGTGCTATTGTGCCTTAATCGAACATTAAAACGCGAAATTATACGAATCCCCTACTAAAATACCTGTATCGGCCCGTTTTAAGGAATCCCGAGTCAATCCAAACACGCCGCCTCAAATTTCCTGTCCTCTTTGTGGCGGCCATATTTACAGAAACAATTAAACGAAGACATGGCTCAAAAATAATGTACCAAGACTTGGCTGTTTGGTGTAAAACCTTTGCCTTTTCCTTTATGGAATTAAGAAAAAAAAATGTGAAAGAAGAAAATCAACTAAAAAACGCAACTATTTGAACTATACTAATAATAATTAATAAAATAATAATTTTAATACTATAATTTTTTTTTTGTTTCGTTTTTTTTTCTTTCAACTGTGACATTGGCAAAATCATCAGTTCTCATATTGATGGAGCCATAAAAATAAAAAGTGAAGTGAACTATACTATACTTAACTCTTTGAACTATACTTTTATACTGCAAAAGTGTCAATCTCGTAATTCCTCGCCTGATCCCTTTTTCTCCAACTTAATTCCATTTCCAAATTACATTCTATGATATTATAAAAGTTTCCCCGTTTTAAAACCAAGTTAAAACACTTTGTATGTGGCTGAAACTAAGCCAAAAAAAAGAAATAAGAAAAAAAGTGTAAAAAAATTGGCGGGTTTTACTAGTAATTTTTATATCACGTGCGTTTCATGATTATTTGTTACCATTAAACTAATGGCTCTAAACTCTCTGATCTCTGGCCAATGCCAATGCTTTATAAATAAACAATAATAATTGTATTTGCACAATGAATCGTAAATCGGCGCAGTTACCCCGAACACCATTACAATTTTATGTTAAACTGTATTGTAAAAGAAAAGGAATATCCGCACCTGAGGTAAGACAAAGGTAAAGTTGTAATTATTATATATCAAATAAAACTATTTCGGTTTTATTTGATATTATAATAATTACAACTTAAATTGTTATCATTAGACATATTAGTTTATTTCACCTGTTTCCAGTCCAGGAACACTGTGATTGAAGCGACGAAGTCCTGGCTGTCATTGGGTACTCAGGAAAAGCTGAAAATCACAAAGAAATTTAAAGATAGCAATACCAGTTATAAAAATAAATATGCAAATTATCTGAAGAGTGCTGAGCCGTATTTAAAGAAAAAGAAGTGTAAATGGTGAGCTACATGTACTCTAATTGAGGATCATTTTAATCACCAGAAAGCCTGAACCTTGAACTGAAACAAATAACTTGCATATATGGCCTCTTTACGATGCTCAATTAATGCTTATAATTCACCCTTAATTAATTGTGCTAAAAAAGTTACACAATTGGTTGTGTGGGGTGTCTAACACCCCAAATTAGATTTGTGAAATAAAAAACAAAATACATGCAAAATCAGGCTTTTATTAATGACGATACTTGGTCACACTTATTTCCTAGCTTATAAATGTCGTTCTGACTGATAAAACATTTTATTAATTAAAAAACAACATTTGTAAAAGCTCATTTTCTTCTTCAATTTTTCACATCACAGGCAAACTAGAATCATGTAATCATCGCACATATGTTTTAAACCTTTCGAACATTCCGTCTTGGTTTTTCGGTCCTTGATTCTAGGACATACATGGCATTGTTTATGTGAAGGCGACTGGACTACTCTAGATGCCAAGTTAGGATCTTCACTTCAAGCCTCTTATGTCATTCTTGTAGCAGTTGAGGTGGTGTGCGAATACTTTAGTTTTCGCTTTGTTCTTATGCACAGTGACTTCATGATGTTGTTCATCATGAAGTCACTGTGCATAAGAACCTTCAGAAGCGCTATCAATAGCTTCTTCGTCTTTGTCTTCCAATTGCTGCACAATCTCTTAAACAGTCAATTCACGTGGCATTTTACAGCTATCTCAAAACAATAAACAAAAAAAGCACCACATTACAACATAATCTTTAAAATGCCAATATATTCATTCTATAAATATTACTACAACATATTTTTGTCCATCTCTACTATTTTAATACCTAATAATAAAAAAATGTATTCACTGGAATGGAATGGAATTTTGTCTACACAAATGGTTGTGTGGGGTGTCACGCACCTCAAACTCACTCTCTGAGCACAACATTACACAAATTAGTGCAGATTACGAATGAATTTTGAAGTACAATCATGTTTACGAAGCTAACCTGAAAACAGGTGCTGTAAGTTTAAATTTTAAAAACTTATGAGCTTAGAAACCTGCAATGGGGTTTTTTTTAAATTACAAATAAAAATGAATTTATTTTTGCAAATATGCCACTTATTTAAATAATAAAATTAAAAAACAATTTGTTTTTCAACAGGGAGTGTCAATCTACTAACAAAATTCAAGAAGTAGGGCAGAGCAATAAGCCAGTAGATAGGGAACTAGCACAAAGCTTGCCATTTCAGACTAGAAATCAAGAAAATCCTATACCCGTTGGCTCAATTAGAGGCATATCAACAGATATAGATGATATATCTTCTAAGTAAGTATTTATTTGTTTATTATGTTACATTGTGCAAACACATATATCATTACAGATATATATCCAAATTTATAATGTCAAATCACATCATTATTAAAATAACAATAATAGTAACATTGGGAGACGCGAGAGTCTAAAATAGATAATAATAATAGCCTTTATTGCAGATACAATTCAATTCAAATATTATGTATACTTTGTTATGAGAAAATGCAATTCATTATTAAAAAATTATTAAAGAATATAAAATATCGAGTTCTTAGGTTTTCGCGATTGTTACACATAGGAAATGAAACTATGTTTCCGGATTTAAATCGCGTATATTTGTTGTTTCAAACAAACCGACGTTTCGGGCCCTTTACAGGTTTCATGGTCACGGTTGACTGAGGTGGTACAATCTTCCACCAGTTATGTCTAATATTGATGCAAACAACCCAATTTTTTCACTATAGTTAAAATAGTTATTAATTAAATACCTTATTTTTAATTTTACAAAGAAACATTCAAAACCCTATATTAAGTTTTACGCTACATTAAGTTTTACAAATTATTTTATTGAATGAATTTTTATTAAGTTCAATTTATTATTAATTAATAATATAAATTAGAATAAACTAAAACTAAACCTTTGTTTGAAAAAACAAATATACGCGATTTAAATCCAGAAAAATAGTTTCATTTCCTAAATATAAAAATATCTTACACCTAGTGTAATACTAAAAATAATAGAAAAACTTAAATAGTTTCAATATTAATAATTCAAAACATTTTCCTATAATTAAATTACATCCACATCAGCTTGTCTTTCGACATAGGCCTCCTCCAGAAAGTTAGTTTTCCTGTATGCCTGTTGTTGCCAAAATGGGCCTGCCACCAATTTTAAGTCATGAAAGCTGTCAATATGCGCCTCCGCAAACATGCGTGATGTGCTACAAAAGCGTGGCAGTCCCAACAACCTCCTAAATCCATTGTTACATTGAACACGCAGAGCCGCATTGGCCGCCTTTTTAGTGTAGCTTATCCGCTGACTACACGTGTAGAAGGTGAGACAAACGCCTTGAAAAGGGTAGCTTTAACATCCACATCACAGCGCGCAAACCTGCGGCACTGCTCTCCCTCTCCCTGTGTAAATAGTTTAAGGTTTATTTATTGTACTCGAATTTGTTCTAATAGTCTTAAGTGGTAAAAATAAAGTTTGTATATGTGTCTCGTTTTATTCCAATAAAATAGAGAATATGCCTGCTTGATCCGACTCGCGCGCAGATGAGCGCATACGCAGTTAGCGCGACTGCTTATACACCTGAAGCGGGGGGCAGGGTAGTATAAGTAGGTCGCCCGGCACAAATCGCCTGCGGGCGCTTTACTGAGGTTGTTATGTACCACTTATATGTAGTTTTAAGACGTTATGTACAAATTAGCAGTAAGAAATTTATAATAGAAAAGTATTTGTAATAAATTAACGTGAGAAAGATGAATAAATAGTACAAAGGGGTGAGGTAACTTTAGGCGGGAAAAGGAAGGCTTGCTCACCTAAAAAAGGCGCACTGGCGCCAATATATACACAACCCAAAAACAGCCTAAGGTCGAGATACATAGAAAAACCCGAAGAAGAGCCACCAGCCAACCTTACCAGACAAAAGGCAGCCTCCAGATCTTCACAGTATATACAATCGTTGTTTGATTTGAAACCAGTCATAGGTGCATCCCGCACATTATAAGACCTAAAGTACGTAAGCCTTTTAAAAAAATATTTTGGATTTTTTCAACTATTAAGCAAACTTTTTTCCTCGGGATTCCATATTATAGAGTATGACTTCTGACTAGCACATTATATAGAATTTTTAATGTCTCTACACTAATCAAAATCTTAATCTGTCTTTGTATAAATCTTAAACTGCGTTATGCTTTGCGATGCTTTTTTGCAAAGTTTAGTTATATGCTCACGAAATGTCAAGTCCTTCGAAAAATATAGTCCTAAGTCACTCACTGAATCTATCCTATTTAGTGCCGTTCCATCAACTCGTCTATGCATGGATTATGTGCACGTGTGCAAGACATAGGTTGGTTGTTGGTTTAGGTAGCTACAAAAAAATTTAAGCAACGCCGTGGTGAATCCAGCGGACGCTAACTTTGTCAACAATATGTCGTTCTTGACCGTGTCGAAAGCTTTACGAAAATCAAAGTACGCTAGATCCACCTGACCACCCCACATCTGCCTAAGGATGAATGAGCTTACATAGTGCATGAAAAACAAATGATTCGAGTGTGTACCCCGCCCTGGCCGGAACCCATGCTGCGCATTTGACAAGTATGGATCAATATGTGGGAAGATCTTATTGTAGAATATTAAAGCTGTAACGAGCAGTGATCGCAAGTTACAGTTTACAAGCTGGCCGTGATAAATTGCTTTCTCCAGTTCACTGTTATACCTTTTTATGGAGTTGAAATACTGTTTAATAAATTATTATATAAATGTTCGTCACATACTATAAAACTCCACTTATGCTCCTGATATACCTATATTGCCGGATTTGTAATTATTTGCTTTCTATTACAGGACTGAATTTGAAGTAACACGTAACCAAGAGCCACCAGCAGTTTTAGAACAGCAATCAACATCCAAGCCTGATATTCCTGAACCTGCTCCTCCCAATATATGGTAGTATTTATTACAAGTACCAATATCATTTACTGTAACCATTTAAGAAAATTCTATACATATTTCTAGTTGTTACTGTCACTTTATTTCAATTCTCACTCACTCGTTCACTAACAATTTCCAACCGTTTAAAAGAGTCATTCTCTTACAATGTGATTTCTTATGTATTTGAATTTTTTTTCAGTAATGCAAAACAACTATATGAGATTATTAAAGAATCAGAAGAAACAAGTCCTAATTGGAGTTCCCTTACTAAGCTGGAGAAAAATAGATATCAAAAAGCAGTACTCATGTTGAAAAAGGAGTATATTAACAAATACAAAGAATATTTAGAAAGTTTACCTATGAAAGAATTATTTAATTATTATAATAAAAACATTAATTGATATATTTATGTACTTTTTATTAGAAATGCAACGGATACCCGGTAACTATTCGGCATCCGGCCCATTTTTACTATCCGGCCGGATACCGGATGTTTAAAACTGAGAAAAATCTTAATCAGCACCTAGGTCAAATAAATCTATTTATCAATTAAAGATAATAGTAATAGGATAAACAGCAACCACAGGATCGTTGACAATCTGTTTATTACTTGAAACTGAAAGAACTATGAAGTTAGACAACGTGATCTGTAAATGTACTCAAATTTCAATACAGACAAATTATGGTGGATAAAGACCAGTTCGATACCTTCAATGAACACTAAGCCAACTTAATTTTTGGACCTGCTCTGTTTTTATTTTGTTTTTTGTTTCTTTTTTTTACAAAATTCGTTTTTTTTTGTTCTTGTTTCTTTTTTTCACAAAATTCGGGAAGCACAATTAAGATTATATTTATATTAAGCAGCCATACTTACTAAAGCAAATAAATATATGGCTGTTTACAAAAATAATAGAAAATGACCAAAAAATAAAGATGGCGTAGTGTTCATTGGAGGTATCGAGTTGTTCTGCATTAAGTGGTAAAAATTGGTTCTATTTACTTTCATAAAAGAGACCAGCTTCGGAGAACAGTTTTTCACTACAAACTCTTGCAAACTTTCTTAAATTTTAAGTACTACTTGTTATTGTCAAATGACCAAATGAAAGGTTCGCGATCACGATCGATGTGAACTACATACATCAAAAGTGTCTAGGGATCAAGTGAATATTTTTGAAATAAAAATTATTTAACCCTTAATCGGATGCGAGCTAATCGGCTAGTAATGATAGGATTTTCAGTTTATTCTGGTTAAATATAATATAAAGAAGAAACCTAATTTATAAGAAATTAAAAAAAAAATAGTAGGGTTGGTTTTTTTAAGGTGGACAATATGCGACCATTGTCTGATAACTGTGATGAAAAGTGGCAACTATGTGGCCGTTGTCTGAATAAGAAAATAAAACTTCCAGCCATTTTAATGGAAATAAATGTAATACGTAATAATAAAATAATTAAGATTGTTACATGTATTTTTCAGCTAAATGAAACTTTTTAAAACATCCTTTGACGCAGAGAGATACACCACAATATGAACATTTTATATTCGACCTCTTCGTTTCTTTCTTGGTCGAGCAAAACTTGCAACGCTTATGTCTCCTGTGCTTCCGGGAAGTGCACGCCAACACTCTGAAGACGAATTTCGTCTTCAGAGTCTTCACACCAAAATTTCCACCTTTCTTATTTTTAAAAATAATTGGCCTCTGTTTTTTGCATGTGAAGTCACTAATAAGTGCTCTTGCAAGTCGCAATCTAAAAAGTCGAATCGATATCCGACCAATTTTCTAGAACTTTTATTAGTGCATTGTTAGACAGTGGTCTATTCGATGACATCTTTCCCTGTAAAAAATTGAAATTGCTCAATTAAGTAAATAACTATCAAAAACTATAGTAAATGACACAAGATGAAAGATAAACAAATACGAAAAGAACGGACAATGGTCATATATTAGCCACGTACTTTCAACACATTTTTTAGATATAAATTATATTGTAAACTACCGTTTCTGTACCTTCAACACTTAAAAATATCATTAAATCCACAAATAAATCATAATTATTTACTTACCGAAATTTTTCAAGTCACAAATCAAATAATTAAAAAAAAAACGCGGTCAGAGTACCGTTTATGAAACTTTTTACCGCCAATTTGAATTTGACGTTCATTAGCGCTCTATTCTTTTATTTTTTTAGGTAGTACTGCCAACATGACAAAATAGAACGTTTTTTCTAGTAAAAAAAGAAAGTTATAATGGATGCGTTCAGATTTTACTACTGTAAATAGTTAAACAATTTGACTTATGTAGGTGGCATGTATTCTACCATTGTTTGAATAAGGGTTAAGCAATATTTACCAAATCCAGTATTCCAGGACGACTTCTTACTTTAATGCTTATGTTTTATTTAACCGCTTACCCCTATATTTAATTAAAATAAACTAAAATTGATGTTTTTGCAAATTGTGGGAAAAAACTCAAATTAACGGCGTCAAAAAAATGGCGAAAATGATGATTTTGCTCATTTTTATTGTAAAGATAAGAAAATTAATAATCTGTATTTCCACCATTAACACGAATCACACAATTACAGCGATTTGGCATGCTTAAGATGAGTTCATCAAAATCACTTTGAGGAATGGCCGCCCATGTGTTTTGTAACAAGTCAAAATATTGTTGTAGAGTATGTACGGTATGCATACTCGGCACAGCTCTTCTTTGAAGTATATCCCATGCGTGCTCAATTGGATTGAGGTCTGGCGATTGAGCAGGCCACGGCAGAACGTTGATACGAGCTTCGGCAAGAATGCGTGTTACGACTCTAGCCGTGCGTGGACGTGCGTTGTCATGCATTAGTTGAAATGAATCACCCAACTGGCCTCGCAAAGGGATGATAACATCTGAAACAATCCTCTCTGCGTAAACTTGAGCATTGAGGTTACCCCTGATCCAAATGAGATCGGTTCTTCCGCCGATCCAAATACCGGCCCATATCATTATTGTTCCCCCACCATATGGATGAACTTCCTGACAATATCTCAAACGTTCATGACGTCCAGATGTTCTCCAAACTCGAGTAACTACGTCTTGTATCCGGTCTCATACCGAAGCGGGATTCATCCGAAAAGCACACATAACGCCAGTCTTCTTCCTCCCAGTTTCTGTGTTCGCGAGCCCATCGTAAACGGGTCCTGCGATTGCAGGGTGCAATAGGTGGAACTCTGAGCGGCCTTCGGGATCGCAGACCCACTTCACGTAAACGATTTCGGATTGTTTGATCGCTTATTAGCAAGCCTGAGGAGCTGTGGAGCCTCGTAACCAACATCATGGCGGTCATGGTACGATTCCGTCGAGCAGTATTTTGGATATACCGGTCCTGTCTGCGAGTCGTGATGCGAGATCGTCCTCCATGTCGCTCGGCGACGCTGCCCGTCATGCGATAGCGCGTCCAGAGGCGACTTATGACGCTCTGTGTAGTGTTAAGAGTGAAAGCCACAGCACGTTGCCTGGAACCAGCTTCCAACATTCCGACGGCTCGCATCATCACTTCTCGGGTTAAATGATGTCGTCTCTCCATAATAATGTAAATTGTTTCGGTTCCGATGCAGATATTGTAATGATTTTGTCAAAACGCTATAACTCATTTTTATACAAAACCACATTGACAATCGATTTTCTTCTTATTATCGAATTTTAAACAATATTCCTTATTTAAATGTTAAAACTCACTAAAAAGTATCAATAGCGATACAAAAAAGTTAATATAATTAACCCTAATTGCAGCAATACTCTTAAACGTACTTGATCCCTAGACACTTTTGATGTGTGTATCTTCAAATACAACGTGTACCTACAATAATGACACGCGTAAGTAGATTTTTTTGCAAATATGGTATCAAGGCTAAGAATTAGATAGATTACAAAGAAATCAAACTGAAACAAAACAATAACGAGCGTATCAAGTATACTTACAACAACTAGAAATTTTAATATAGCCAAAGAAGGATGTAATTGCTTTTTTACTTCTCCACCGCGAGAAATTTGCATTTGGCATAACAAAGAAACAGCACAGATATTAAAATATTGCCGAATTTGCGATATTTTTCACTGTTAACATTTTTCTATTATGTATTAAATCAAGTGACCACAACAAAGCAAATCGTCAATGTGAAAGTGCAATCATTCACTAATCAATCAATCAAGATGATGCGCGCTGTAAACCGGCCGCGACATGTTTACGATAGTGGGTCAGATATCCGGTCTAGGTGCTCGCCGGTATCCAGCCAAGTTACTATCCGTTTCATCTCTACTTTATGTCCATTAATTTGCAATTTTATGGTTTAAATTACAAATTGTATGAAGATAATGAACGTATGTTTAGATGCACTCCTTTCAAAATAGCAGTTTATGAGTATATCTGTAAATAAAAGGCATTCATAATTTATTCAAGATTAATTATATTTTTAATACTTCACAGAAGACTGATCAAGCCTGCCATACAATAAGTAACTACTACTCTTCTAGTTATACATGTATTTTCCAGCAATTTTTTTTCAATATTCATAATAATTAAGAAATAATATAAACCTAACATTTTAAAAGAACTATGATGTGAATACTATACATAAAAGTACAAACAAAAAATTAATCCTAAGCCTATTCATTTATACAAAGGAAATATTAGAGGCAATGTTTGAGAGAAGGTAGCTTATTTTCCACAGAGAAGACCAATTGCCATTCCTGCAAAGAATGAGGCCAAGAATACATGAGTTTCAGTAGCGTGGTAACTTTCATCCCCAGTGATGTTGTAATACCAGCTCTTAGCTTTAGCTTCTTTTTTCTTGAGTAAATCTTCGGCTTTATCTAATTTACGGTCCACAAATCGCTCTACCTGTAATAAAAAGAAATTACATTGTTATAGATATTATAGTTCCTGAATCATGGAGTGATATGTAAAAATATCTTTATTAGTCATACTTTCTAACTTGACCGGTTTAAAAATAACAAATTTAAACAATTAATATATTATAACTCACAGAAAATCAACTAGAGAACTTTTGTAACTCATGAAGATGCAATCCCAAAAAAGAATCCTCCTGTAAAACCTGCTGAGTAATAGGAATTATCTTTGACAAACAATATTACCTGTAACAAAATAAATTAATGATGAAGTCTCCGTCAAAGAATACCCATAATGGTTAACAGATTCAACATGATTGTGATGAATAGCCAAGAAGTGAAAGACAACATTTTTTTACACCGGTCAAGTAAAAAAGTATAACAACTGCATAATGCAGCACATATTGACAACATTTTGTTTACATTATACAGCAATAAAGATAATGATGAAGAATAAAGTCCCCATGCACATGCAACATAGATACTGCCATTGCTCACAAGCACACATGACATTATTATATTATGCTGCTGTAAATCACAAGAATATCAAATACTGCAATTACTTTTTCAAACCAATCTGCAGATTTGCCAGTAGTCTCTTTCTCAATTTTGTCACTGATTTTATCAACCCTCTTATTGATTTTATCCCAGTTGATGTCAATATAGCCCTTCTGGCTAGCAATGTGCAACAGTATAACTCCGCCACCTAGACCAACAGCTGCAACTTTGCCAATCTTCATTGTTATAAAACCCGTTATCCTGAAAGAGAAAAGGATGTTATCATTAAATGTACACGTTCATTTTAATTTGATCAAATTCGAACATTTTCGAATAAGATTCGAAAATGTATCAAGTGTTTGGTTTCCTTTTTTCCTTTTTTGGGTATCTATAAATAGTAATAATACAGAATGACAACGTAAAATTGTATATATTAAAAATTCTTAAAACAGTATAAACAATTTCATAACCCTTTCAGCACGAGAAAATTATTTTTTGTGATTGGATTTGATGTCGCATTTTTTTAAAGCATTTAAACGGTTTGTAAAAAGAAAAAAAATCTCCTCTCCCAAAACCCTTGCAAAAACCCCCCGCACGATCATGGCATCCCGTCATGAACCTTACCAAAGCGTTAGCGGTTTTTTTTTGTGACTTTAATTCAAAATTTTTATTAAATTTTGAATTAAAGGCGACTCATAAAGCAACAAAATCAACTATATTAATAAAACTAGAAGTTTATCACATGTTTCACATTGAATATAACAAAATATGATTTTATTATTAATTAACGCAAAATACTAACTAACCGAGATCTTTTTCGTCGATTCGTCGTCAAAATACTCACGAAAATAATCAAAGGGTGGGCAGCAAGTTCCAGTCGTAGGGCGAAATGGGTACCTACCACAATTGATCCCTATCATCATATGACATTTGCCTCCACTTCCTTGATCTATGTGGTGATGGTGCGTCAGCCGAACGACTTCGCCTTTCTGATCGTGACCGTTTCCGAACAGAAGTATGGCTTTAAATAGATGACGATCGACCTCGACTTTGGTGAGCATCACAGGTACTTGAACAGGTACTGTTAGAAGATCGACCAAGGCTGGATAGAAGTGACTGTGGAGAATTCGGAACTCTCTGAAAAACGACTGATCTGGGCTGGGTTCTCCGCCAGTGAGACGCCTTCGCGTCTCTGTTGGACCCGGACTTGGGTATGGACTCACTGGGGTTTGTGGTTAGCTAGTATATAGAGGATAAGCTAGATCCCTAGAATCTAGAGGCCCTCCAGCCTCTTAGGTTATTATGAACTGGAGAGACGTCGTTTTTCGGCATCGGGAGGTGAGCGTGCCTTACAGCTCTGCCACCAATTAGGAGATTTGGTAGTGAACTCGACGGCTTAGCGCAGGCAACTGTTACTTGTGCATTGCGCAATGGGAAGTGAACGTGCCTACAGCTCCATTACCTATCGGGAAAATAGGGAGGGAATATCTGGAAAATGTTGTATGTGCACCCGGGGTGTCTCGCTCGAGGCACTAGCCTCTCGAAGAACCGGATGAAGTCAAGTGACAGAGGTCTGTGACAACCCTGTACATGCTGATCTGGGGTCAGAACCTGAACTTATAAGGTTCCTTTCCATTCCACAGGTTATAGTGCCCTTCTTGTATACCCTCAGGGTCAGTAGGGAGGGTCACTATAATCAAAACTAACGTAGAAAAATATGGGGCTGGTCTGGGCTGGTGAGAGTATCTGCTGATCGACTTTCTGGATACAAATACGACTTTATTAGATATACGGCTGCAAATAGTCAACGTCCTACCACAACTGCGATGATTACCACGACGAATAGATGGAGACAATATGAGAGCATTAAATCCAGGTTTAGGTTCGATTTCTTCTGAGCTGATAAAGGAACTAGAACGTGACAATGAAGAATCACTATCACTTTCTATCTCCTGTTCTCAATGTTCAAGGTCAGATTCACCTAACTCTGATTTGTCAATGTTTCTGATGATTTGTGTAACCAAATCATGTTAATGTCCCTAAAAACAAAAAGAAAATTAAGTAAAACTAAAACTAATCTAGTCATTTCCATCCTGACAAGCATGATCGTGTTATATGACTTTATGACTGAATACAAACCACAATTTCTAACAATTCACTGTTTAATTATTTTTTATATAGCATATACATACTAAGAAAATACACCATTAGGTCAGAAAATACGAAATGATGAAATTTAAAAAAAAACTTGCTTTTCGACCTCCCATCCGTCTCGTACACGCTCACACTTGTCGCTCCCGGCACAGGTGTGTAACCCTAGAACACGGCGGCACTGCTTTAACAGCTAATATTAATCAAACGCACAAACGATCGGTGTTGATCCGAAGCGGTAAACTTGATTACTTTTATCCCCAAATTTTTTTCAAAGTTGAATGCACGATCGTACCATTCTGTGCTGTAAGGGTTAAATATATAGAATATTAGTCATTAAGATACGTAATGCAATCAGAATTGAATTGCCTACCTCAGTATAGTCGTCATCATCTTTAAATATATACAAAGAAAAATGTGTTCATCGCATTCAAAATCAGAGTGAGACGAGAACAAGTAAACACATAAATGGGTAACTCAAGGACGCAATTTCCATTGTCTCTACCTACTTTCAAATGGCGAAGAAATTTATTTTAACAGCTATCCACGTTCTGTATTTGTCCAAGTTGAATAAGCGTTTATTGTGATGCAACTAAAATAAAAGCAATGCAACTACATACCACCCTGACGCAGTTCCTAAAATTAGCTGTTTTGTCGCAGAAGTCTTCCCAATATCAGCAACGGCCTTTTCGATAAAATTTTTAGCATCGTCCACAATTTTTTTCGCATCTTCAGAAGCGTCTTCCGGTTTTGGTTTAGCCATTGTGAGATTTATATATGAAACTGCGCCGAATACAAATTGCAATTCTGTAGCAAAAAATCGAAGATAGATACGACGCGAAGTTCGTTAGGTACACGTTCGTTCGTTGATTATTGACATTGACAGATCTGGGAAAATGACATTGTGTCGTTCGTTCATATTTTTTAAATTCTTTCCGTCATGAAAAAGATTTAAAATCACCCTGCCAAGTCTTTAAGACTAGTGTTGGGTCAAGGAAGAATGTTTATTTTGAAAAAAATCATATTTTTCAGAAAAATAATTTCTTTTGGCACTTGTCGAAAGTTGAAGTTACAGAACGAAAGCGATGGGCCAACAAGAGGTGGTGGTGGTGTCGTTGTTAGAAGTTTATTCACTGTTGTGAAAATCATTACAAATCTCGTTTTTCTTGTGGCCTTTATTTTAAAAAGACGCGGGAAACTTCCGAAACTGGCGAGTATATTTTTCCTGGTTTTAGTGGTTTTTATTGTTTTGTAGAGTTCTGTTTGTATTTATTATAATATATAATCTTTAATTCAGCACCTGTGTAAATATTTGTAGTGTATGTATTTTCCGCTTGGGGTAAGTTTTTCATTTTTTAACATGGGCAACGAGCCCCCCGATGACCCTGGACCCTG
The DNA here is from genome assembly GCF_003589595.1 of Hyposmocoma kahamanoa. NCBI lineage: Eukaryota > Metazoa > Arthropoda > Insecta > Lepidoptera > Cosmopterigidae > Hyposmocoma > Hyposmocoma kahamanoa. The sequence continues at coordinate 7,675,661 of NW_020653851.1, forward strand.
GACGAACAGTGCCTTCAGTGGGCCTTTTTTTTATGTTTTATTGCGACTCGGCAAAATGACTGCACCGCACCTGATGGAAAGTGCGAATACAGTCCAGAGATGAGAATAACGGATGGAAAACACAAATATCTTCACTCCGTCACTATCATTTTGCCGGTCTGGCCCAATGCTTCTTCACACTACGTTTGAAGGACCCGATGTTATAGAGGGGAGGGAATACATGCGCCGGGAGTTGGTTCCACAATTTGATGGTTCGGCATAAAAACGAATTGCCAAACTTTTTAGTGCGGGACGGTATTGAACTGACCGTCCAACTGTGGCAACGCAGTCCGGCACGGATGGTCCGCTGATGGAAAGGAGAGGAAGGGATAAGGTTAAATAACTCTTCAGAGCACTCACCGTGGTACAGGCGCTAGAATACGCTAAGAGACGCTATATCTCTGCAAAGCTAAATATAGAAATATCTTCGCTTGAAGCGAGTGCAGTAGATACGGAAGATGGTGCCCGCAGTGAGACGCATTGAAACGTTCCGTAGATATTCTGAGAAAAAATGGAAAGGTAGTAAGGGTAACTTCGTCGAAAGCTCTCATGATGATATTACAGAATATAATGCAAATATTAAGTATACGAATTTATTTCATCTCTATCTCAGGATAAATTAACAAACGTCACTGGTTCTAACAAACCTTCTACTCAAATTCCTCCCACTCAACCTCGGTATCTGAATATAAGAAAATATGAGCGCACTGACATTAGTCCTTATGTGATTCACGTAGTGAGACAGTCTGCTCCCGAAGAACGTGCTTCTTTACATCCAGTGCAATTTGGGAACATTCTTAAAAAAATTACAGTGAAAAATATAGTGAATGGAAATTTAAAACGTATTGGACGAAACAGACTGGCTCTAGCTCTCGTTTCGATGATGCTAACAATTTTATTGATAATCCTTGTCTAGATACTTACAAATTAAAAGCTTTCATTCCAACATTTAGTGTAATAAGAATGGGCATTGTACGAGGGGTCC
>NW_020653851.1:7677084-7690908 GCF_003589595.1 Hyposmocoma kahamanoa
TACAAATGTAGAAAAAATCATACGGGTGATACATGCACAGTTGAGAAGGATGGTGCTTCTTGTTGTTTATGCTCAGGTTACCATTTTGCAAGTAGTATGATCTGCCCAGAGTTTTCTAGGCAAAAACAATTAAAGGCTTATATGGCTCAAAATTGTGTGTCATACATTGAAGCCTCTAAATCATATCCACCAGATGCAGATGTACTCAAACAACAGTCTACACTAATTAATTCACCAACACCTGCAAAGAAGAAATTCTTCGACCTCTAATAATTCTTACAAAAGTACAGTTTTCTTAAAGCCCCGTTCTCCTCCAAGACAATCTGGTGGTTATGACCAAGTCGCTCATGCACAGTGTGCTAATGAATCTAATATGGACATGGTTTCTTCTCTTTCTAATGGTTCTGCATATAAAACATCTGATAATGATAATGACCAATCTAAATCTGAATTGCCAATTGTTGAAATTATTACAGCTCTTATAAACTATTTAAGTAAATCAAATCTTATAACACCAAATATACCGCCTAACGTTGCCCCTACCATTTCGAAATATATTACTACCAACTTGGTTCACAATGGACCACCGATTAATACAATGGAATTGTAGAAGTATCTCGAATAAAAAAACTGATTTTATTTATTTACTCAACAATATTGATCCTTGCATTCTTCGTCTGTCTGAAACATGGTTAAAGCCATAATATTCCTTTAGAGTTTCTGGATTTTCAGTTCTTCGAAAAGACAGATCTGATGGGTATGGTGGAGTCGCCATACTTGTTAAAAATTCTCTTTCCTTTCAGTCTTTTCCCTTACCTTCATTCAGCTATGGCATTGATGCCGTTGCTGCTATTGTTAGTAATATATGTATTGTATTATAGTATATACCACATCCAATTTCCTCTCTTCTCTCTGAAATTATCAACTTAATTCCTGTTCTTCCTAAACCATTTCTTATTGTAGGTAATTTCAACTGCCAACACCGTTCTTGGGGCAGTTATTTTTCTACAAACTATGGGGACGTATTATTAGATATACTAGACAATCAAAATCTTTGTATCTTAAATACCGGCTCTACCACAAGAATGACTGAGCCATCTGAGGTTTTCAGTGTCTCAGACCTATCAATTTCTACTCCTGTCTTAACATCCACTATATTGTGATCAGTCTTCACTTCTCCCTGTGGTAGTGATCATTTTCCTATAATTATTACTTTCCCGTGTTCCTTTCATGGTTGCATAAAAAGTAGTCCCCGTTTAAAACACAAATTGCCGGATGCTTGGAGTATTTTTAAAGATAGAGTAGACAAGTAAAATAGCATCTTTACCGAATATACTCGCTGATAGTGTCTCAGAATGTTCAAAGGCTCTTAGTAATCTTTTGATAGAAGTTGCTGATAGACTTTTCCCTTCAAAAATGTCCCAAGAGTCGAGAATTCCTTTTCCACCTTGGTGGGACTGAGAATGTTTGGATGCAATTAAAAGATGAAAATCGGCTGGGTGAGCCTACCGTAACGCAATGACCGCAGAAAATTATGAAGTTTACAGCCAAATCGCACGTGAGACCCGTAAGCTGCTAAGAAGAAAAGCGGCTGGGCGAGCGTACCGTAACGCAATGACCGCAGAAAATTATGAAGTTTACAGCCAAATCGCACGTGAGACCCGTAAGCTGCTTAAGAAGAAGAAGTTTGATGACTGGAGGCGTTTTTGTGTATCTATTTGTCTTGACGTCCACCCAACCATTGTATGGCAAAATATAAGAAGGTTTAGGACTGGTACGAACACCTTATCTCAGTGTCGTTACCTCCAAGTTTAGCAAGCATATTTCTCGATCAACTTGCTCCTCCTTCGGTTCCTGAATCAATTATAGTACAATTCCCATTTCCTTAATCAATCGGTATTCAGTTTTGCGTGGGCGCTTTGCTGTGTTGCACGTCTTGTTGTGACCCACACCTATTGTTGTTTGCTACATACGATATACTAGAGATAGGTAACTGCCCAACTAATTCAAAGGTGTTACTAGTATTCGTAAGTAACAGTTAGTACGTATGGAGTGTTACCTGCACCGATCCAATTCAGTTGGTAAACGGCCACTAGAGGAACCAGTCAACACCAGGGAGTGGAAGATACCGAAACAAACATCACGCCCAGTGGAAATTACCTCGAATCGCCTTGAAACCAGTAATGCCTTCACAATCTTCAACTCTGGCTCCGGTTCAAATGACCAAACTGCTGACAAATTTCGCGATGTCACTACCGTCAGGACAAAGACAAAGACAGCTCGCATCCCACTTATTCTGCTAGAATTGCAACAGGACTGGACACACGAATCTTTCAGAACGTTAATTAAGAAGTACACCAATGATTTCCATCTGCAATACAAAGGTAATAATAAAATCTCCATATTGTGTTACTCGGCCGCCACTCATATTTTGCTGAAAGCTGGCTTAGAATCCGAGAAAGTGCCTTTTCACACTTACTCCCGTAAAGGCACTTTAAAGCGGTTTTCCTGACTACGCCAACGAAACTCAACTTAAGGAGGAATTAATCTCCCTTGTTTTCAACGATCCTGCGATACGAAAAATTAAACTTTCGAATGAGAAACAAATGTTGTGCCCACCATTTATAGTACAACTTCCCCTCAATACGGACATAAAACGCTTCCGTCCAATCGAATACCTATGCAATTGCGTTGTACAAATTCGGAAATATCAAGCAGACAACATTTATGGTACACAATGCTTTAGATGTCGAAGATTTTGACATGCGTCAAAAAACTGCAATTACCCCCGCGCTGCGTAAAATGCACGGAACAGCATTGAACTTCAAATTGCCCGAAGAAGGATCGTAAAGAACCAACTCGATGTTGCAACTGTAATGAAGATCACCCAGCTAACTATCGTAAATCTAAAGAGCGGCAGAAATATTTGGCCCTTGTCCACGAAAGACAAGCCAATATGAATGCGAACAAAGTTACGAGCAAGCCTTTTACAAGTGCCAAGGTAGACGGACGACCCTGGAATTCAGTTGCTGCTAAATCATAATACTAAAAATTTTTAATGCGTATTTGATTTGCCTTGGTTACTTTCCTTCCACATTTAAACAAGCTAAAGTAATAGCTATTAAAAACCCCGAAAAAAGACGATGGTATTCCCTTAAACTATCGTCCAATAAGTCTTCTACCCTGTTTAGGAAAAATCCTACAATCAGTGATCCTGACCCGTCTCTCTCGGTCTACTAATGATATCCTTAAACCGGAGCAGTTTGGGTTTCCCACTCAGTCACACAGTCACTGAGTATTCTAGACAAGAATGCAATAGGCCTCCCATTTTGAGTAAGAGAAGCTGCAATAGATAAGTATGAAGTATCAGTTTCGACAGCGAAAGGTTCTTTTGGATCAATAGCTGAGAGGGACGCCTTAGATATAATATGTTTCATCTTTTTAAAAGCGTTATTTTGTATTTAACTCAACGGTAACTGTTCTACGTCTATGAGTGATTGAAGTTTTTTGAGAAGTTAGGGACCCATCTTGAATAACGAGCGAATAGGCCAATAGCTCGCCTAAGCGATGGTGAATCTTCAGGCACCAGCATATCAAGTAGAGCACTTAATGTTTGAGGATCCGGTTTAACTATACCGTTTGCTATACTATAGCCAAGAATATTTATCTCTCGTGTGGAAAATTCGCATTTTTTTTTGTTTATCGTAAGCGTTATTCCCTTACAACTGATCAACAACTTCCATTTCTTCAAAATACAAATTTCTTAAGTCTCTGGTCGTGATCAGCTTCATCCATACCTCATACAGTGTTATCATCTAAGCATGGATACACTCCGCTTAGATTAGTGTTTCTGATTATAATATCGATTGACCTTTGAAAGCATGCTAAACCGTTTGTGACGCCGAAAGGTATACGAGTAAACTGATAAAGATTCCCGCAAGCTTCGAAGGCGGTGAACGGCTTGTTTGAGTCTAGGATTGGTATTTGGTATTTGATTTTAGGTCAATTTTTGAAAATACTTTCCATTTTGCGACTTTAGCTACATCTTCAATATTAGGGAGAGGGTACGCAGCTAGGTATGTGAATTTATTGATTGTTTTCGAATAATCTATACACATACGTTTCTTGTGGTGTGTTCCAGAGGTTACCAGAGTCTGAGCCCGCCATGGTGAAGTAATTTCTTCTATTATTCCTTCAGAGAGGAGATTTTGAATTTCAGATTCTATAAACACTAAATCGTCGGTAGAGTGCCTTCTTGATTTTACAGCTATAGGTGTACAATTAGGGCTTAGGTGCGGAAAGAGGTTTACTGGTTCTGTATTCGCTTCTTTTAATGCAGATTTAATCAAAGAGGGTTTGGATCCATCAAATTTAATCTCTAATGAGGAGCATTGCGCCATGATGTCGTGTCCTATTATGACATCAGAACATAGATTCTCCATGACGTGAAGTAGCGTATTTGGATATACACTTCCTTTTAACTGTATAGACGCATAGTAGGCGGATGTTATCGAATATATGAGATTTTAATACTTGAGAGGCCACTGATACGTTTTGTTTTCATGAACGTGTTGCAATATTGTACCTTTGTACAACTTTTTCATCAATAAAACTTGCTGTAGTCCCAGTGTCGATTAGAGCTTTGACATTTATCCCATTTACTTTTATTGGGATTGCACATCTATTCAAGCCAACTGTAGCTACAAATAAACTAGACGAGATCGAATCTCCCTCTTCTGCATTTGCAGTACATGTTGAAGTTTGACTCCGACATGAATTAGCGTAGTTCCCGCGGTTCCCACACTTTAAACACGTGCTGTTAGCGGCAGGTCAAAACCGACATTGATGTCTAAGATTTCCGCAGTAGTAACATTTCTCTAGCTAGATTATCTCGTGTATATTGTTGGGCTTTATTTTTATTTACGCTATTGCTCGCAGCGGCAACATGAGATAGAGCATTAAAACTTTCAGATGTATAATTACCGCAGACTCCAAAGCGCGCGCTTTATTCTGAGCTTCATCTAGAGTTAATGTTAGGTTTTCTAATAGTCGCTGACGTATTTGCGGTGATCTTAAGCCAGCTATGAATACTCCGCGAATCGAGTCACTCTCATTCTCTTGAGCGGTGACGGCTTTGAAATCACAGTCTTTAGCTAAGAGTTTTAAACCTTGTACGTATTGATCTATAGACTCACCAAGTTGTTAAGACGAGTAGTCGGTTTGTGTCTCGCGAAAATAATACTTTAAGATACCTTGTAGCGTTGGAATAGTGCACGAATAGGTTTCACAAGAAGCTATCATTTCATAAATTGTCAGTGATACATAATTGATCAGAAGTTTAAGCTTTACACCTTTCCGTAGCTGGTCTTGATTCCTGAAGAAAATTTTCAAATGTTTCCCCAATGCAGCCATTATTGTTGATATGAAACATTCGACGTCGAATCGATTTCTAATCGATCGGGTTTTAAATATTTATACATTTCGTTCATTCTCAATTTTAATTCAGTAAATTGGAATGAGAGAGCGCCTTGAAATAAGTAAATAGGCTTTACTGAATTAAAAATTACACACATATTTTCTACAATGTTGACACTGACAATAAACCTTACCATACTTCCCTGCTTCCCTTAATTACCGTAACCCCCAGTGTAATTAAATTCTTGGAATTCGAGATTCGTTTATCCATATTGTAGTCGTCACTAAATAAGAGGCCAAATTTGACAGCTAAAGAAGACGATAACTGTAACTTTAAATGCGATCAACGAAATAATAAACAAACATTTATTAGCATAATTAGGTTAAAAAAATACATAAATTTTGTTGAAACATTATATACTTAGTCTGGCCATAAATACTGTTACACTTAAAAATAAAAAAATATTACATTTGAATTTCGAATCTGTCATTTTTATACGATTGTTCATTGTGTTTTCTCATTTTGGCGCCAATACATTGTACAATATTTTGCGATATTAAAATGGAGTGGGGTGATAAAGAGAACCGAATCGCTGTGATTGCATTACACAAAGTAGGTATGGAGCCAAATGCAATTTTTAAAACTCTCCATACATTGGTATTAGTAAAATGTTTGTGTACCGGGCTATTAATAGGTACAATGAGACTTCCTCTGTTTGTGACAGAAAAAGATCTGACCGTCCACGTAGTGTTCGTACGAAAAAGGTGGTCAAAGCAGTAAGGGAAACAATTCGAAAAAATCCTGTCCGAAAGCAAAAGATTTTATCTCGGGAAATGAAGATAGCACCTAGAACCATGTCGCCTATTTTAAAAGATGACTGGCCGTCGTCTAGTCCTGATCTTAATCCGCTGGATTATGATTTATGGTCAGTTTTAGAGAGTACAGCTTGCTCTTACCGCCATGATAATTTGGAGTCCCTAAAACAATCTATAAGATTGGCAGTGAAGAATTTCCCCATGGAAAGAGTGCGTGCTTCTATTGATAAGTGGCCTCAACGTTTAAAGGACTGTATTGCAGCCAATGGAGACCACTACGAATAAGCTTTTTATATTTTTAATTGTTGTATATTTATGTATTAAACTTACACACTATAAAAGTAATAAATGTTATTTGCAGTTAAAAAAAATTTTTTTTCTTTATTACAATATTTATGGCAAAACTAGGTAATATGACAAAACATATTTGAAGTACTATTTTCGCATGAATTCCAAAATAAAATGCAATTTTGAGTTAATCCGAAACGTCCTGACAGCAATTACGTCCTCAAGCTATTTTTTCTCAAATAATAGTGTTGTAAACAATTAATCGCCGAATTTCATCGAGTCACTTCGATTTCTCGGAAAAATATTGACTTATGTAGTTGTTTTATTGATGGACATACTTATTGACCCTAATTTCTCGTAATAAACCATTTATGAATATTATAAAATTATAAAATTTCTACAGAATTGCAAGGAATTCTGTAAATAAATTGATTTTAACTGAATTGCACGATTTGGCCTTTTAGGCCCCCTGAACAACAATGAACCGAAAAATAATCTAAACAATCACAAACTCTTAAAATTTTGAATCGATTTCTCGTGAAGATCGTATAATGCGATTACCGATATGATTAGTCCACATCCCTATTGATGATGACAAGTGTCAAATTTGGCCTCATAATTGGTGAGGAGTAGTAAACATTTTCCGGGAAATTCGATAATGACTTTTGTCCAACTAGCTTGTTCTAATCGAACTATGGTGCGATGTTTTCCTTCGACCAAAAGCTCATGCTAAATTTGAAATTAAATTTCGCACATAAATTCCGAGAAACTCAGAGGTGCGAGCCCGGATTCGAACCCACAACCCTCTGCTTGAGAGGCAGTAGGTCAAACCATTGCCTAATGGTACCACAGCTTTTTTATAAATATAAAAGGTAAAAAATACACTAAATCAAATAAATATACTTTGTAAGTAGCTGACACACCAACCCCGGAAAGCCAAGAATGAAAAAAAAATCTATAGACAGAAATGACGTCGCGTTTTGTTTACAATACGACATTGTTATTTAATTAACACTACTATTGTAAAAACCCCTTCTAAATAATGTTTAAAATTTAATACAAATATTATGAGTGTATAAAAAAACAAATAAAACTTACAAATATTTTGACAAATTTAAAACACGTGATATCATAACAGTGGAATATCGAAACGCAAGACATTACATCTCGTCGGCGGGCTTTTTCACACAATTTTTGCAATATATATGTATATACGTAAGTTTGAGACGGGGCAGCAAGGCCAGCCACCATAATGTCCCTACAAAATGTATGGTAAAAAGTTTTTTGCGATTTCTGACATTTCGAGTACTCTTACCTCAGTTGATCCCATAGAGACTATTGATCCTTACCAGAGACCGGATCGAATGGCATAAAAAAAGTTTTGTATAAATTGCCTTTTATCTTGCTGACTGTACCATTTTTTGAAAATCTGTGAATGCCAATTAAAATATCTTCAAAATTCATGGATAGTCTTCTCGAACCGTTTTCCTGTAACTACAACGATTAAGGTAGATGGCCTTGCTGCCCCGTCTCAAATTTACACCCTGTATAATTGTCAAATGCGCTTTTGTGCTTCAATTTTTCACGATCTTCAAAAATTCGGAAACCTCTGGTATCCTATCACTGAAAATTGGTAGGGGGATTACTTTTGACTAGATCTATTTCCAAAAATTTAAACTTTGAACAACGAAAAAAAATTGAACGCCTAACTCGACGTCAGCTATTCTAAAGCTGAGCCTCTTTATCAGAATTTTGAAATCGAATCGTCTCACAATTTGCCGACGATTTAAGGTCTATCCACACATATCCGGGTCGTGCCCGGGACGTGGACGTGCCGTGCTCCGTCAGGGGCTCAAAAAAATATCGTTGTGTATATTTTGTATGAACTCGTTCACACATGTCCGTATCCGGGCAGGGGCCGGAACGGGCCCGCAGTTCATACAAACTAGCACGCCCCGTCCACGTCCCGGGCACGGAGAAATCCTTTTTTTTTTATGAAATATCAAACGCTGTATAATAGAAAATGGAACAGACAAAAGCCATTATAACACCCAACTTCTTTCGAGAGCTAATGTTAAAAGTAAAGTTTATTGATGCTGGGACCATAAGAAGGCAAAAGCCTAGCATTTTGCACGATTTAACCATCACTGCGTTCGCCGAATAAAAAATTTATTTACTTCCAGTTTTATTATACTACAACAGGTCCATCCACTAATAATTTTTCAAAAGAAGTAAAAAAGTTAATACGAAGAGAGGGCCAGTAGTATACAACAAGTAATTAAAAACAAAAGTTTATTATTATTTTAATAAAGTTTGTTGTTAGATAAAAGTTTAGCATACGAAAAGAAAAAAGTGCTGTTATTGCTCTGAACTTGGCATGCGCATCGCCAAACAAGATCAGGGTCGTATTTCACGACTCTACTCAATGCTCAAGTCAGGATTTCAGTATGATTTCAAGCGGAGTTATTATTCCAGAACATTACTCAAGCGTAGAATCTGTAATCGGAGTTCACCTGAGTACTTGGTACTTGGTGTAACGGGCTGGTGTACGCAACTCGACGTCAAGGCGCCTATTTTGCGTGTGGTGGGTGCAGGGTCCGACTCGTGCCACCCAAGCTCCTCCAGGAATCTCAGCAGCCTCCTCGATTTGCTGAAGACTTCGGGGAGCAGCGACCTTGGCACTCCAAGGTACTTTGCCCTATAGTTGGCCACGCCGGAGCACTGTAGTAGGATGTGCGCAGCCGTTTCCTCCCCCTCCATTCACGCTCTGCATAGAGGGCTGTCTGTGATACCTAAATTGAAAAGGTGTTTATTGAATGGACCATGACCCGTTAGGGCGGCAGTTAGAGTGCGAAGCTCTTGCCTTTTGAGTTTAATAAATTTTCGAGATAGACTGTCATTGAGCGGTGGGAGTGCTTCCTTCGCCTGTCTACAAACCGTAAGGGTAGTTCATGTATTATTATATGACGATTTTGTACCTTTGTGTATAGATGTTCTGAACCATTGGTAGGGGAGGGACACTATGGGTTATGGTCCTACAGCGTCCGTCTCCGACGCTTTTCTGGCTAGTTCATCTGTTGCATCATTGCCACGTGAGCCGCAGTGTCCTTTAATTCACTGTAGAGTTACGTGGTTTTGTATACATACCTCCATGAGTGCTTGATAGCATTCATAAATGAGCCCTGAGATTATGTCATAGCTGTTCAGTGCTTGTAGTACTGACATATTGTAGGAGAGTATTCGAATGGAGCTTCTCGCTATGATTGCTTCTGCCGCCAACTTGATGCCCGTGCATTCAGCCTGGAATACTGTGTTGTGGTCACCAAGTGGTGTTGATATCCTGATATTGAGGTCTTCTGAGAATACCCCAGTACCTGTTCCTGAATTTGTTTTAGATCCATCAGTGAAGACGCGGACCTGTCTGGGGTTCAGTCTTTCGTTGGATTCTTCAAACAATTGTATCTTGTATTTTTTGTCAAAGATGTATTGTTTTGGGATCCTATCCACAGCCGCCTCCAGTAGCGGTTAGTCATTGACAGTCTTATAGAGGATTTCTGTGTGTGGGGTCCTCATGTGCTTCCAAAGGCCGGCTCTGTTTAGACGCACTGCTGTTGACGCCGCTTACTGTCTGATGAACAGTGGGAGGGGCTGGACCTGCGCCAGCATCGCTTCGAGGGCCGCAGTTGGAGTTATCCTCATGCAGCCGGTCGTCGCCATGCAAGCGGTCTTTGGAATTTGTCCAGCTTGTCGGTTGCGGTCGTCAACTTGGTTCGTGGCCACCATACTATCGCGCCGTAACTGATCATGGGTCTTATCACCGCTGTGTAGAGCCATATTGTTATTTTGGGTGAAAGTCCCCATTGTTAACCCACCATTCTATGGCACTGCCAGAAGGTGATAGAGGCTTTTTTAATTTTGTTGTTCAGATGCTTGTTCCAGTTCAACTTGTTGTCCAGTATTACCCTCAGGTACTTGGCTTCGGTTGAGTTACCCAGTAGTCTTTTGTTTGTAAACATTACTAGTTCCGTCTTTGTTCGGTTTACCGATAGTTCGTATGCCCTGCACCATCTTTACACAATCTGGAGTGTAGCTTGTGTTATGTCGCATAGTGTATTGGCATAATTTCCTGTTACCAGTATAGCTATGTCATCAGCATATCCTACTGTATAGAAATGTTCTTTGTTTAGTTTAATGATGAGGTCATTTACGACCATGTTCCACAGCAGCGGCGACAGTACCCCTCCTTGAGGGCACCCCTTCGCTACTATGGCCCATGGGGTCTAATTTGCTGTTGTTTTTATTGTTCTTTGTTTTAGCATGTTGCTAATCCAGCTGATCAGCACTTCATCCACTTCGTGTCTTGTCTCAGTGCTGATTGTATGCTGGAGAAGTTGACTTTATCGAAGGCTCCTTCAATATCTATAAAGGTGCCTAGGCAGATTGCTTTGTTTTTGAAGGCCACTTCTATCTGGCCCACAACGGCATGTAGGGCCGATTCAGTGGATTTGCCTTGGCTGTATGCATGTTGGTTTCCGTGTAATGGTATGTTCTTAAGCGCACCATCCCTCAGTTTTCATAGCCTTTCTAATGTTTTCAAGAACAACGATGTGAGGCTGATTGGTGTGAAGGACTTCGCTTCGTAGTCGTTTCATTAGTCGTTTAGTCGTTTCGTAGTCAGCTGTGGGGCACATAGCTGAATGCTAGACAGGACCGAAAGATGTCTACCAGGTACTGGACCAGTGTGTCCCCGCCCCATTGTAGGAGTGCGGGGAATACTCCATCTTGGCCCGGAACTTTGTACGGTTCAAAGGTGTTTACTGCCCATTTTGACTTTTCGTATGTTACTACTTGTTCGGCATATCGCCAGTTATGGATCGATGTGTTGTAGTTCATTTCTTCGCACCTGTCGTCTTGGACGAACCTACATCCTGGGAAATGTGTTTCCAGTAGGGTTCTCTCCGTTTCCGCAGGGGAAGTTATGTATGTGTTGTCTATTTTGCGTATTGAACCTAGCTCAGTTGAATTTGAGTTGTCTAGGATTTTCCTTATTCTGTTCGCTTGTGCACAAGACGTAATGTTCCCGCAGTAGCCTCGCCATGACGCGGTGCTCCTGAACCGTATGCGCTTTTTTAGTTTGGATTTGGCCGTCGTGTAGTTTTCCCAGTCCTCATCCGCGTATGTGTTCATTGTTCTATTGAAACGTCTCCTTACCCTTCTTCGTAGCCTCTCAAGCTCAGGCCCCCACCAGTGTTGGCCTTGTCGCAGGGCTGAGTCACTCAGTGGACATGCGGAGTTATAGCTGTTCAATATGTTTGATGTTAGTTCTTTAACCTGTGTTCCTATCTGTGCTGTGTCCAGCAGTCTTCCCACTGCTCCCGGTTCCCCCAGGCTCTGGTGTAGTTTGTAAATGTATAGTTTACGATCGGTTTTTCGGGGATTCCGTTTCGGTTGTTGTTCTTTGATGGCTGTTTCTAAGCTAAATCTTATCCATCTGTGGTCCGAGAAAGATGCTTCTTCGGACACGTGCCAGTCTTGGACAAGATTTACAGCTCCTTCTGATGCTAGGGTTAGATCTATAATCGTCCTCTATCTTTTATTTACGAAGGTTGGTACTGTACCTTTATTAAGGATTTGTTTAGTTTAGTTGTTATTAAGTAGTCTGTTAGGTTCTTACCTCTGTCATTTGCTTTTTCATTTCATTTCATTTCCTGCGGTAGTGGTACATCAGTCTCTGCCATATAGACAGAGGCGAGCACCACTTCAGGCAGGCCCGTGGCCGTGTCAGCTAAAAGCTTGACGGCACACAGGTCTCTGGAACAGAATTCTGTTAGTGGCTGTACATGTAAATTATTAGAGTAGTATATGCATGTTCGTGGTTTATCTGAGTTAGTGGTGGATAATAGCTTACCTCTCAGATGTGAGAGTCGATTTAATTGGCCGCGGCCACTGATCCACGGATCCTGGATCAGCGCCACGGCTGTGTTGTTTACCCCCAACCACTTCCGGAGCTGAACCGTTGTGGCCTGGCTGTGGTGGAGGTTGTTCTGGACGACTTGCAGTTTATTGAGCGAGGGGGATACCGCCATCACCAGACAGCAGCTCCACGTCCTCGTCCTCACTCAATCGGATGTCTTCCATCCCCAACACACACTCGTCGTCGCTAATGGACACCGCCGGGCATAGTGTCGGTGTCCACAGGGTCGGGGGTCGGGGAGGGCCCTTTTCCTTCCTTGGTGATACCAGAGGAGGTAGAAGGCTCCGGGGAAACGTCCATTCATCCTGTGTCTTGTGTTGTAGAAGCCATATTCTCTGGCGGTGCGTCAGTGTAGAGGCCCCTTTTCGACCTGAATCTCAGGTAGACCGTGCCCAACTGAAATGTGAAGCGCCGGCCATGCCCCAGGACAGTGGGGACCAGATCTTCGGGGAGGCTCACTACCACGAAGTTATGCCCACTGTATGCTGTACGGTATGCTATTTCAGCTTGTAGACAAGCCAACGGTGAGCCTCCGCCCACTTGTTTTGCCACTTGAGGATGCGACCGATTCGGCGCGCATTCTCCCATTTGCTGGGGATTACAAGTCCACAGACCACCCTCCGGGGAGCCTCAACCCCTCTCATTTTTCAATGAGAGGGGCTCTCCGGACTGCAGCCTGATGGTGCTGACGGCGTCCTCCAGCCACTGGAAAGTGGCCTTGTCGTGACACCACAGTTTCAAGGCCCCATCGCCGTAGACGGGTTTTCCTCGAAACTGCGGGCCGACGTCATCCTCGCCGCATTCCTCAGCTCCTTGAGCGAGGAGCTCACATAGAGCCTCCTGTATGGTATCAGCATCGGGGCTCCGTATAAATCCGGTTTTGGCCGAGGTAATAACCGCCATGAGTTCGGGGTTAGTTGCCTCGGCGTATGATTTGTTCTGGGCGGGCCTCTCAACTTTCTGCCACTTGAGCTCGCCTCTTGGAGAGATTGTCTCATCGAGGCGTGCTCGTTTGGCATTGGTCGAGGCCCTCTGCGCCTTGCCCGCCGGCTTACTGTTAGAGGGTCCAGGGTGTTGCGAGTCCTGTCCAGGGAGCCGCTTTGGTGTGGTCCCAGAACCATCCCCGGCAGCCACTGGGGGCCTTCGGGACACTAGGTTTATCAGGAGAGCATAAGTGCAGAGGTTGGGAGCTCACTGCGCGACATCGGGGGCCTGAAATGTGCGGCTGGCTGACCCGATCAGTCAGCCAGGTGTTCCGCACATACTCACTCCGTCAGCATGGCCGAGTGGGCCCCCCCCCCCCCCCCCCCCCCCCCCCCCCCCCCCCCCCC
>NW_020653851.1:7691008-7719623 GCF_003589595.1 Hyposmocoma kahamanoa
CCCCCCCCCCCCCCGGCTCGCCTGTGGCCCTCTGACGGGACATATTGTCGTTTCCCTGTGTTGGCTAGTCACAGGGCTACCGTTTAGCAGGAAATCAGGGCTGAAGAGGGCGTATTGCTTGCCGGGGTCCCCACCCCGCTCGGGCTCAACCCCCCAGGATTCCTTCATCCCTGCGTACGGCGCTCAACTGCGTAGGCATGAACGCAGGAGGGTGTACATTAAGACCGCCCACCACTTGCCATGGTCCACCCTCGTAAACGCATGGCCGGGTCGTGTTGATCGCTTCGCGTCCTCCCTGGCTTACCAGGGCCCTCTGTTCTCTTCAGTCTGAGTCTTACCTCAGACTGAAGCCGAGATGATAACTCTCGGCTTCAGTCAGTGTCCATCCTTGGCCATTCTGTGACAACATGTCATCACAGACTACTCAAGAACTTCGCACGCGTCTCCACACTACACGAACCAACAACACTCTCCACGACACAACAACAACAACACTCCACGAACAACTAACACACCCCTAACGTTCACCTGAAAAACGTCAGAGGAAGTGACAGCTTGCGTCTTAATTTTAGAACAATGCTTGAGATTCGTTTCAGTTTTACTGTTTCCTAAACGGTACTCAACTGTAAAATCTTGTCTTGAGTGTTGTCAAAATCTGTATTTACTTGAGTGAGGTTCTAGTTGCGGTTGAGTACATAATAATCGGCGAAAAAATTATAAGATTACGATGAAACCATTTGAGAATTGTGATCTTTATCAAAATATATAAATGATGAATATCATACTCAATTGCTTCAGATGTTGAAATAACTTTGATTTGGTAAAAAAAAATTAATTTAACCTATCATAGCAGATGAGTGAAATCAGACAACCGTGGTTACCCAATCGCACCTGAAATACAGATTCTAGTTTGCTTACGTTTGCATCTGGATCATTAAAGTTGACGATTCTTTTATGGGGAATTGTAGGTATATGATTTTATTACAATATGATTCCGGAGTATGTGTTAAGATTATTATTTCCTAAGTATAAAACTTACATCCAAAGTAACTTATAAAATGGCGTTTTCAAGTGTAATATTTTACCAATGGACTGATTACGATTATTTGACTTTGACCAACTAGAATGTTATAATTTAAACTTCTAAGTTAAAATATAGGTAGTTTCCATAATACAAGCTTTGTTTTGTTGATAGGCATATAGATAATAACAACTTTTCTTAAACACTGCATTCGTTTAAAAATTTCCAATAGTATTATCATAGTAATTTAGGAATTATAGCGATCATCGCCGCCAGTGTAAGTTTTTCATATCCCTTTCGATCAGCGTAATAAATAATTTTCATTTCCAATAGTAAATTTCAGGGTAACGTATTTGATTTTGACAATGTTAAAATTCTTCCTATAATGAAAGGCAAAGAGAACTGAGGCGATACAATCAAGTATTGTAACAGACAAATACAAATGAATGAACGAAAATTGCATAGAACCATGGATAATCCCAACTCAAACTTGAGTGTAGTTCAGCTGAGTACAGCACTGAATACTATTCAAGAATAAACGAAATGCTTAAGCAATGCTTCATTGATTGATGATCATGGCGATACTTCAGTCACGTTCTGAAATATGACCCTTCGTATTCTAGAACTCTACTTAATGCTCAAGTAAGGATTTGAGTATGGTTTAAAGTACTTGAAATCATACTCATGTCCCTGCCATTAGAGTCGTATTTCCAGTGCTTGAAATCATATTCAGATCCTGACTTGAGCATTGAGTAGAGTTCTGGAATACGTAAAAATAAGTTATGAAAACCGCTAGCTGCCAGTTGCTAAAAAGACAAAATTAAAAAAGAAAAGTTACATTTTGGAAGATCAGACATCACACTGGAATTCGCTCTGGACCTTTTGGAGGGAAAAGTGTCGTTTTTATTTTGACTTTCAATTATTTTGTGAAATCTACTTTAAAGTGGAGTAGGATAGTGCTATTGTGCCTTAATCGAAGATTAAAACACGAAATTATACGAATCTCGAACTAAAATACCCATATCGGCACGTTTTACGGAATCCCGAGTCAATCCAAGCTAGAGGTGGGTGATAAATAACGTCACGATTAAAAAATCACAGTGATCCGCCGTCAAACAGTATCACCGTGACTCGTTCCGAAGAAACGACGTTCCAAAGTCATATAGGTGTTCCTCCGTTCCAATAGCTATCCCCGTCACTCACATCACGACATACGTATTTGATATAATGCACGATTTCGGTTCCGTGGTGACTGAGCGCGCCACTCGTCGCCAGTTCTCTTCAAATCGGACCATTTCGGCGGTGGGAGTGAGTGACATAGGATGACTGTCTTTGCTCACTCACAAGGGTCGTAGGTGCTTATTACTACTAGAAAGGGCGGATGAAAAAAAATCTGCAGCAGTTACTATAAACCTATTTATTAACAAAGTAAAATATTTTTGTATATTTGTTTTATTATAGGAAGAGTTGGTATTTTATATTTATGTATAATCTACTTTGTGTATTCTACTAGAAATATAATTACATCACACTTTATTGCTATTTGTAACAATCCAAAGATTCGCATAAAATAAGTAAGTAAGTAAGTTTTTTCACCGTGCGGTGACGGATTAGAATACAATTCACCGCCCCTCTCTTCCCGTGGGTGTCGTAAGAGGCGACTAAGGGATATTGAGCTACCAGCTGCTCCACTGGTGGTAGGGCTTGAAAACCCGGCTGGTTAGTGACCACCGTGCGCATGGTGGAAAACCCGCCAAGTGTTCGCTAGTCGGACGCGTTCCGGGATCAGTCAGCGTACAACCAGAGCCCGAGGCAACGCTGCCGCGACATTTGTGGTCTGTGGAGGCTTCCGCCGAACCAGTGCCAGGACAACTGCATTGACCCGCCGGCCAGGGAGACCCGTAGAAACGGTTGTTCCGCTGGCCGCCCGCGGTACAGTACAGGGGCCCAAGCGTGCTTAACCAGCTCGTGAGGCTGCCTCACCATACCGCGCATAATCTCGGTGTGGTTCGTCGTGCCGGTTGGTGACCGGGAGGTGGGGTCCCGGGGGGGTTCGGGGGCCCTTCCGTCCGGCGGATCAGCGCAACTTGTCTGTAGGCAAGTCTCTGGGGAAGCAGGCCCCGCGATTTCACCGCTTGAGTCGCGGCACTGTTTTCTCGCTTCACGCCTCTTTTTCCCTCCAACATGTTAGCGCAAAGTACAAATTTCGGTCGTACAGCGGTGCACACCCCCACCACTAAAGCGCTCTTTAAGGTGGAGTTCACGAACATTCGAGGACTCCACAGTAACATCCACGCCGTCCACCAACATCTTGAGACAGCTCGACCAGAAATGCTGTTCCTTACAGAGACGCAAATACTCTGCCCGGCTGACAGCAGCTACTTGAATTACCCTGGCTATATGCTTGAAGAGTCCTTCAAAGCGAAAGCTGGGGTCTGCTTGTTTGTCCGGGCAGATGTTTGCTGTAGCCGTCTGCGTCATTTGGAGGACCCCTCCTTCTTTCCTCCATCCTTGGGGTACATGTTGACCTGGGCAGTCATTGCCGTGTCTACATGTGCCTCTACAGATCCCACCACGGCGACATGGAGACAACTCGTCTCATAGACCACCTTACTCGGGCGGCAGATGATGCGCAGGCGCAGTTTCCTACAGCGGAATTGGTGTTTTTAGGGGACTTCAATGCTCACCACGAGTCGTGGTTAAGTTCCTCTAAAACTGACCATGCTGGAAGAACTGCCTACACATTCGCTCTCACACACGATTTAACCCAACTGGTAAACCAGCCCACCCGGATACCAGATAGGGTTGGTGACGCGCCCTCTTTGTTGGACCTTCTGCTGACGTCTCGCCCGGCTGGATATCGGGTGGAGGTCCAAGCCCCTCTGGGCACTTCGGATCACTGCTTGATATCCACTAAAGTGGCAACGTTACTGCCACCACCACCTACTGTGGCTAAACGCCGCATTTGGCATTATGCGTCGGCAGATTGGGACGGTATGCGGGACTATTTTGCATCCGTTCCTTGGCGGCAGCGCTGTTTTAGTGAGGTGGATCCAACAGCTAGCGCGACTGCCGTTGCTGATGAGATCTTAATCGGGATGGAATACTACATCCCGCATTCGGATGTCGTCAGTAAAGGGAGGCGCAACCGCTGGTTCAACCGCGAGTGTGCTGTGGCTGTTGAGAACAAACAGACTGCATACCGCGCTTGGATCAAGGGTCGAGCTTCAGACGATCCCAATACGAACTCACTTAAAACAGCCTACAATAATGCCACCAGGTCTTGCAAAAGAGCGTACATCAGAGCGGATGCTCAGCGCGTCGCACGAGTTGGCCAAGAACTCCTGACGCATCCCACTGGTAGTCGTAGTTACTGGCGTCTGGCCAGAGCCGTTGCGTCGAACTTCTGCCAGCCCTCGCTGCCCCCGCTGAGATATTCTGACGGCAATCTAGCCCACAAGCCGCAAGATAAAGCCGACCTCTTGGCAAATCTGTTTGCGGCTAACTCCTGTCTCGACGACTGTAACGCACAGCCACCAACTCTACCTCACTGTGGCTACACGATGTCTGATATTCGTATCGGACAATGCGATGTGCGTACGCAGCTGCAGTCTCTCGACGTCCGGAAAGCTAGTGGTCCTGATGGTATCCCAGCGATTGTACTTAGGAGCTGCGCAGCTGAGTTGACCCCCGTGCTAACGCGACTGTATCGTCTGTCACTCTCTTCAGGTCGTGTGCCGGACTCTTGGAGAGAGGCTAATGTGCAACCAGTTCCCAAAAAAGGCGACCGATCAGACCCGCATAATTACCGTCCCATAGCCATTACTTCCATAATATGTAAGGTTTTAGAGCGGATAATTAACAAACAACTGACCCAATACCTAGAAGATCACTCCATAATTAATGATCGGCAGTATGGGTTTCGTCCGAAACGATCAACGGGTGACCTTCTAGCGTACTTATCGCATATTTGGGGTGAGGCTATAGGCAAACGTGGCGAGTCGTTGGCTGTTAGCCTCGATATAGCCAAAGCGTTCGATCGGGTCTGGCACAAAGCTCTTCTCTCCAAGCTCCCGGCGTACGGTTTGCCAGCCCAGTTATGCAGCTGGATTGCCGATTTCCTTCGTGAGCGGAGAATTCGCGTCGTTTCTGACGGCAGCATTTCGAGGTTCGTGAATGTGAACGCCGGCGTACCGCAGGGATCCGTCCTATCTCCCACGCTTTTCCTTCTGCATATCAATGATATGCTTCCACTTGGGAATATTCATTGTTATGCAGATGATAGCACTGTTCATGGGGGATATCACGGATTCCCCGCAGCTGGGCGCGCCGATACTGACAGAGAGCGATCTAATCTTGTCGGTGAGCTCAATAGGATATTGGACCTCATCTCTGCATGGGGATCTAGAAATCTTGTTGAGTTCAACGCCAAGAAAACACAGGTTTGCGCGTTAACAACAAAATTGTCGCCGTTCCTTCCCATGCCTTCTCTGATGAGCACAGCACTCTCACCTCAGAGCAGTTTTACCTTGCTCGGTATGGAAATCTGCTGTGATTTGAATCCAAGGAGCTACATCGAATCTGTGATCAAAACAGCCTCACGGAAACTCGGAGTCCTGAACAAGGTGCGACGTTTTTTCACGCCGGACCAGTTATGCCTGCTGTACAAGACACAGGTCCGGTCTTGCGTTGAGTATTGTTCGCACTTGTGGGACGGCTCCGCCAAGTACCTACTCGATGCCTTGGATAAATTACAGCGTCGTGCTACTCGAATTATAGGCGACGAAGAGGTCTCATCACGCCTTGAACCTCTGCAACTGCGTAGAGATGTTGCATCGCTTAGCGCCTTTTACCGCATGTACCATGGTGAGTGCTCTGAAGAGCTGTTCAACCTCATCCCCCCTTCCCCGTTCCTGCTCAGAAGCACGCGTGCTGGCCTTCGTAGTCACCGTTTCACTACCTGCCGCATTCCATCGCGTACTAAAAGGTTTGGTGGCTCCTTTCTCTGCCGCACGGTTGACAAATGGAACTCCCTTCCGGCACATGTCTTCCCTCCCTCTTATGATATGGGGTCCTTCAAACGAGGTGTGAAGAGGCATATTGTAGACAGGCAGGGTGGAGGTGGCTAGTGCAGTGAGGGTTTCATCGCTGCACTAGGTTCCTTCGCGTTTGGATACCACTTTCCACTTAACATCAGGTGGAGTGGAGTCATTTGCCTGTCATGTATAAAAAAAAAATAAAAAATAAAGTAACATACAAAATTACATTAAACACACAATCAACTTTTGAATGGATTTGAAACTTATTGCAAAGGGAGTAAAAACTTAAATCATTCTATAAAAAACTGCTATAAGTATTAGAAAGAAGCCGCTGGCTAAAAACGTATATCGTGATGTAAGTTATAGGCGCGACAAGGTCACGGAAGTAACAGTCGTAACAAAATCACAATTTTTTTGGAACGACGGTCACGGCGATAGAAATGTAACGCTATTCCCCATATCTAATCCAAGCACAGCTACAGCCCGCCTCAAAATGCCTATCCTCTTTGTGGCGGCCATATTTACAGAAACATAATTAACCTTCATGTTTGGGCTGATAGCTTTGCCAAAGCCTTAATAAATTTAAAAAAAAATCACACTACGAACAAAACCTATCAAAAATGGTGATACCACTTGACCTATGTCTCCAATTCCTGTGCCGGACATTCGTGTGTTGAGCATTCTTGTGTCGTACATTACGTTGTTGTACATTGATGGCTCCTTGTGAAAAAAAATATCAGTATTCAAAAGAATTAGAATGTCGGCAAAAATATTTGCGTTTAGACCGTCGTCTAAAAGACTTCGGTTCTCGCAAGTTGTCTATAGAAACAAATCAAGTTTAGGCCTTTGGGTATGATTTACATATTGAGTACAATTATATTAACACTTTTTAGGTGCCTACAAACTCAACGAAAGACTTAACCTATTTTCATTAATTCGTACTTCTTTTAGATCTGTTACCAAAATTTACTTACCCCAAGTCTCACATCTGTTAGCAGCCGTCTTGTTTTTTGGCTGTTATAGCCAAAAAACAAGAAAACTGATTTTTTATGAAATGCTATTACTATTTATTTTCTTTGTAAATGTATTACTGCCCAAATTCACTTATTTCTTTAAACGTTGTTAATGCTATTTATTTAATTATAAAGTTATTCCAGCAAGAAAACATTAACACCAAAATCAAATTGGACATAGAAGAGTGTTGGGCCAAGGAAGTTTTGAGTACACCAAGTAAAGAGGCAAATGAATACCATTATGTTCTGCCAATGTTTCCTTACCCATCAGGCAATTTGCACATGGGTCATGTTCGAGTGTACTCTATATCAGATACAATTGCTAGAATCCAAAAACTTAGTGGTAAAAATGTAATACACCCAATTGGGTGGGATGCATTTGGGCTGCCAGCTGAAAATGCAGCCTTAGAGCGTAAAATTCAACCTGACAAATGGACTAAAGCAAATATTAACTCTATGAAGGAGCAACTGCTTAAATTGGGTTATGAATTTGATTGGGACAGAGAGTTTTCTACTTGCGATCCAAAGTATTATAAGTGGACACAATTTATTTTCCTTAAACTATTTGAAAAACGTCTAGCATATCAGAGTAAGGTAAACTTGATCAGTTGCACACATTATTGTTTTATTGTATTTCCTTGAAATTTATAAGAAAAGTATTTTTATTTTTCAGGCTGAGGTCAATTGGGATCCTGTAGATAAAACAGTGTTAGCTGATGAACAAGTAGACGATCTTGGTTGCTCGTGGAGATCAGGTGCCAAAGTTGAGAAGAAAAGACTCACCCAATGGTTCATTAAAACAACTAAATTTGCTAAACAGTTGTATTACGGACTCAAGAGTGAGAATCTTGAAAATTGGGGAGACATTGTAAACCTACAACAACATTGGATAGGAGAATGTAATGGAATTGTAGTTACATTTTCAATTATAATAAATGATACAGTTAAATACTTTGATGTGTGGACATCACAACCATACAAATTTATACATGGAAAGTTTATAACAATGAGCAAAGGTAATATTATTGTAGAAGATCTGCCTGATACAGCAAATAACCTGGTTTGTTATAATCCAATCAGTGATATGACTATTCCTGTTTATATTACTGATGATGTACAATATCCAGAAGGACGAGATATTTACTTAGCTTCACCTCAATGGGATGAAAATGATTCAGACTTATCAAGAAGATTGGGTGTGCCAGTTATTAAGGATGCCAATAAAATAAATGTAGAAGCTGAAAATATAATAGCTACTGAAATAGCGCACAAGAAAAATGTTGGAGGTCATGCTGTTAGTTCGAAGCTTAAAGATTGGCTCATATCTAGGCAAAGATATTGGGGAACACCTATACCAATAATACACTGTAGTAATTGTGGAACTGTTCCTGTACCACATGAAGAATTGCCAGTTACATTGCCTGAAATAAATTCATTAACATTGGGTATACAAACTCTGGCACAAACAGAAGAATGGATTAATTGTAAATGTCCAAAGTGCAAGTCTGATGCAAAAAGGGAAACTGATACCATGGACACATTTGTTGATTCCTCATGGTATTACTACAGGTTTTTGGATCCTCATAACGAAAAAATGCCTTTTGACAAGGATAAACTAGTTGGGAGAACTCCAGTCAACATTTACATTGGAGGAAAGGAACATGCAGTTCTTCATTTATATTATGCTCGTTTTATGAGCTACTTTTTGAACTCTTTGGGGTGGACACCAACTGAAGAACCATTTAAAAAATTAGTAGTACAGGGAATGGTTATGGGACAATCTTACAAAGTTAAATCATCTGGAAAATATATCCCTGCTGGCAATGTAGAGAAAATAGGTAAAAATTACAAAGAAAAGGAAACAGGTGAACAAGTTTCTGTGCAGTGGGAGAAAATGAGTAAATCTAAACACAATGGAGAGAATCCTGAAAAATTATTGGCCACTTATGGATGTGACACTGTTAGATTGCTTATGCTTGCAGATGTGCCTCCAGCTACAAGCAGGCATTGGTCTGATGCTAGTGAGTATTTACGTTTGTGCCCAAATAATTGAACACAAATGTGTTCACTCTAATATTATATTTTCTTTGAATTTCAGCTCTACCAGGTGTGGTAAACTGGCAACATCGCCTATGGCTTACAATGAGAGAGTTTTTAACACATAGGAACGATGATTCATTGCAAACAAAGAAACTTCCTACAGAGTTATTAAATAGATATGAACAAAAACTATGGGATTCTAAGAATTACTTTATTGCAACAGCAACATACCATTTTAAACATACCCATAAACTTAGTGTAGGCATTTCAAGACTACAAGCATTGACCAGTGCTTTAAGGGTAAGGAATACTTAAAAAACATCTGTTTTTTTATCTTATCACCATCAATTCCACTTAGGTAGCAACATAGTGGTTTTAATACTTGTTAATGCAATATTATCTCTTTTTTACAGAACAAAGTGCCACCAAAAATAATAGCTACAAGCACTGAATTTGAGCAGGCTTTAGCGTATCTCATTATAATGCTATCACCTGTGACACCACACTTCAGCTCGGAGCTATGGGCAGGTTTCGTGTCTGCCCCTCACAGAATAACGTCACAATTTGATTGGGATAAAGGTGTACTTGAACAGTCTTGGCCTACTGTGGATGATAATTTTAAGTTATCATTCCAATGCAAAGTAAGTTATCGCTATTACCAATGGTCGGGTGTTCCAAATGAGTAAATAAATGTCATACACGTACATTACATACATGACGTGACATGGAGTAGTTAAAACTACCAAATATTAATTAATTACGTTTTTCGAATTTTAAATTTCTGGAAATACTTTTATTACATCTTAGGATAAAACTATTCATCTACAAAGTTGAAGTTGAATTTTAAAGTAATTCTAGTGGCATCGTATATATAAATTCAGTAGATAACTAACCTGTCACCAAAGTAAATATTTTTAATAAGCTACAAACAATAGCTTGTTTTAACTAAAGCGGATATTGTTGATACTTTTATATTCACGGAATGCATACCCCTTATTGATGATACCCACCCTTATTGATGATGGAATTCGAAAAAAATAGTTAATTTGATATTTACAAATATTTATTGACAATGAAAAGTCAGGTGAAGGCAGTGACAGAAGAATAAATGAAGATTTACTTCCAGCAATGTGGCATTATTGTTTGGTGGTTTTATCCACTGTATGCCACTCATCTATATATAAACATTTATTTTTATTTATCTACTTGTTTGAAACACCCTACTCCGACTATTGGCTATCATATAATAATAATAATAACGCACACACTCAACATAGCCCCGCACTAGGAAAATCCTGTGTCGCGGGTGCTATGGACACACACATAGTCAACCACAAATTACACCAAACTCACGAGAGAAATAAATGTAGGCCATATAAATATTTCTCCCGGCCCGGGAATCGAACCTGGGACCTCTGCGTAGCAGTTCGGCATGGTAACCGTTCGGCCATGGAGGCAGTCAATATCACTTATGTATGTGAGTATACCCCACTTACTTATAAATTTATAATTTTGCAGGTTGATGGTGCAGACAGATGTGATCTTAAAATAAAATCTATTGAGTTGGAAAGTCTGAAGGAAGAAGATGCTCTCCATATGGTACTAAAAGATAAATCCGTCGCCAAATGGGTAGCTACAGGCATCGCACGAACTCAATACAGCGTTTACCCTGGCTGCAGAGCTATATTACAAATATTTACTAACAGGCATCTAAAAAAACCAAAATCGCAACAGCTAGAAGACGCTGTTAAACAAACGTAATGTTATTATTGTTCGATTTTAATTAATGTTTTATTATGATGTAAATAAATAGTGAATCAACTTTATTTGTGAATACTGTCGGTACTATTACGCTAATACTTTTACAAAACTAGGCATTTTTACCACACCAAATAAGTGCCAAACTTCTTTGTCCTCATTTAAACATCACTGAATTACACCTGCCGAAAATTCGGCGTCGTATTTAAAATTATAGTTTCCCGGCACCGAGTATATAACCCCCGGCGTCCATTATTCCAGTGTGACCATGCTCGAGTTTTTTTTTTTTTTTAGCCGTGAAAAAAGTGGCCATTTTGTTGTTGAGTTCAACGTGTCCATCAGGATGGCTGGACCAAACGAGATATATAAATTAAACTGTGCTCATTATTTACTACCTATCTTCTATTATTTAGTAACTTTATTGACATATTTTCTATTGCCTATGCGTTGACAGAAATATTAAAGAAAGCTACTCACCTACCTAATCCATATACCACATCCTTTTTCATTCAAATTCTGTACCTTTTCTTTGTCCCCTTATTTGAGTGGCTAAATGCAAAGGCAAAGCCATAAAAATAAAGTATTATAATATTATTTTTTAAGTTTCTAGCTTCTCTAATTTTGCCAATATCAAGTAAAAATAAAGATACCTATGAAAAAGGTAATTTCAATTTGACATTGACGAACTTATTTCTTTCTGTATGTCAAATAAAGCTGGGTTATAACGTCTTATCGAAAAACGAATCGAAACGGTTATTTTCTAAAAAGAAACGCTTCCCAGAAACAGTTACAAAAAACGCTAAAAAAAACTGGTTGACGAAATGTTCAGGCGTATTGTGGGCGGTAAAACTGTTTTTTTTAGCTTATGTTATGTTGTTTGAAAAAACAAATATACGCGATTTAAATCCGGAAAAACAGTTTCATTTCCTTTGTTTTAACTTAATTTTATAAACCTAAGTTAATACAATAAAGTATTTTATTCTGTAAAGCATAATTGGAACGTATCACGAACAAATGAATTGTTTTCTATCCAGTCGCACACACAGAAGTAACGTAAAATGTTGCAGAAGCGGGGGCTACTCTCGATCTCCGTCCGAAATCCGTCCGAACAATTACTGTCAAATAAGTAATATTCGACAAAATTAAAAGACAAGTATCCAGTATGAAGCTTCATTCCCATCACGCGTCTTTTCATTTGGTCAAGAATTGTTTATTTGGCAGTAATTGTTTCGGACGGAGACATAGAGTATTATACTGGCCTAGACGGAGATCGAGAGTAGACAGAACGTAACACCATTGACAAATAACTACATACATATTTATCTTGCAGTGCGAGTCCGTTTCGTATTCTTAAAATGTCGTTTCTATAGTAACCGTTTCTGAAACCTACATGAAAGCGCTTTTTCGTTACATTGAAAGAAAATGTTTCTTAAAAAGCTTTCGGAAAATAACGCTTAGTCCTAATGTCAAATTGTCAAACTTGATTTGTAACCACAAATCTACCAAACAAAATAAATGTTTATAAAATTTATTTTTATTATGATTTGTCCATGATTATATAATTATGTGATTTAATAAAAAATAAAGATTATAGTGAATATAATGGCATAGTCAGAAACTATAAGACGTAAACAGTTTAGTCACTTTTCGCATAACTTTCTCTGAATCCTTTAATTACACTTACAATCCGAGTTAGCTATAAATTCTGCTTAATTCCACAAAAATCAGTTTCTAAACAGCTTTGAAGACATGTTATTTTAAAGTGTTGAAATTTTAAGGATCACAGTTTCTAATTTAAGCTGTACCAATCTTCTAAATCAAACTTTGGAAACGTAAATATACTTTTACTAATTAAAATCGTCGAAATGCAAGCAAAGAAGCGTTATATACTTCTCATATTATCATGTGCATTCCTGGTGTATTGTTACTATGGAGGTTATCACCTGAAGACAGATTTATCACATCGTAGTCGTAGAGACCAGTTGCCGTCATATGCGACATTAGAAGAGTTATCAGAAATTGACATGCCGATGCAGCTACAAAGACAACCACAAGGGATTAAGAAACCGTGCCGCATGGAAACGTGTTTTGATTTCTCTAAATGTGGAAATGACCCTAAAATATATGTATATCCTACTGATGGTGCAGTGAGTCCATCATATAGAAAAGTTCTGTCTGTAATAAGAGAGTCCAGGTATGCTACCAGGGATCCCAATGAGGCTTGTCTCTTTGTACCTGCAGTAGACACATTAGATGCTGATCCTCTGTCACCAGAACATGTACCTGATGTAGGATCACGCTTATCTAGATTACCTCATTGGAAGAATGGGCGCAACCATTTAATTTTCAATTTGTATGCTGGAACATGGCCTGATTATGCTGAAGAAGCATTAGGATTTGATCCTGGGGAAGCAATTCTAGCAAGGGCTAGTGCATCTGACACTATATTCCGTGATGGTTTTGATGTGTCCCTTCCGCTGTTCCACAAAGAACACCCAGAAAGAGGTGGAGTGCCACCAGCTGCCACTTCTAATCCTTTTCCTGCCCCAAGGAAGCATTTGTTAGCTTTCAAGGGAAAACGCTATGTGCATGGTATAGGCAGTGAAACAAGAAACTCCCTCTGGCATTTGCATGATGCCAACAATCTTATTTTGGTCACAACTTGTAAGCATGGCAAATCTTGGAAAGATTTAAGAGATGAGAGGTGTGATGAGGACAACAGGGAATATGACAAGTAAGTGGAAATTACAACAACTGACTTTTGAGTTGCAAGAGACGTATCTCCCCAGTAAACAAATAAAACTGTGGTGGTTGGAACAAATTGTATGGATAGACTTTGGAGACTGATAGAAAGAATTAATTACAGCATAGTATAGTCACCTAGTCTGAATAGAGCGTTCTAAATGAATACATAAATTTCTGTGTAAGTATGGACAGGAGGAGTGACAAGAATCATCATAAGATAAAAGTAAAGTACACCTAGAAAGCTGAAGATAGATTTTGAAATAATTCTAGTGTTTACATGGCACCATGGAAACGGATTAGACAACTAACTCTTCGCCAAAGTAAACTGTTTTTAATAAGCTGCAGGCAATAGCTTGTTTTAAGTGAAGCAATTTAGTGAAACATTTCCAGAAACCCGTAATTCGAAAATAGTAATTAATTAATATTTGGTGGTTTCAACCACTCATTGTCACTCCTTATATCTATATGCAGACATTTATCTACTCATTTAGAACGCCCTATACCGATTCTTTAACAGCGGCTGTCACATTTGTGTTAGCTAACATGAACCATCCCAATGTATTATATGTCATATGTATATTTTATATTGTGTGTAAATAAAGTCATATAGTTATTTATAAATTTTGATCAGCATATCTTTTTTATTTGTCATGTTACGCACCCCTGTTATTTATTCCGTACTCAGCCCTCCTGTTGACTGATAGAGAATGCCTTATAGCATTAAGTCTGCCACTTGTACTACTTTAAGGGAGAAGGGGGCTATATATGGACGCTCCCTAAATGAAACATACTGCTTTTACATTGTTATTATATTTCAGATTTGATTATGAGCAGTTGTTGGCAAATTCAACATTTTGCCTAGTCGCGCGTGGTAGACGCCTCGGTTCTTACCGTTTCTTGGAGGCATTGGCAGCAGGATGCGTGCCGGTATTGCTGAGCAATGGATGGCGCTTACCTTTCGACGAACGCATTGATTGGCGACGCGCGGTTATCTGGGCAGATGAACGTTTGTTACTACAGGTAAATAAAAATTGAATCAGTGCACTTACTACGTTTTCCAGGACGTCTTCATGCATCATAGTACTTTACTTGGTACTTGGTACTTGATGTAACAGTGGTGGGTGCAGGGTCCTACTTGTGCCACCCAAGCTCCTCCAGGAATCTCAGCAGCCTCGTCAGTTTGCGGAAGACTTCGGGGAGCGACCTTGGCACTCCAAGGTACTTTGCCCTGCAGTTGGCCACGCCGGAGCACTGTAGTAGGATGTGCGCAGCCGTTTCCTCCCCCTCCATGTACGCTCTGCATATAAGGCTGTCTGTGACACCTAAATTGAAAAGGTGTTTATGATATGGACCATGACCCGTTAGGGCGGCAGTTAGAGTGCGAAGCTCTTGCCTTTTGAGTTTAATTAATATTCGAGATAGACTTGCATTGAGCGTTGGGAGTGCTTCCCTTACCTGTCTACAAACCGTAAGGGTAGTCCATGTATTATTATGTGAAAATTTTGTACCTTTGTGTATAGTTGTTCTGAACCATTGTTAGGGGAGGGACACTATGGGTTCTGGTCTTACAGTGTCTGTCTCCGACCCTTTTCTGGCTAGTTCATCTGCTGCATCATTGCCACATGAGCCGCTGTGTCCTTTAATCCATTGTAGAGTTACGTGGTTTTGTATACATACCTCCATGAGTGCTTGATGGCATTCATAAATGAGCCCTGAGATTATGTCATAGCTGTTCAGTGCTTGTAGTACTGACATACTGTAGGAGAGTATTCGAATGGAGTGATTCTTTACTCTTCTCGCTGTGATTGCTTCTGCCGCCAACTTGATGCCCATGCATTCAGCCTGGAATACTGTGTTGTGGTCACCAAGAGGTGTTGATATCCTCATATTGAGGTCTTCTGAGAATACCCCAGTACCTGTTCCTGAATTTGTTTTAGATCCATCAGTGAAGACGCGGCCCTGTCTGGGGTTCAGTCCTTCGTTGGGTTCTTCAAACATTCGTATCTTGTATTTTTTGTCACAGATGTATTGTTCTGGGATCCTATCCACAGCCGCCTCCAGTACTGGTTCCTCATTGACAGTTTTATAGAGGATTTCTGTGAGTGGGGTCCTCATGTGCTTCCAAAGGCCGGCCCTGTTTAGACGCACTGCTGCTGACGCCGCGTCCTGTCTGATGAACAGTGGGAGGGGGTCGCATCGCTTAGAGGGCCGCAGTTGGAGTTGTCCTCATGCAGCCGGTCGTCGCCATGCAAGCGAGTCTTTGGAATTTGTCCAGCTTGTCGGTTGCGGTCTTCAGTTTGATCCGTGGCCACCATATTATCGCGCCGTAACTGACCATGGGCCTTATCACCGCTGTTAGGTGAAAGTCCCCATTCCCCAGTCCCCACCATTCTATGGCATTGCCAGAAGGTGATAGTAGCTTTTTTAATTTTGTTGTCCAGATGCTTGTTGCACTGTTGCAACAGTTGAACTGTTGTCCAGTATTACCCCAGGTACTTGACTTCGGTTGATAACTATAGTTATCCTGTCCTAAATGCATCAAAGTAGTATTTAAAATTTTGACACTAAACTAGATTTTTGAATATTCTAATGTTATCAAATATCACAGTACTGAACATTTTGTTTACAGGTTCCAGAGTTAGTACGCTCAGTATCACCTGAACGAGTATTAGCTCTGAGACAACAGACCCAATTTTTGTGGGAACAGTATTTCTCTTCCATAGAAAAAATTGTTTTCACTACTATTGAGGTGAGTGACAAATATTACTTATATAAAAATATTCTTTTTCTTCTTTCATTTGTTTGTATTAAAACTTGTTTACTTTTTTTTTATTCAGTTGCTTCTGGAACGAGTTTTAGCGCATAGGACGTCGAGGCAACGAGAAGCGCTCATCTGGAATGCATATCCCGGAGCTTTAGGATCATTAGCATCATACGGAGACTCGCGTGCTCACTTGCCTATTGCGGCTCCAGTTTTGTCTCCACCTCCAGGTCCATCCGTATCCCCCGCACCCCTTCCCGCGCCTTCTATTCCTCTAGACTCCCTTCCAACCACACCTGGAAATACCTTCACTGCTCTTCTTTACGTTCAAGCCACGTCACCAGCGCTACATAAACTACTTGCTAATATAGCTAGTAGCGAATTTTGTGAGAAGGTAAACATCATTTCTACCAAAAATATTTGCATCTAATCATCCAGATCCATATTTTCACTTTCTATCGGGTGATTTTTTTTTCAATATCAAGTGACGAGACGAACAACTCATGCGCCTGATGGTAAACTACACGCTTGCCTATAACAGCCGCAGTGCCACTCAGAGCTTTAAATCGCAAAGATCTGTGGGGGACTGCCACTGCGGCTGCCACTCCGAGACATAAGTTGACAAGTCCCATGTGCCTGTAATTTCACCAGCACCCTGCCCTACCTTACCCTTTAAAACCGGAACACAGTAACGCTGACATTACTTTTTGGCGGCAGAAATAGGTAAGTGGCTGTACTAGCCTGGACGAACTCTGTCACAAGGATCTCTACTGCTGCAATGGGATCACATTTGCCTACAATTTTTTTTAAAGGTTTTCAAAGGGTAGCTTCAAAACCTTAAAAAAATGTTACACAAACGTGAGCCTACTTTGAAAGATATAAAGAAAAATTAATAATACCTCACGACTTTTTTCATAATAACACTTAGGTACTTAATAACAAAATTAAATGCAGGTGGTTCTGGTATGGGATAGCGAGCGTGCGGCTCCATCGCTGAAGTCCCTCGCACGCGCCGCTGACGATCTTCGCGACCCCCTGCCCGTTCTGGTTATCGACGCTACAACTCATTATCCTGGGTATATTTTAAAGATTGTCACACAGTTTTTTTATTTCTTCTTTATAATATATACAGTACTAGATTTGTTACATATTTTAAACTCTTCATAATTTTTCTTTATATCTAAATTTTTCATAATTATAAATGACATACAGGCGACTTTTTATTTTAGAGAAGGGGTATCGGCACGTTGGCAGCCTCTATGGGCAGTGCCTACGGCTGCCGTATTTTCACTGGACGGCGACGCACCCTTGCTAGCGGAGGAACTTGACTTCGCATTTCGAGTTTGGCAACAATTCCCAGAACGAATCGTTGGATATCCTGCGAGAACACACTTTTGGGATGAAGCTAAGGTGCGTATTAGAAGGTGTGCCCAGTTCTGCAACGTGAAAGTGTCTCTCGGTTTGACCAAGACTTGTTAAACTTGGAAATTGCATGTCCAAGTTATATCCATCCTTAATGTTTACAGGTCTCTATAATTTTTTTTTATAAAAAATAAGCGCTTATTTGACCTCCATCTCAGCTGATGGAAAGTGGTGATGCCAATGATATTATACTTTATGCTGACTGGATAATGCGGTCAATGATGGAGCATGGATCCGTAAATAATGCCTATTCACTGTATGCCTTGAAAAGGCACAAATTATAGTGTTTAGGGAATATGTGTGCAGGCAGGGAATTCCACACCATGTCTGTTCGCCATATGAAAGTAGAAGCGTATATTCTTAGTATTCTATAATAATATAAGTGTTCTATAATTCTATAATAATGCGCGCACGCTCATTGCCCCGCACTAGTGAAACTCTGTATCGCTGGTGCCTCGGATACACATAGACAACCACAAATTAAACTCAAACTCATGAGAGAAATAAATGTAGGCCATACAAATATTTCTCTCGGCCCGGGGAATCGAACCCAGGACCTCTGCGTGGCAATCCAGTGTGGTACCGTTCGGCAGTTCTCTCTTTCAATGAATGAAATTTACTTTGTTAACTTTGTTACCACATCAAAACGAATATTACACAGGGCGCATGGGGCTACAGTAGCAAATGGGGCGGGTCGTACTCGATGGTGCTGCCCGGTGCAGCGCTAGTTCATCGAGCGACCCTAGCGTTGTACGGAGCGTCAGCCCCTGCGCTGCGGCAGGCCGTTCGCCGTGCGCACAACTGCGAAGATATCCTGCTTAACTGCCTCGTGGCTCATCTTACCCGTCGTCCACCGCTCAAACTGGCACAGCGTAGACGATATAAGGCACAGCACCACCGATATAGGTATGAAACAATGGAATCCAGCTATATTATATCGTACAGTTTTATCCCATTATAATACATCGGTGACCTCTAATATAAATTGCACAGTAATGTCAACGACGCGCTGTCAAATTAGTTTGGTTATCGCCGGTGTGACATGTGTGAAGCTCTTTTTTAACCGACTTCAAAAAAAAGAAGGAGGTTCTCAAATCGACTTCTTTTTTTTGTATGTAGTTACGCCATACCTTCGGCATTTGTGAATAAAAATTTTTGGAAAGAGGGTACCTCTGTAGTGGTCCCATTTAAATTTGAAAAAATATTCCACCTCTAAGAGTAGCCGATTTCAATAAAACTTGTAATTCCACGAACTTTTACTGTCGATTTTTCTTTGAACTGAGATTATTGAAGTTTCGGATGATTTTACTTATTTAATCATTTTTATGTCCTAATTTGTATTCAGATCGTCCTGGAGTGACCCGGAGCACTTCGTCCAGCGACAGTCTTGTCTGAACACATTCGCCACAGCTTGGGGCTACATGCCGCTCATGCGATCCATCCTCAGACTCGATCCCATACTCTTCAAGGACCCTGTCTCCACTCTCCGAAAGAAATATAGAAAAATGGAATTGGTCACTACATAAATCCATTTTTCGTTCATACTCATAAGTACATATCGTAGTTGAGCATTGTTTACGTTATCACTTAGTTAAAAATCTAAGTATAGCTTTAGGACAAGCAATACCAAATATTACTTTGTAAGTTCCAATGTTGTTATTAATTTTAAGGCATTTTAGTCAAAAATAAATGTCGTTTTATTTAATTTTCGTTTTCATTCATTGCTTCATAATACGTGAATAATTTCAATGAACATATCAGTTACGCTCTTTCATCTCGTTCCACGTGTGATGTTGAAAACCGAACTAAATTAGTTACAGCGTAAGTTCTTAACTAACGTCGAATTGTATGTTACATATTAAATGATATGAGGCAAATTGCATTTTTAAGTATGATATTCGGACATCGAACTGCATTGAATTGGTAACCGTTGCATAAGTGGAACGCAGACTGACATAACGATGGCTTCGCAACAGCCGCGCGGCCTTGGCCCCGATGGTACGGGGGCGCGCTTGATGGCAACCGCCGTCGCCCCTCCGCAGTCGCCCGCAGCGGACAGCCGCTCCCGAATACACACTGCTTCACAGTACAACGGCAACTCGGCGCGCGGCTGCTGCGCCCGCGCACCTTACTATCACTCGCGAACTCGTGTTCCTCTAGGTAAACAAACCTATTTCAATTATGTGTTTAAGCAATTTTCGCGTAAATCTGAATGCAATAGTGAATACATTAGCACATTGCCTCTATGATTAATAAGTTGCAATATTTTCCTATGGAGCTTTTTCGTGTCAATGTGTGATCTAGGACTCATAAAGTCAATTAAGCTTTACGACGGCCTAAGGTTTTCCGGGAGCTAAAGTTGCCAGTGAAAGTTTCATTGTAGAGACTAGTTATTGGGTAAGAACGACATGTCCAGGAAAGATTAGATAGTGCATTTAACGTGTTTTCCGTTTGGAATGTGCTTACTTAACGTGTTATGCACTAAAGTGCACTGACAGGTTGAGTGATAAAACTGATAAATTTAAAAACCAATGATCTACGTCACTATTTTTATTTTGTTAGGTACGTGTTTCAAAATTATTAGTATATAGTTTCTGCAAGGCTACGTGCGACCATCAAAGTTATCAACTTTTAAACAACCTCTCACTCGTAATTAACTTCTACATATCGACACACTGGAATGGTAAAACGTCTAACGTGCATTTGGAAAAAAGAAAAACAAATCAAAACTCTAATTTTATTTGTTATATGGAAAACTAGACAGTTTCAGCTTATTCATATAACAAATAAAATTAGTGTTATGATTTTTTTTCTTGAAATAATTACTTTAAATCACTCTCCTGTAATATACTCCAAATGCACGTTAGATGTTTCGAGTCGATATACCCCTGCACAAATTTAATCCGAAATTTTATGTTTATGTGCAAATAGTCATACAAAATTATAAACGGTTGTTGCAGACGAATATTAAAGTCAATAAATTTCGTAAGAGAATAACTCCTCAGTTATTTCCACACGCTTGTATGTGACCTCTTATTTCGCGGTAGTCGTTGAGCGAAGATTGTACGTTCTTCAATGCGGTAAACCTCAATAAGTAAATTGCAAAGAGACTATTAGTTTTTGCCAGCTTAATTAATTGAAAAATAGACATAGTAATATTAGAAAAGCCGAAAGCGCTAAAATTTAATACCAAATCATTCATTGCATATTTACGTTTGTAGCAATTCAGGGACGTATTTCACTTACATGTAAGGAACTTTTGTTAGTTACGTAAATTGTACCTTCTTAGACGAGACCTGTGCTGAGCAATGAGACAGACTTATATAGGTTGATATACTAAAGTGTAGGTATTATTATTCTATATTCATAATATATACAGGTAAGATACAATAAAAACTTAAATACTGGAAAGTGAAACTAGGATTAAATTATATGAATAAATCCCAGCGGCAAGGTGCCCAAGATGATGGCAGCGTACAGCATTCGTATGGCTATGCTAATGCGTTGGGTAAGGTAGCTGCCGGCCCTTGGGTTTCCAAGACAGTCTATTAATTTTTTGAATAAAATTTTGTACTGATGATGGGCACCGGGACCCCACGGGCCAAGGGCACCGGGACCCCGCGGGAAAACTAAGGTTACATATAAGTTTAGATTTATTAAAATTTTCTGTCATATTAATCATACAAAACGCTAAACTACGCGTTTTCGTTAAATAAGTAACTAACCATAGTCTTTAGACTACTATAAACCTTTAATATTTTTTAAGTATTTTATAATTTTGATTAAAGAATGCAACTAGATATTAGTGAACGTTCTACTCTATATTCATATTTAAGAAGGTTAATTACAGTTGCCTTTTCTATGTACTTGTGAAATAAAAACACATTTCGCACTTGACAACTAACATAGTATTATCTCAAAATTGCGTTACATTAATAATTTATCTCCAAAATTTCGCTGTATTTGTAGGTCATTCGTATACGATTTATTATTATATATATTTCAAAGTGTCAGGACAAAACTGTCGCTTTGAAATGAAATAGGTAATATTAATATAATTAAAGCAATTTTGGGATAATACTATGTTAGTTGTCATGTGCGATTTAAAAACGGACATTACACTAACGATTGAAAACAATACAGTGATACCAGTCTTAACGTATGGATGGCTGTCAGCCCTATAGATATTGTGCTACGTAACAAACAATAGGCAGTTAGCAAAGAATAACTAACAAAGAGCCACCGAAATAAAAAACGATTACACACGAGTAGATGCCATTGAAGTGAAAACCATAATTAGTTAAGTAATTGATGTAATTTATAAATATGGCATTAGAAATGAGATTCCACAGATATGAATCATTTAACGTTGACGTCACAGTTTAATTCAAAATAAAGAAGTTAAAAAACTGTGCACCAGGCATAATTATAAACATTGAGTTCGAGAATAACGACTATCCGAAATGTTGCAGACAGGTAGGTACCTAGATGACAAATCTGTTCAAATCAGAATGGTATCAGAACATATTTTATATGTACCTTTAATAAAAATATATCTCCATAAATAAATAGACTAAGTGCGTAGGCATTATGTATGTATGCAATCATCTTTTTTAGTTAGGTATCTATTGAGTTTTCTCCATTATAAAAGTCTCATTTGTTTCTTTTGTTTCTACAACCTAATCGACAATTGCAGCAACTAGGAAATCGGTGATCCTACTTTCGAGATGCACTTTCTATATATGTATAGCAAATATAACAACTCTTTACATGTGAGAGAAAACTTATTGGATCGAAATTTCGTTTCTATTGACAAAGACGTACAGTCGTTACTGAACTACGGAACTTTACGGATATTTAGTTTGTAGGAAACCAACGTGCCTTGGAAACCTTAACTTATGCTTCAATAAATTTTTGAACCATGTTAAACGTTACGAGTTAATTACTCTACATAATTATTCATATCGCCTTGTCGCTGCTAATTCGCTAAGAACGTTCTTTTTAAATACTAAATCAACGAATCAACGATTTAGTTAATAGGTAGGATTGTTTCGGCAGTGTACAAAATATTCAGGTTATTTTAGGTACCTTTTTTATTGTTTAGAAAATCCTATTCTGTGCGAACAAGTAATATCGTTGGTAAAAGTGTTACGCACTGCCCTCGTTGATGTCTTACATATGACGCTTGAGTTCAACTGTTATCAAAGCATTCAAGGTGTGTAATGTGTGTGTTACGGCATTGTGTACAATCATTTACAGAGAGTAATCATAACAAATTCGTATTGTGATTGTATTATTACATTTATTGCCTATAATGTCATTTTGATGATTTTCAAAATAGGTTTGGTATGGACTGGGAAATGAAGAGAAATAACTTGGTACGTTATTTATTTGTATAGACGTATAAGTACAAAATAATGCATCGTCTACTGTGTTGCGGATTGTTATGTGGTTAACGCGATAGTTCATAAGAAAAACCCGTTGTGCTCCTACTTTTGGGCATTGCTCACCCACACTATGTTGATTATGGTAACCAATATCCATGTAAGACACCATATTTCATATCACGATCTAAAATCAGGTATTACGTAAATATATTCTCTTAATTTGGAATTGTCACCAGTTAACGGTGTACGCAAAAATCGCATAAAATTAATTGTTGCACAACGGTTCGAGGTAGATCAGAGGTGCGAACTTCGAAGAGGCGGAATGGCGCAAGGTTCCCGGGGCGTCGTCACTGGGCTGGCCGCGCTACTCGCTGTCGCTATTGCCGCACAACATCTTACAGCGCACGCGCAAACAGTGAGTATAGATGAGCGTATAAAAACTTCGTATTTGGTAAGTAGGTACCTACATATATTATTCAGTATCAGCTAAGACAAAGAAACATTAAAAATATTTTTAAATCTTGTGTCAGAAGTTGAATATTATTTGCTACAATTTAATCATAAATACTTTTTTGCGCATCTCATAATCGCCAATTAAGAAGTTGGTACCTTTTGGAATCAAACACACATAGGTTCCAATTACGTGTTAGTCTTAGGGTACGAAATTTCGTATGCAAGGCTTACCAACTTGCGAAGGCTGAGCAACTACAGCACCTCAATTTTATCGGATTAACTTACAATTACTCATTGTAAGGTTTTGGCGCCTTTTGCTATTTCGCAAGGCTAGACGCTTCAAAAGTTTGTTTATTTCATTTGCAAACTTAATATGACTCGACTGTGCAGTGAGTCAATCTTTATGTGAATTTAGAAGATCTTAAAATTAAGTAGATAACTACCCTAACACATCACATCACACACAACACAACCTACATTGCGGGACCCTCGAATTTGAAATCTTAACTACTTATATAGTAAGCATTGTCATTTTACAGCCAACCACAGCAGAAAAATCCATTGCTAAAGATCGAACTTTCCGACTATCTGCAGGCAGAAAAGAAGCTCAAGCCCCGAAATGGGGCTTCTTCGGAACGATATTCCATCTCATACTTGAGGTATTTATATATTTTTCTCTTTCTATATGATTTCTTTAGGTACGAATCCTACTCTATGTCACCTTAAAATTCATGTTTGTATTTCAGCAAATCAACGACACAAAGAGTGCATATAATCAAATATCTGATTTAGTTGGTAATCAATTCACCGATGATAATGTGAGTATGCCTGAAGCCTTAAGCGATGTCATTAAATTTTTATTACTATGTCCAAAAAATTCCCCGTTTTAAAGACAACAGTCAAAGATCTTGTCAATGGCTGGAACACTAACCGTGAGAAAACAAAAACTAACAAACTTATTAAAACAACGTATAATATTGATTGTAATGAATATTTTTTGTCAAATTACTCCATTTGTTTATTATAATTACTAATACAAAGACCGAACATAAAGAAAAATTCCTGCGACCCGACAGGACTCGAACCTGCGTCTGTGCCACACCAGGGCGACTGCTCTCCCAACGGAACTACAGATCGAGATACTAACAAAGATCTGTAACAAATGTAATTAGTAGCAGTAGATCTCGCTTCTGAAAACGTTCGTCCAGGAAAATACTGCTACCTTACATATTTCTGCCGCCAAAAATTAATGTTAGCATTACTGTATTCCGGTTGTAAAGGGTAAGGGTCTTATTAACTTATGTCTCAGGGCGACAGGCGCAGTGGCAGTTCCCTTCAGATCTTCGCGATTTGAAGCTCTGAGTGGCACCGCAAATGTTATGGACAGGCAGGTGTACCTTACCATCAGGCGCCTTGTTCGTACCGTCACAGCTTGATATTGTAAAAAAAAACTACATACAAAAACTCGTAAGGTCTGTTGACTCGATCTGTACATCAGTTGGTAGAGTCAGATTAGTGAATCCTGTCAGATCGAAGGAATTTTTCTTTGTGTTCGATCTTTATATTAAGTAATAATTAAAATAACTTAAGGCGTGTCACCAAAGGAGAAGCGGGAAAAACTGCTTTGCAAGATCCAATGGTTTAGGTATTTATTATTAAAATACATTGCATTTACTATTTAATAACGGTCTTACAAAAAATATACGATACCTACACCAATTTATGTGGTCTGTGGATACAGCTAAGGATATTTCATAAAGAATGTGCTATTTTTTACCCGATCACATAAATTCCCGAAAACAGCCTAAAATAAAAGTCGAAAACTAATTATTAATTATAAATTATCTCTAACATTGCACATGATTTTATGAGGAGATATTTCTCCATAACATGCTAAATTTTGGTTTTCAACTAAAGTCCTATAGTTAATAACTTCACAATTATCTCAAAACTTGAAAATTTGCCGGCGGTTTAACGACACACCGCTCCGCCCACTGCCCGTCAGTTACCATCGGGCGCTTGTCAACATTAGATCTATGCCAAATTTTGTCCGACTTTTTTATTGACCTATCAACAGCCTTTTCTTTTTTTATTCATAATTATTAATTTTAGGCGCGCGGAATGCGGGACACGAGGGGCGACCCCTCACACCTCACCTCGTAAAATCCAAGCTCGCATCCAAATACCTTGCCTTAGTTTTAACTACTTGATTGACTTTGGAACGTTCTTTTCGTAGGCACCATAGGCAAGAGTTTAGAAGTGTCAAGTTTACCTACACATGTAATCAACATTTTTTTTTAATAATTTTAGACTGTCACCCCAGAACCTAATCCATCGAACGATGGATCTACGGAAACACCAAAAATATCTAGACAAGAGTTTCTTAATATTCTAGATCGTAATCTAAAAGGCCTTGCTCGGCTCAGGGCATTAGAGTGGCGAGAAGCTCGAAAGGTAAGTTACTATATTGTGAAGCATTCATTTGTACATCAGATCAGGTTTTCTAACTACCTTAAGAAATTATCTGTGCGAACGGTACAAATATGAGTTGATACATAATTTATATTACAATTCAAAAATTCAACATCATTCTTTATTTCCAACCATGTCCATAGTGTGTTAGTTACAAGGACTTATAGGCTATGTTAGTATGAAAATAAAAACTATATTAAATTATAAACTAAGGCCCTGAAACCTAAGTGCACTGAAATCCAGTGATTCCAAATAGCACAAGCAGGGTAATCCCAAATTAAATTCACAAGGCTGTTGGAACCACCATACACACGGCGCTTCAGGGAGTTCTCTTGCACTGAAGCTGTCAGTATGCGCCTCCGCGAACATACCTGACGCCTCTAAGCCCGACGCGATGCAAAAACGTTGTAGTCCCAACAGCATTCTGAATTCATACAGGCTACACGTAAAAGGTCTGAAAAAAGAAACAATACATATTTGATTTAATTTACAGGACTCGTGGAAAAACTTACAAGGATATAAAGACGAATTGTTTGGAAGCAAAAGATCCGGAAGAAAAAGATAGTTTGAGCATTTTTTTCTTGGTGGTTGTAGTAATAGTGTTTGCCATTGCCAAAATAAATTATCTACTTACTTAATTTAATTGAATTTGTATTTGAGTGAATTAAGTTAATTAAATCAGTAGTCCTGTGAGTACTGAAGTACCTATATGTGAAATAATACATATTTCTTATTTTGTGTAATTTTTCGTTAGATAAATAGCAATATAACATAGACCGTTTCTAATACTAACCTACTGCCGCCGTCCTTATCATAAACAACGTAGTCGACCACTGAAGTAATTTGGAATGTGTAATCGACATTTTTAGCGACATTGAGTTATTAACATATCTGGAATCAACGAAACTATATCTACAACCCCCTACAAGCGGTTTTTTATATAATTCAATTTTATTGTTAAGCAAAATCAACGTAATTGACATTTATGAAATAGAAAAAAAAATTAAGTGGCAATATCTCGAAAGTTACCAAAATGCAAATGCTTTGTTTATGACAGGAAGGGCAGATTAGGTTTCATAATTAAAGTCGTTAAAGCCGTTGCAGAACCGATTTTTACGTATAATTATGGGATACTTCCAAGTCGGAGATTGCTTATGTTAGTGTAAATGCCTAAGACACATTTATACGCACCAATAGTGATCAATAATTATCCTTTATAGTATAACTAGCCGTACCCGGCGTATGCGTTGCAATGCCACTAGAAACGTATAAGTATATATAAGTAAATTTCCTCCCCACGTTCGATCAGCACTCGAGACTCGTCCCGAAGAAAAACGATCTAATACTTCCGAAACATTTGCCGGCGGGATGCCAAAAACTCACGAATGCAGCTTTGTCGCAATCGAATGACTAATGATACTACAAGCTGGACTCTCTCCTTGGAGGAGACCCGTGTCTGGCGGGGGATTTAATATTCAGAAACTTTTACGGGCGTGAGCAGAACAACTCATGAAAGTTTGATCGTTATCGGATGAATATAATGATTAGGTATATCTATGGATATTTGGTTGCAGCGTTTGGGTCCATCCAGTGGAGCGGGCGATCCAGCGCCGACGCGGTGTAGATGATTATTAGATTATATGACTATGTCATGACGTATGACATATTGATTTAAAGAATAATTCTTATGTTCTAGTGGTGTCATTTTTGTGTCGCGTGAAAATAAAATACGATATTTCACTCGCATTCCGCTTGGAAAAATGTCATTGTCGAATTACCTCTAATTTATTTTTACTAACTTTCTAAAAAATATTCCTTTTTTTAATATCAAGTGACGGGATGAGCAAGACATGCGCCTGTACATAACAGTTGCAGTGCCGCCATTCAGAGCTATCTGAGACACACTGAGACGTAAGTAGACAAATCCCATGTGCCTGTAATTTCCAGCACCCTTACCTTTCAAAACCGGTAATACTGATATTACTGCTTGGCGGCGGAAATAGGTAAGGTGGCAGCACTTCCTTAGACGAACTCTTTAACAAGGAACTCTACTGCTTTCAGTTCTATTACGTGTAACTCTATCGACTGAATAATTCAGCCTGAATAACAGTTTATGAAATGTCACGTAAAGTCATTTAAAATTTTCACATTCAATATATTAAATATATAAGGAATCACACTGTAACCTACTTTTATATCGAATTATTTCTTACAGGAAAAAATTGTTTTTAAGTGCCATTTTCCACTAAAGCGACTAGCCCGCCCGGGGCGCGCCCGCAGCTGCCGTTGTGGCTGGCTACTTTTACGTCCGAGTCGCGACCGCGTTCGCGGGTAGATATTGTATATGACTTAAGTATTTCCATAAATACAACCATATCTATGTACCCATTAGATTGAAGTCTTGGAATAAATAGGAAAAACAAATTCATAAATATCAATAAAAAAACAATATAAGGAACTTTCGTGGTTATTCACTAAATGATTATCACTAGTATCAGGTTTCT
>NW_020653851.1:7724623-7768190 GCF_003589595.1 Hyposmocoma kahamanoa
TACATTATACTAGTTTCCAAAGGTTATAATTTTATTTATAATAAATCTTTATCTCACCAGAATACAACATAATTCATATATTAAAAGTTATAACCAAGGCAAGGTCTGAACAGGTGTCCCAAATGAGTAGATTTACATGATTATAGACACAAGGCATGACATGGAGTGGTTAAAACCACTAAATATAAATTCGTTACTTTTCTCGAATTCCAGATTTCCAGAAATAGTTTTACTGTATCGTAAGATAAAACTATTCACCTAGAAGGCTGTACTTGGATTTTGCTTGTAGCTCAAAAAGAATGTTTACTTTGGTAAAAGGTTAGTTAACACTACATTTTTAGTTAACAAACGGCTTAATTTTGGAATAGCTGATTTTGAGTTGGAAGTTGATACTATTTTTGGCAGTAGACCTAGGCAAAAGTAAGCCCTCTCAATGATTTAAAACTTTAGGAAACCAAAGGTTTTCATGAGAATAATTTTCGAAAATTGTGAAAATGTGAAGTCGTGCAAAAAACTTTTACACTACCAAATGCAAAAATTGTCCCATAAAAACATTTTTTTGTGTTTTGTTTCGCTATTCCAAAGTAATCATATCGTGTATAGTTTAGATTAACAATGTATTATATAATAATATAATGGCGCATGGTCGCTTTCATATTAGGGGGTGTGCTTATGCTCTTCGGTGGCACAGTGATTAGCACTATGGGCGCTTGATG
Organism: Hyposmocoma kahamanoa; assembly: GCF_003589595.1. Classification (NCBI taxonomy): domain Eukaryota; kingdom Metazoa; phylum Arthropoda; class Insecta; order Lepidoptera; family Cosmopterigidae; genus Hyposmocoma; species Hyposmocoma kahamanoa. The sequence continues at coordinate 7,725,340 of NW_020653851.1, forward strand.
AGGAGGTTCCAGATTCGATCCCTTATTTGAGCCAATTTATGAAAAAACATTTTTAAGTTGGTCCTGGTCAGGGTATTCTGGGTATTGCCATCATAATTATCGTTACTCTGGTACTCATAATACAGGAAATTCCCTAGTTTTATAGTAGAAATTTGAAGTGATTGTCTGGGATTTTTTCCCTAAATACTTTTCTTTTTGGCATAGCTTCCAATAAAAAAGAATCTAACAGAGAGACAGTCGAGATACAACAACGCTATAAGTTGTATAAGTAAATAAGATATTATTTCCACTACATCGGGAAGTATGCCTGACATTTTGAACAATTGTGAAATCTAGTCCCCGTATACTACCTACGTAAAGTGGCGTGCAGACGCTTCGGGCTTCGCCCTCCGCTAGACCTCGACCTACGTCCTCGGCACTTATGACTTTAAAAAAATTAACATAGCTCTTTAATGGCGGCTATATTGATAAATAGCAAAAATAAACTTTTGACTGCAAATTGTTATTAAACACCCATAGAGAACCCCTCACGGCGATTTTCAGTAGAATTAGAGCAAAATTTTATCAACCGCTAAAAAAGTTCGTAAGGCAGCCATATTGAAAAATGGCGAAAAATAAATTTTGACCGGAAGTTATTGTTAAACACCCATAGAGTAATTCACTTGAAAATCGGCATAGGGGGTCCACATGCTGATTTTCAAGTGCATTAGAGCAAATTTTCATCTACCGCCAAGAAATACTTCTATGGCAGCCATATTGAAAAATGGCGATAAATTAATGTTGATCACAAATTATTATCAAGCACTCCTAGAGAGTCCCAAATGAAGATTTTGGAAGGGATCAGAACAATTTTTTTTCTACTGGCAACAAACGCTTGTATGGCGGCCATATTTGAAAATGGCGAAAAACCAATTTCGAGCACAAATTATTATTTTGTACTTCTAGAGGCCTCCATGAAAGTTTTCAGCTGAAAAACAGCGAGTCTCTTTCGGCAGCTATTTTTAACGAAAAAAAGAACCTATATGGCAGCCATATTAAAAAATGGCGAAAAGAAATGTTTGACCCCCAAGTGATTATGATTGATGATGATTGATGATTAAGGACTCCTAAAGATCCTCGCATGCCAATTTTCAGCCGGATCGAAGCAAGTTTTTCTTCGGCCGCCATTTTGAAATCGCCATCTTGAATTTTTTTTAACCCAAGCAGTTGACCAGTGTTACCCTCTATGACATTCCTTCGAGCACCTCCTACCTATCTCTAATAGTTTCCGTGATAGGAGGCTTTGAAGTATGGCGGCCATCTTGTTTATTTGAATTTCGAACATTTTTTACTTTCTGCGGAAATTCACCAAGGTGTATCTCATAAAAATGCACAAAAATCTCCCCCATGTATTATAATTTTTGCAGGCCGTTGATCACTCGTTTACATTTTCTACACTCAGGTCTTCTCATATTTGATTCTTTGCCTTGTAGCCTATCCGCGTACAACAGTATAAATATCTTTTTTCCACCATATCGGGAAGTACGCGTTCTATTTTTCTAAGTGAATCTAAACTTGTAGCTGTATATGTATACAGGGTGTAAATAAGAGACGGGGCAGCAAGGCCAGCTACCTTAATCGTTGTAGTTACAGAATTTTGAAGATATTTTGATTGGCATATTTACAGATTTTGAAAACATAGTACAGTCAGCAAGATAAAAGGCAATTTTTACAAAACTTTTTTTTTATGCCATTCGGTCCGGTCTTTGGTAAGGATCAATAGTCTCTACGTGACCAACTGTGGTAAGAGCACTCGAAATGGCAGAAACAGCAAAAAATCTTTTACCACACATTTTAAATGAAATTTTTTTGTTAGAAACGAAACTGGCCACTACTCTACAAATAAGACTTAAGTAAAACCAAATTATAATCATATCACAATTTTTTTAATTTGGAACAGCTTTGTTTTGTTAATAGAGAATTGTCACTTTAAGACGATTTTTAATCAAAATATTCTCAAGTGTGGAAACAAATTAATTGGAACACATGGTCCTATCAAATGACCACCGCCCAGTCCTGATCTGACGCCCCTTGATTTTTTCTTTGGGCTATGTAAAAAATTAAATTTATAAAAATATACAACAGTGTTCAATGATTGAAAAACGCACTTGCAGCAATTTTCAATAGAATCCATCTGAGTAGAATTTCAGCCGCTACTTGCTCTTTGCGGAAGAAAGCGAATCGATGCATCCGCCAAGGCGGCAATCAATTCGGGCACTTACTATCATAGACTTTTCATGTTATTTTGCTTTTCGTTATTGTTTTTATTTTTAAATACATAATACGTTGTCAATTTGTTAGTTTCCTTATTTCCAGAATAAATGATTACTAAATAAGTCTCTACAAAATGTATGGTAAAAAGGTTTTTTGCGATTTCTGACATTTAGAGTACTCTTACCTCAGTTCGTCCCGTAGAGACTGTTGATCCTTACCAGAGACCAAATCAAATGGCAAAAAAAAATTTGTAAAAATTGCCTTTTATCTTGCTGACTGTACCATTTTTTCAAAATCGGTGAATGACAATCTAAATATCTTCAAAATTCATGGATAGTCTTTAGAACCGTTTTCCTGTAACTGCAACGATTACGGTAGCTGGCCTTGCTGCCCCGTTTCAAATTTACACCCTGTATAACAATCAATAGTCGGAAATAGGTGTTCCACATTATATAGATACATGTAAAGCTACAAGGAGCGACATATTAGGGTTGTTAAAACCACCAAATTTTAATTTATTACTTTTCTCGAATTCCGGATTTCCGGAAATGGTTTTACTGCATCGTAGGACAAAACTACTGACCCAAGAAGTCGAAGTTGCATTTTAAAGTAATTCTAGTGCTACCATGTAAAAAAGTGCAGGAGATAACTGACTTTTTACCACAACAGAGAATAAAAAAGCAACGTGAATGGTCACTTCCCTCTACTCCCTAACTTTAAATACCGCATCGCGCCCCGCATATTGACAGTTACATTGACGGAACGGCAACATGGCTGTCAGCGTACCATTCGTTGAGCCAGCAGAATAGTAGTAGGTAGTGGAAAGAATTGTTGTTGAAGGTTAAATTAGACAAAAACCAATTTGGAATTAAAATGAAATGAAGATTAACATCAACACGTTCTTTAAATGTTTCCTGCGAATTCCTGTTTAATGAATATCTTTAAGCTTTATTTTGAGTAAGTACTATGACATGATTACAGTATACAATAAATATGAAATACATAGGGCAGATAATGGTGCCATGAGATTCCAATTGCGATATCCAAGAGGTGCAAGTTTTGCCAACTTTTCACTAACTTCCAGGGACAAACCAGGTGAAGATCTCTATATGGTAAATTACATTGCCTGATATTAATATACAAATTAAATAAGAAGATTAAATTGGAGATAATAATAATAATAATAACGCACACACTCAACTTCAACAGTCATTTAAATTTGAAGAAAATATTCCACCTTAAAGGGTGGCAAACTAGGGGATGAATCCGGTTTCACGCACTTTCTGGTAACCGATTTCAATAAAACTTGGCAAAAAGATGTAGTTCTACGAATTTATGAGGTCGGTTTTTTAGTACTCTGTACTGAGATAATGACTGATTATGAAAAATTTTACATTATTGCTGAATTTGGGAAGAATATGTACCAAGCTAAAACCATTCTTCTAAAACTATACTTATTTATTTTTCAGATTGCATTCGGTCCAGTATATCTGTTAAACGATGTAACAAAAGCCAGAAAAGTTAAATTTGTTATGCCAATATCTATAGAAGACACTTACAGAGAGTTTACCTTAAATTGGTACAATAATGTAATACAACTCCATTATGTGGATCGCGATCGACTTGTACCTATAGTAGAATACAGAGATGATCTCATAACATCTCGAAATATAGGGTTTATAAAATTGTATACCTCGACAGCAACACATGTGACGCAGTGGCTAATTCATAGTAAGCTATTTTCACATTCACAAATCAAAAGAATTGGAGTTTTCAATGATAATTATCATTGTCGATTTCCAAAAAAAAACTCTAATGACAAAATTTGGACTATAGAAAATTATAGTAGGTACTGTAACTGGAAATGAAACTATTTTTCCGGATTTAAATCGCGTATATTTGTTTTTTCAAACAAACCGACGTTTCGGGCCCTTTACAGGTCCCATGGTCACGGTTGACTGAGGTGGTACAGTCTTCAACCAGTTATGTCTAATATTGATGCAAACCACCCTATTTTTTCACTATAATTACAATAGTTATTAATTAAATACGTTATTTTTAATTTTACAAAGAAAACATTCCAATTTACGCTATATTCAGTTTTACAAATTATTTTATTGAGTGAATTTTTATTAAGTTCAATTTATTTTAATTATTAATAGAAACTAGAATAAACTAAAACATATTAATTAGTACTGCAGTCTTATGTCTGTTTCGGATTTTTCATTAGAGGAAATACTGGATCCCAAACTGGTGGTACGGAGAAACCATATTCCCTGTTGAAATTAGGATGTTTTTTAATTTCAATGGCCTCTCGCAGCATCCTGGGTAGATAACGGACTTCTTTTGCAAGGACCTGGGGTTTGTCCAACTTTATTGAATGTGTAGGTTTATCCATGACATGCTCGCTATGTGTAACAATCGCGAAAACCTAAGAACTCGATACTGTAACTGGAATTATGTGGTATGATGAATAACTTTCTATTAAACCATACATATGCATATAAACGTAGTCCTATGTTAAAATATTATAATAACAACTCCATGAACTTCCATTGATAGTTAAATAAATGGTTAAATTAATAAATAAGTATTGGACTTCCAGGTTTACCAATTAATTTGTCTCCGAAAAATAAAATATTCAAAGATGGCTGTCTGCACTGGGTGTCTATGACTAACCGTGATTTACCCGAGCAGGCATTCGTTGGCGGATTTGAAGACGAGATAATTTACGTAGCAAGATCAGTACATAACTATTCATTGTGCCCCGGAAAATACATACCTTCACAACATCGAGTCTTCGTTCCTTGGGGCGGAGAAGAGCATGCGAAAGAACAATTTGATGTAAGTTAAATCTTAATTGAATATTATTTACATTTTTATTATTACTGCGATAAGAGCTTTTTTGTAGCAGTTTATACGAGGCGTGTATGGCGTATGTTATTAGAAAAGAACAGATATATGACAACCTTGAGTTTCTTAGAATTATAATTTAACGCTAGTGCATATTTTTTTTAATAAAATGCGTCAATAGAAATTCCTCATCAAAAACATACCTATGCTTTTAAAAGGAATAGACATTAAACCAACTTATAAGGTCTAAAACATACTTTTATTATACGCTATTTGTTAAAAAAAAGTTAAGTAGATGATACTTCAAGAGCAGCACATTATTATGCCTGTCAATAAAGATTATTAAATTGATTATAAATTATTGTTTGAATTAACAATAAGCAAAAATAATTATTAATACAAAGATCGAACACTCAGAAAATATTCTCTCGATCCGGCCCGACTCGAACCGACGTCTTCTAGCTTACCGTGCCAGATGCTATACCAACTAAGCCACGGAACGAACCAGCGGACCTCAGGAATTTTTCTATGTGGCTGGGTCGTGTCTTTGTATCTGGTTTTTCAACAACTTTTTAGTCGTAACGTTATCTATGAGAAACCTATGAAAGATTTATAATCCATTTAGTACCTTTACAGCTACCAGTCCTGACGAGATATGTCGCCATTCGCTGTATTTGAAATTTTTTTTGTGAAATTACTCAAACACAGAAAAATTTCTGAGGTTTTACTGGTTCGTTCCCTGGCTTAGTTGGTATAGCGTCTGCCACGGTAAGCTAGAAGACGTCGGTTCGAATCCGGCCGGATTGAAAGAATTTTTTCTGAGTGTTCGACCTTTGTATTAATAATTATAACAAAGTAGTGGAGTAATTTCCCAAAAAATAACTGAATATCAATACAAATAAAAATTTTAAAAAGCAAAAATAAATTAAATATTTCCCTTACTGCCCTTAATGCCCCGTATACACTAGGCTAGTTTTTTAAAGCTAGGATCCTGGCTTAGTGTTCTAGCTTCGCACATGCTAGATAGAACGGCTGTAGATAGAAATTTTAAACCAGTATCATTGCAATGACTAACTACACGTCTAACAGCACGTCTGTGGAGAATAATGAAGAGCTTTCGAAAAACAAACACAATTCGAATGAAACTGTTACTATAAACCGATTTTTAATAATTTGCAACATATTTTTTGTAATGCTGAATCACGCAAACTTTTATCTTTGTATGTACTTGTTGTTTGTATGTTTGATCTCTATCCATCACTTTTTCCTATATATTATGATCTTTTTTATCCTAATTTTATTCTTCCGATATACTATGAACATTTTAATATAAAATGTGGTACGTAATACGTAATAGGTACATTGTGCTTTGCATTTTACCTAAATATGATATTGTATCTTCAATACATTAATTAAACGAATTGATGGTGTTTGTCTCTAAGAAAATTAAACAATCAAATGAATAATTTAACGAAAGAAAACAGATAGAAGAGACAGATATTACCGTGCAAATAATTCTTAACTTTATTTTACAGATTCTTTGTGGATACAATGCAAAATGGGTGAAAACACATTCAAATAACATACCAGAGAACGCGTTTGTAGGTGGCTTTTCTGAGCTCCGAAAAGAACCCCTATATATTGGCCGCGCAATGATTGAAGGAAGCTTGATTACTGGGAAAGTTCATGTAAATTATAGTACATGCTACCTGCCTTATAAAGGCAGAGAAGTTGAAGTTTCCCGTTACGAAATACTTGTTGATTTCAGTGTTCCGCCACAAGCTTTAGAAATGCCCACATACAACGTAGCGTAGAGCGATGGTTCGCCCATACTAAGAAGTGTCCAAAATCAAGAATGCCAATATTTTGGGTTTTAAGTGGCACGAGTTGGTTTATGTTATTGAAACAATAAATAAATATGATGTGTATAAATACTTATATACAAAAAGACAAAATAAATTAAAAGTCACAAAAAAAATTTGCATTTTCCTTTAACAATCCAAAATAATATAGATAAAAAAGAATCGCAAATTATAATATACATTACTTAATAATAAATAGCTTTTAAAAAAAACCAGATACCCAAAGTTTTTGAATGCTGTGGCATTGAGATCTCATCTTACCTTACAACATAGTGATCCTCTGTATATACAATTCACATAAAAAATTGTAGTACCATTCCGCAATAACCTTGAATCAGTATTATATCAAAGATTTAAACGATACAGGAAAAGAAGGGTTATCATCACAGCACAGGAGATTTTAACATCAATGTATTGGAATCTAGTAATGCATCCTCGTACTTTAAAGATATAGCTAAAGTATTTAATCTAACCCTCCTTGTTCAAGAGCCTACTAGAAAAATTACATATAGGGATCACAATTATTCTTAGTAACATTAATAAGGCAACTATTATAGTTATTAGTTGCATTTTTACAGTTGCATCTATCTGATCATGATATTGCTCAATTATTAAACGTCCCAATAAAAAGTAAACCAATCGAGACACGATATTGATACATATATAGACGAAATTACGGTGAAGAAAATATTGTAAAGTTTAAAAATTACTTCAAATCTATTTCATTCAATGATACATTTCAAGATCGTGATATAAATAATGCTTATGCTACTTTTCATGACATATTGTGCCTTCTCTATCAACTTTTCCACACAAAATTCGTATTAAAATAAGAATAAACCCCAAATGGATCACTAAGGGTCTAAAACTGTGTCGTAAAATAAGGAGACAACAACGACACAAGTTTTACAAAAAAGGCTAAATAAAGCAGTGTACTCAAATTACAATAAGTTGCTAAATATGCATTATTGCCTTAACACATTCAACCATACCCACAATTTATGGCAATATTAGTAAGCTTTGTTAGTAAGTCATCGTCAATCGAACAAACTGCTTCCTGTTTTTTTTAAACCAGTACTAGTACGTAGTATTAAAAATTATATCGACATTAAAAAATTCTAATGCTTGTGACTTTGATGAGATATCGACCAAAATAATGAAGATGTATGCACAAGAATTAGCTCCAATTTTAACATTTAACATATTTCTGGTGACTTGTAGCACAGGTGTTAAACCTATAGCAAGCACCAGCTCCTACAAAATACTGTTCTAAAATTACTAAGATACTTCTTATTTGTTGTTGTATTTTGTGGAGAAATAAAAAGTATTATTATTTAAAAAAGTATTATTATTATTATTTAATTAACTTGAAACACCTGTTTGAAATGACAACACGTGTTCTCTGAAATATGAAAAAAAAGAAATCTATTATTAAACCTGTTTACTAAAGTGGAGATCGAATATAAGTAACTATCGATCTATTACCTTAACACCAGTCTTATGAAAAGTCTTTGAAAACTGTATGATGCTCAATTATACGAATATTTTGTGAAATTTAAGATAATTACATATGAACAGTATGGCTTCCAAAAGGGCAACTCAACATCACATGCTGGTTTCAAGCTGATTAACGTTATCATACGAAGTTTAGATCAAGAAAAGCTTGTAACAGCTCTATTTTTTTACACGTCTAGAGCATTTAGTTTTGTGTTTCAAGATATTCTTTTTTTTAAATAATAATAATACATCTGAAACGTTTGGATTCTTTATTATTTTAAAAATAGAATGCAGAGTGTCTAAGTGAATCATGAGTGAATGCAATAGGTGATCATAATACTCAATCAAATTATAACTCGGAATACTCATACATTAATATAATAAATTTGGTATTCCACAGGGCAGTGTCTTGGGCCCCTTATTATTTATTTATCATTATTGATGTACCTAAAGTGACAAATCATAAATGTGTGTTATTTGCAGTCGACATATCTATTGTAGTGACATTTAATAAAAAGTATATAAATGAATATGAAAATGACGTCAATGTTGCTGTCTTTGATGAAATGGTTTAATAATAATCTCAGTACAGAATACTTAAAAAACCGACCTCAAAAGTACGTGCAAGTGAGTCAATTTGCTAAGTTTTATTGTAATATAGTTCGTCACTATACAGGACTTGACACTGGAGATAATAAAAATCGGTTCTCACTACTCAAAGTATATCGAGAGAAAAACGCCTTGAATTGGAGAAATAGCAAAATCAACCATTAAAGTAAATGCTCCTAAATTAAAGTTAGGCGCTATTTATAAAATAGAATCTTCATGCGTGAACATCCAACCTTCGAGGTGGATGATTTTCTTCAAAATGAAATGGGACCACTATGGAAGTACCTCCTTTCCAACAAAAAAAGAATCATGAAAATCTGTTCACAAATACCGGAGTTATCGCGTAACATACATACAAAAAAAAGAACATACAGTCGAATTGAGAACCTCCTCCTTTTCTGAAATCGGTTAAAAATAATTTGCATGCAAATATGGCAAAAACAAATTACATTCAATTTGCTTTAAAGGGAACATCACAATTCACAACTTAATCTTTTAAATGTACATTATAAGAACGAAGCGATTTATACAGCTTATAACAAAATTTTTAGGACTATGGTTGGACAAAAATCTTAACTATAATAGTCATATTGATAGTCTATGTAACAGAATCAATAAAATTATATATTTCTTAGGTAGGCTGTCTAAAACGATATCTCAGGAAGCCACTTCCTGAGATATGTCTTCGTGTCTGCTTATCATGGTTGTACAGAATCAATTATTCGCTATGGAATGATAGTTTGAGGTAACAACAGTGCAACAATTGATAAAGTTCGTCTAGCACAAAAAATGTATACGAGCTGTCTGTGGTGTTAGTCCTTTGTTTAGCTGCAGGCATTGACTGTGGTAGGTCAATGGCTACAGGACTCTTTTTCGTGAGCTGGGAATATTAACTGTAGCAAGTATGTATATTTTAGAGTTATGTAAATTTGTGAAACAAAGACACGTTGTGTACTACCTATACTACCTACTGCGCTCAGGTCTCAAGTTAACTCTTGCGGATTATAGTAAAAGTCTCGTTTAGAATGAAAGTTTTTATCTCCGCTAATATAGCTCACAATAGTTAATTTAATTTGAAGTTATAGTGGTTTTTAAGTAGGTGAAAAAATGGGGACACTAAAAAATAATTTATTCTCAAAGTGGGCAGTAGACAAAATAAGTTTGCGAACCCCTGGCTTAGACTATGGAGACCAAAGACATGTTATGTTGACATATAAATCAGACGTTATACGTATATGATGCATTTAGACGTTGAAAACATAAACATTTTATTGTCCTTGTTTAACTACTGCGTGCCGTCGTAAGTCAAAAGAAATAGCATTGATTTATGTCAAACACGAGAATTGAAAATACGTGCTATGATAATGTTAATCGTTTCCGGTTGTCAAAGGGAAGTAGTCAAGACCAAAATTTGGACAAATGTTTTAGCGAATTATACGCATGAATTATAATGAAATGGACAAAAAGGCCTATGTCCAGCAGTAGGCTGCGATAGGCTGATGATGATGGACAAAAATATTGACAGTGAGAACAATTAAGTGTTGATAAAAATATGTCGCTGCAGCATTAAGGAGTGCGGCAGTAGAAAATCGGAAATCAAACGAATTTTACATTACATGTGTTATTTTTCTGCTTATAAATCATACAATAACCCAAATATCTGATGTAATTAGACTCAATTACTTTATTCATAAGTCTTGCCGAATTTTGCTTTGGTTACTTTAGATTGCCTGTTTCTTAATATATTGTGATGATCGTTGATAACAATTATTTTGAAATAGTATTGTTCTAGTAAGTAGACATATTATCGATATTCAGTTATTAAAACAATTCACTGCGAGGTTTTTATTATTTCATTATTATTATTTTAAAAGTTTACCTACAAATGAAAAAAGAAAGAAAGAATGGTTGGAAATTATAGGATTGTCGAACATAAACATTAGATCAAATACCATCTTCGTTCGCTCGCTCCATTTGAAGTCAAATTTTAATAGAACTTTGAATGTAACTAGATTACATGCTAATACAATTCCATCGTTACTTTTATTGGTAAATAACTTTATATTTAATTTTGATTATAATGGCTCATTAGTTGCCTATTAATAATAGCCTAGTATTAATCATACTTTGAGTACAGTAAACTATAAACATTTGCAAACATAAAAAACAGTTTCAATATTCAAGCCATACATTTGCATGTCGATATTGACTTATCTATGATTATGATACAACACTAGGGGTCGTATTCTAGAACTCTACTCAATGCTCAAGTCAGGATTTGAGTATGGTTTAAAGCACTCGAAATCAAACTCAAGTCCCTTCCATTAGGCTCGTATTTCCAGTGCTTGTGTTTCCATTGCAATCCTGACTTGAGCATTGAGTAGAGTTCTAGAATACGACCCTAAGGGTCGTATTCTAGAACTCTACTCAATGCTAAAGTTTAAAGCACTCGAAATCATACTCAAGTCCCTGCCATTAGGGTCGTATTTCCAGTGCTTGTGTTTCCTAATTGCAAGGACTTGTGTATGATTTTCAGTGCTCACTGCAATACTCAAGTCCTGACTTGAGTATTGAGTAGAGTTCTGGAATACGACTCTTAGGGTCGTATTCTATTCTATTTCTATTGTATTTCTAGTGCTTGCTCTTATTATATATTCTATTGAATCATACTCAGATCCTGACTTGAGCAGACTTGAGTATGATTTCAAGAACTGGAAATACGACTCTAATGGCAAGGACTTGGGAATGATTTTCAATGCTTTACATCATACTCAAGTCCTGACTTGATGACAAATGCTAACTGGAAACACAAGCACTGGAAATACTACCCTAATGGCAGGGACTTGAGTATGATTTCGAGTGCTTTAAACCATACTCAAATCCTGACTTGAGCATTGAGTAGAGTTCTAGAATACGAACCTAAATCCGCCATTTGTGATGGTCATTTTTGGTTTAGGTAGGTACGTTTATTCCGTAGATAGGGCAGCTCCTTTCCTTTATTTTTTTTCCATCCTCTGAGGGTTAAAGTAATATTGTTTTAGGAGGTGAGTGAATGAAGGAGGGAGAGTCCCCCTGGGCTCAGGGGTATCCATAAAGATTTCCCCCCGTCATAAAAAAAAAAAGGTGAGTGAATGAATAGTCACAAAGCTGCTAATAAAACATCATAATTTTAACATTTTAGTAAGCTTACTTTCAGCGCGTCATGGTACGAAAAGTCAATGTAAGGTTAAAGTAACATTGTTTTAAGAGGTTGTGGTAGGCCACCAGAACTAAGGAGAAGCCTGTTCAGGGTGTCCATATTAGTTACACATTTTCCTTCCACATTTTTTACTTTTATTCCACTGTATGAGTTAATAGAAAAAGTAGAAAAATTTAATTCTTAACATCTTATTTGTTAAATAGAACAATTTTGAATTTATTATAAGCCTTTGCCTTTTTTTGTTGTTGGTATGTTCAAATGTTTTACGTCATGCAATGAATTTAAAAAAATAGTTTATGCTGGCAACAGTGGCAACACTGACAGTTAGCCAAACTGTGTGCTGTGTGTGGCGTTTTCACGGAAAAGTTGTGTAGCTAACAAACAATTTGTGAAAATTGTGTATCTACATATGAATGTAAGTACTATAATACCTATCTATAAGCTTTAATAAATACATTGTTCAAACTAGATAATATCGTCACTTGTCCGCATTTCAATTGATTCTAAATTATGGCCGCCATTTTATACACATGGCATGGCACTTTTGACCGGCGGCGGGCTACCTCATTGAGACTGTCTCGTCAGTATTTATAAATAAATTGCGCGATAGGATTAAGTTTTTTTTATACGTATTGAAATAAACCTTTGGAGTGGAATATTTTTGATATACTCTTTGTACATTCGGCTTAGTGAGCGAAACCAGGTTGTACTTGTCGTTTTAGATGTCGTCAAGGGGCAGGGGCTATGGCGGACGAGGAGGCGGGTACAGTGGACGTGGCGGTGGCTACAGAGGCTCGTACCGCGGCAGCAACCCCCGGGGCTCATATGAAGGTCGTGGCGGCGGCCGTGGTGGAGGCGGCTACTCCTCATACAATAATGAGTCTCGCTACAACAACAGCAGCAGCAACCGTTACTCGTCAAGTCGTGACAGAATTGACGATTCATACAAGAAATCATATAGATCTGTAAGTGATTTTTACAAATTTTCTATTTTCATACATCATGCAGCAACAACAGTCTCAATTTAAAAACGTTCTCAGGACAACTCGACAAGCTATTCTGCTCGAGAATATGGAGGAAGATCAGGCTCGCCTGAACGTAAGAGAATGAGAATGGAGGTTAGTATTACACACACGCTTTAATTGTTTAGAAGGTACAGGTGCCAGTCTATGACCTAGAAAAGAACATAAGTGTTCCAAAGAAAGATTTGGGAGAAAGGTGGGAATTCTGCCAATTAAGGATTTATTACAAAAAAGAACTATGGATAACCCTGTCTCAATGAGGATATATATATATGTAACATAAAGAATAATATTATTGTAGTATTTATGAATAATCAGTGCCCACAATAGATGATTTTAGTATGAATAAATGTTTGATTACATGACAAGTTGGAACAACTGAGATACCTACATGCAAGATGAACAATGGTGTATACTGTCTCTATTTAATCTGCATATCTAACAGCCCACAATCAGTTTGGACTTGACTGTGTGATTGTTTTTGGCAAATGCTAAGAATCTCAATGAGGTCAAACGCAAGCACAGAAAGAAATGTGACTTAGTGGTTCCAGTTAGAAATCTGTTCCACTGTGTGAACTAATAAAGTGAGGAAAATCTACTTGATATATCCTGTATATGATAACACTATATGTGTGGTTTATAACCCAGGTTATTGATAAGGCATTTGATGTTCATGTTTGAGAGTACTATCTCTGCCTCCAAAGACTTCTTGTAAAGTGTAGAGAATATACCATTACATGGTTAACCCTTCATTAACACATACCTACACTTATGCACCAGATACTGTCAGACTTTGAGAGGGATCATTTTATACAGGAAATTTAAAATCCATTGAGAGTGAAAGCTCAGAGCAGCCCAAAACTATTGTTTGTCAAATTGTGATACCTACCATAAGCATACAATTGGAAATCTTCTGGCTGTTTGAACTCTCCTGACAGATCTGAGTATCAGATGCAATGTAATTGATGACCAAAAGAGGGAAGTGTTAGTTTAACTTGTATTTAACCATTTTGTCCATTTGTAAGCATGATAGAAGAACCCAACAGAGTTATGTACAGGGGTCCTCGAGCGATAGACGTAGCCATGACGGCGGCGGCCACTATGGAAGCTCGTATGGCGGTAGACAAGATAGTTACAGCAGCGAGAGGAGATCTTTCGGCGGCGACGACAGAAGACGGTCTCCGAACAGAGAAACCTACCGCAAGCCCAGCGGCATGGGCCCGCCTCGAGAGCCGCCTCGAACGAGTGTGCGTTCGCGAGCGCCTCGGCGCTCGTTCCGAGGCCGCACGTTACGCTCACGCGCCACATATCGTGGCGCGCCGCGCTCTCGCGGTTCATTTTCCTCTAGGCGATTCGGCGATAGATCGCTCGGTTACACCCGTGCGTTCAGATCTATCAAGGGGCGAAGGTAATTCATGCAATGAGTAATGTTTCATTTAGTTATTAAAAAGTTGTGTTGAGTGAGCATGGCACTATGAAAGGGCCAAGATTTAATTGAATAAGGCTTTAAATATGCAGTCCGTAAAATGTGACACTCACCATAAGCTGGAATGGAAACTGAAACCCTAAGTATGAGAGAGAGCATTTATTTAAGAATATGCGATTTTAATCTACAACAGCATAAACTGCAAGATGCTTGATTGCTCCAGAAAATAAATTACCAGAAATTCATTAAAAAAAATGTACTTGACAGGTAAAGAGAGAGTGAAGTAATAAAATTCAGGTTTAATGCTTAATTTTATTATTTTGTCCTCGGAGGAAAAAAGGTAGCAATTTCAAAATTTAGAGTTAAAAAATTTTCTAGTATAATTAAATATATTTTTCATAACATAGGCTTTCCAGATTGCTACACATTGGAAATGAAACTTTTTTTTTTAGTTCTACACCGGGAATGTTTATTTTTTCAAACAGCCGTAAGGCCTGTAAGGAGCCGTAAATGTTCGTTTGTTTGGAAAAACATATATGCGCGAGTTAGGTCGGAAAAAAATGGTTTCATTTCCAATATATATTTAATATTAAGTAGTTTATCGCAAATATAAATAAGACATTTTATATAGAAACTTTCATTGTATTTTAATTAATATGAATATTTTTTCTTTTAGTAGAAAAAACAATGTATAAAGCATACACAACATACAACTTAAATATGATTTTTAATGCTTGACTTAGAGAACTAAAGGGCACAATCGTAGTTAATTATGCCTTTTTAAACGATTTAAAAAAAAAGGAGGAGGTTCTCAAGTCAACTGTTATTTTTTGTATATATATTACGCGATTACACTGGCATTTGTGAACCAATTTCGGATTCCTTTTTTATTGCAAAGAGGGGTACCTCAGTAGTGATCCCATTAAAATTTCAAGAAAATATCTACCTCTAAATGTTTCGCGCACTTTCCGGGAACCGATATCAATAACTCTGCAAACAGATGTAATTCCACGAACTTTTGAGTTTAGTTTATTTTTTTATAAAAAAGTTACAAATAAATGTGCTATTTATGAAGTAATTATTGTCATTGAATTTCATAAAGTCACAGTTCTGTACATTACTAAGTAAAATTCTTTGATATTAGTGTTTTAACCTTTATAGTATAAAATCTGAATATTGGTGTCAGTTGTGCCTTTTATGCTTACTGCATATCTAACAATTATTGGGATAAATTTTCCTACAAAAAATTTGGTAGATAACTAATTTTTTTAAATGTTATTTGTGCCTTTCTTCCGTTCCGGGGACAGTATGCAATATATTTAATATAATTTCAATTGAATGACTGGAAAATTATATGTTGTTTTTCTTAAAACAGCCCCGTGAAATCTAAAGAGGATGAGGCATCTTCTACTGAAGAAGATTGGGATGCAGATGAGAAGGAGGAAGTTGCTGAAGAAAAAAAGGAGTCCAAGGTCAAGTCGCCCAAGGTTAGCTTAGCTTAATTTAACATAAAAGTTATGGATTCAAAATTAGTTTCTTTTGTTGATGTAATACAATTTTGCAGCCTGAACCTGAAGGTTCGGAGCCAGACGAAGACGCGGGTGCTGGCGGCGAAGACACTGACAAGGAGGGGGATGCTGCCTCTGATGCACCGGCGCCTCGCGCGCGCCCTTACGTGCACCTTGCTTGCGTGCACTGCAAGGAAAAATGCCGGACTTTTGCTGTTAGGATTGAATTATTGCCTTACATACTTAAAGCGCTAGAAAATGTTATTGATGTTATATGAGAATTCGAACTATAGGGCTACGCGAAGCACCTGATGTCCACAAAGCATCGTATGGCGATGAGCGGCGTGGCGCGGCGGCACAAGGCGCAGCTGCTGCGCATGCGCGTGGCGCAGCGCGGCGCGCAACGCGAACTGGAGGCGGGTGCAGGCGCTGAGCTGGCAGCGCGCACCACCTTCTGTCTGATCTGCCGCCTCAACCATCGCACCACGCGCCAGGCACACAACCTCACCGACACACACCGCGCCATGCGTCGTTTTCTCATGCCCTTCTGCCGCATTTGCCGCATCACTTTCCGCTCGCCCATGATTTATGAACACCATATCTGCTCTTTAGAGCATCTTAAGGTATTTCTGTATTTGGTCCCACTTTTCAGTAAAATAGCAATGAAATTTAGGGCGCCTTCATATTTTTATGGCATTACTTTTCAGCGGAAAGCGAGCCAGTCAGCTCGACGCGTCAGTCCAAAAGCTGAGGGCAGTGGAGACGAAGGAATGGATGTCGATTTGGACAACTTTATGACTCTTGATTCTGTAGGAGATGTAGACGGTAAGTATTTTTCCTTATGAATGTGTATGTAATACTTAAACACAATTGAAATTCTTATTGCTATTCAATATTATTCGTGACAATAAACTTTCCTTTCAGAAGTGGAAGATGATGACTCTGGTGGTGAAAAGAAAGATGAAGCTGCACCAAAGAAACCTAAAGTGGAGATAAACATTGGTAATGAACACATTAAGAAACTGGAGGTATGTTTGTTGAGAACCATTATATCTTGTATGTACAGTCAAGAGCATGCCAAGCTAGACAATTTGTATATTGGTTGTATTCAGTGTATGTGGCATAGAGTTCATTTACAATGTTTAGTGTCAAGCTTGACGAGCACTTGATTGTACATTTTATATTTTACCTAGTGATTAGATATTAAATACTTAACGTTTTTACAGGTATTGTGGTGCGAACTTTGCCGCGTCTACTTGCCGCGCGCGGAGGCTGGTGGCGCTGAAGAAGCGGAAGTCTTACGGCGTCACTGCCGTTTGCGCATTCATTTAAGTCGTTACGTGCAACATCGCGATACGCGCACGCTACGTAAGCAGGCTGAGCGCATCCATCGCCAGCTGCATCAGCAGAAAGGTAATTATTTTGTACATACACATTGACTTACAATTATATGGACGTCGGATCCGCGCTAAAAAGTGTCCGAACTTATAGGGCTTTAAAATCGTATACAGAGCGTCATTCACGCTTTAATCTTCGTTTGTTCGACTGACAGCGAAGCAAGCAAAATTAGACAGTACTGCGATGACATTACAATTTAAATTCAACGTTTTAACTTTTTCATATTCCTTTACATGTCACTACGTTTAAATAGGTTGACTTGGGCCATTTTTTTCGTGGTTTTTGTATTAGACCCGTCGTCTATTTATTTGTAAGTCAATGTACATACAGCTATTTTTACATGACTGTTCCAATACATTTTAATAATATATTCGGTTACAGGTAGAAAAATCTGATTCCTTAGATACATATTAAGTTAGTTAACAAAAACAACTGTTCACTCATCTCTATTGTTAAACAAGAGTTATCAATAAATAAAATAATTAAATTATACAATAGTATTTTTATCATCATTATTATTGACAATATCTCATTATTTACAGAGGACGAGAAGGAAACTCCTGAGGAAGGAGATAAAATCAAAACTGAGAAGCCAGACCCAACTGAGGACACAAAGAAATTGGAAAATGGCACTGATGCTGCCAATGTGTCAGGTGAGACAAGTAGTTTCCACTATTCCGCACAAGCTCAATGTCCCAAAAGTTTTTATTATTTATGGGTTATCAATGAAAACTTATTAAAGCCGTCACTTACCAAAGAACATAATTCACTTTAAATAAAAATAAATTACATATAAAGACTGAATGTTAATGTGTGGAAAGGTGTTTATTGAACTGTATATTTACCTTGTTTCCCTAACAATTCCTTATAGGGAGTGAAGATAAGATGTGGGCAGATGTTGACAAGGATCTGGGCGAATTGCTGAGTGAGGTGGATGCTCAGGCCAATGAGGGAAGTGATGATGAAGAGGATTTGGGCAGGTAAATATTATCATATCCAACTATAATATATATATTTTTATAAACGTGAAGTAAATTTAGACATACCCAAATGTCATTGCATCATAGGTGTTTATTACGTTTTTTAAAACGAAATTAGTTGGTTTTTATAACTATATTTATATAATTTATTTTGGTTAATACAGATACGACAAGTTCCGCAAAAGTGATAAGAAACCCAAGACTGGTGACGGCGAAGAAAGCGAAACCAATGTAGCTGAGAACACTAACGAAAAAACCAATGTTGAAATTAATACACCTGCTTAGATATTAATTAATTGGTATGTATTAGTGACATAGTAAAGTCAACATTATTATAGTTTTACAATTATGTATATTTACGTTGTAATGGAATTAGAAGCAGTAACACGTATTGACTAATAGGACTAGTTATAAACTTAATTTAGTAAACATAGTGTTATGTAATACATAATATGGTAATTATGATATGAAATAAATGTTCCGGCGAAACGGTGTTTAATTCAACGAGAACTCCTGTATGCGGAAAATGCTTTTTTCAGTGCAGCATCATAGCCGTCTAAACAGTGTTACATGTACTAGTTGTAGGAGTCATCGGTTATCCGACCCGTTTTCCTTTAGTTACCATCAGCAGCATTTAATTCACAGACGCTTTTACACTATTTTAGTTTGCGCACAATTTTTTTACACTTGCCACGCTAGAACAAGACTCGCGTGGTAAAGAGTATTTGAATTATATTGTTATGTGTGTGCACTAACTAGCCATATGGCGCATGATAGTTTGTACAATGTAAAGCCAGACAGAAAAATTCTAAGAATAATGTACGGGGAAAGGGCATATAAAATAGGTGGTTAGAGCCATTGACTTATAATTATATGGACGTCGGGTCCGCGCTAAAAAGTGTCCGCACTTGTAAGGCGCTAAAATCGTATACAGAGCGCCAAACTCCGCTTTAGTCTTCATTTGTTCTACTGACAGCGCGATACTGCGATGACAGTACAATTTAAATTTCGAATAGGTTGACTTGGGACATTTTTTTCGTGGTTTTTGTATTAGACCCGTCGTCCATTTATTTGTAAGTCACTGGTTAGAGCACAAAACTGCGAAATGTTTAATGTCAATTTTCGACCTATCTACTAAATCTATGGTTTTCGACAAATCATGAACCCAATTATTCTGCTTCCCAGATATGCGAAAAATAAAAACATGATGATTTATCGCAACGACTCGTTGTCATTCACATTACTCCGGTCCGGGCGTTCTGCCTACGATCCAGTGACAAACGCTCCGGCAACAATGCCGAATTCGGCATTCTTGCCGGGTCCGGCGTAATGCGAATAGCTTCATGTAAATTGTAGAGCCACTAGCCTTTTTCAGCAGTTTTACCGACCCGGCAAATTCGCCGGTCCGGTCAAGGCGCAGTCACGAGAATCGATGAGAATGCTGGAACCTCGAGTGACGAGGCGAGAATTTAGCTTTCGTTCCTCTGTAATCTTATTGCATAAAGATATTATTTACAAAAATGTAAATTGACCCTTACTAATAATAAAAAGACCTACCAATTAGACTCGTCCGGTAAAAAGTGATCATCATTTAGTGATCCTAGCAATGCACGGCTTACATTACCAACCTAGGAACTATCGTATTTAGATGTTCACACACACGCGTGTTTAAAAGGGAGTCACCACTCTCCACGGAATCGCGTGATGCTTTGTCAGAAAAACCTTTACGTCCATGTAACGAAGAACGAAAAAGACTTGCATTTCGGTACGGGCGGCAATGCGAGTGGTGCGATCTATTTTTTGGCTCGTATCGCGAGCGTCGTGCCTTTTTCCTGCGTGACCATGGTTATTCGTTCATCGCCTATTTCCAAAATTTATCCATTACAATTTACCTACTTATTGAAGGGCACGAAAACATAAGCTACAACATCCATTGCATATTATTGAAAAATATAAGTTGTTGAACAACGTGTTGTATGTGTGACAGAGCGTTGAGGTCGTTCATCTAGCGCTAAGGAGTACCAATTTTGGAGACGAATATACACGCACGCTTTCAAACGCCTGAAGCCATACATGTCTTTCAAGTTTTCCGAAAATTTAACAAAAGCGCAGGTGCACGATTTGTGTTCCACCGCATTCAACAAAAATACGTACAGCGATAACAAAATCGGTGATTGATACAGCACCACAAGATTACCCAGTAAAAAGTAAAGCAAAATTTTTGGAACTTTGTTCTACTATTTGTAACAACTAAAATTCAACAGAGAATTCGGAAAATAATCATAAGTCGTTCAATGCATTTCCTATATATTCACACGGGTTGACACATCACGGTGTCTACACGAACTTTTACGATCGGCAGAATACACCACAAATTAGAAAGATACAGTAGACCATCGTCGTGGACGCTTTTTTCAGATGTCAAACAATACTGAAGTACCTAATATTTCAGCCTGTCCAAAATATTCGGTTATAGTTTAAGCACCGACAGCGTTTACGTTTCAATGTCGATGAATACATTAGTCATTAGTCGAGAAAAGAAAAAAGATACCTAACGCCAAACAAATGAGAAAAAGAAGAAGCTGCAGTTAAAAACAACAACAGTTTGTATAGGATATAATAAAGTTATAAACACGTTTATTACATACTGGATCTCGTTTAGCTATTTACCCAGTCATGGACATTTTTGTCCATAATCGGATTTTATCAATAAAGAGCTTTACTTGTGTTTACCATCTTTATAAAGCCAGACTTTTAGTTTATAGTTTGTTACATTATTTTAAATCTACACTGTAATGGAAACGGTGTCCGTCAGGTCGTCCATTACTGGATTTGATTTTTTTAGACATGGCACTGAAGCGAATAACCACCCATTGTAACCAATCACAAATGAGTCATAAGAAATGTCACAACACCATTCATTTCAAAATAAGTTTAAGTACGAACCATCAAAAAAAAAATCTCGTTTTTTAAGATTGAATTTGTTAATTTGGCTAAATAGTTGATCGTTCATGTTTAGGTGTCAATGATTGGAAACCGTCCATGATTGAAAACCGTCTATGACGAGGTGGGTGTCATTCATGTCATTCATTCAGTCATGGGTGTAATTGGAAATTGGGCTGTCCATATAAGGATACTCAAACAGGGTCTACTTTTTCTCAAATAACAATGTTTTCTTTGTTAATAGATATAAGTAAAGCACTTTCAAACGTTATTTGAAGACTTTTTAATCAATTAAATCTTTCCTCGAGTTCCACAGGATAAAGGCCGGCGCAGACTGACGTCGCGGCACGGCACGGCATGCCGCGGCATGTCGAAGCGAGTCGCGGCATGCCGAAGTGCGTTGCGGCATGCCGCGGCACATTCGCTGCGCGCCATTCGCCGAAATCGCCGCCGCACTAGTTTCAAACCTTATTTCAATTAGTTTAATTGTCATAATTCTGTGACCGACGTTACTTGCGGGACGTCTGTGGAATGAAACGGCATGCCACGATGTGCCGCGGCATACCGCGGCGTCCTGCGGCATGCCACGACGTGCCGCGGTATAATTGTATCGAAATAAAATAATATGAATTTTAACCTCGATGAAATAAGGATAAAAATAACTTGATCAAAAATAAAATCCTTTGTCGTGCCGTGTCATGCCGCGACGTCACTCTGCGCCGGCCTTAACTCATCCGAAATTAAAAGACTAAAACAAAAGATAAATCCTTAAACCATCCATGAGTCGTTCCACTACCTTAGTTACATGCATGAGATCCATTAACGGGTTTGAGTACAAAATGATAAAAAGGGTAAAGTTTTATACGAAACCGAAACTAAAGAGAAACACCGAGAAAAAATAGATTACGATTCATCAAAGATATAGAAGCAAAATTTAAATAGTCTACAGAAACGGCGGCGCTGTCAATCTCCTGCCAAACTGCATACGTAGGGTGCAGCCATTGACCTACTGCAGCCATTGACTTACAATTTATTTGTAAGTCAATGACTGCAGCGGTTAAAGTGTGACAAGTATACGATACACAATCAAAAGGTACACCACAGGATTGTCGACGAGTATTTCGGGAAAGAGGTCGGTACGCTTGTAGTTTACAGCGCCGGGTTCGATTTCACGAACAGAGGGAACTTCCAAGTGTCACCGTAAATTTTAGACACAATGATGTTATAAAGAATAAAAAACAAAGAAAATAGTTGTCAATCTATATTATAGGCGAATCGTATACAATTAAAAATTGCAGCAAGTGTTTTGAAGAAAATAAAATCTCCACACACCGTTACATATTGTGAATACCGTATTCACAGAGATAAGTGTCGTGTGTTTCTTCGTTCGCCGGCACTGATATGGATGTTAGTCGATATGGTTCATTATCGTAACTTATAGCTGGCCGCTATCGTTATGACCGGTTAATTCTGTGGCCATACGAAGAACAACAAAGTTCCGGGCGCGGGAATTAATACTAAATAAAAAAAAATGAAATGTTTTATAAGTTCATTTAATTTAAAGGGCATGGTTCACAGGGGCGGATGTTTCCATTTAGGCTTGTTAGGGCCTGTGTTAGGAAACATCGCTCTCCCCCCGAAGGGGTTCCCGCCTTGTCGTGGCGGGGGGCTCTAGTAGCCGTGGTCGATTTCATCCTACGGTGAAGCTAAGAGGAACCCACGGGGCCCGATGTGGTAGGTTGGCCCGAGGAGGAGGGCGTTCCGCGCGGAGCAGCCACTGAACTTCACAGTTGAGTGGATGCTGTCCTGGCCCCCCATGGCCCCTGGGTGGCGGACTCGGGGGAGTTCCTTGCCCAGCATAAAGCGGCCCGGTATGGAAGGCTCGTCTGGTGTTCGGCGTACCTCACATACGGAGTCGGGGGACCGATGTATCTCCCTTCTCGGGAAGGGGCTGCGCAGGGCGCGGCCAGCCGCTGGTGGGGACGCGGACGAGTGCAACAGCGTACCCGTACCCCCACCTACAGCGGAGAGGAGGAACACTCCGGGGGTTTCGTGCGGTCGGGCTGCTCCCCTTCAGGGTTCAGCCCAGTCCCACATAACCCCGGCTCTGCCCCCGCGGGGCCGGGGTATCTGTAAGCAGATTCCCCCGGATTAACAAAAAAAAAAGGAAACATCGCTCTTCTATAATGTTAATCGTAATCTTGCTCTTATATAATTTTAAGATGATGAAACATAATACCTTCTTTACTAATAATAACTGCCTCCGTGGCCGAACGGTTACCATACCGGACTGCCACGCAGAGGTCCCCGGGTTCGATTCCCGGGCCGGGAGAAATATTTGTATGGCCTACATTTATTTCTCTCGTGAGTTTGGGTGTAATTTGTGGTTGTCTATGTGTGTGTCCATGGCACCCGCGACACAGGGTTTCCCTAGTGCGGGGCTATGTTGAGTGTGTGCGTTATTATTATTATTACTAAAACCAATCTACTACAACTGGTGTTACAACTAATACAAATTTCACTAATTACAGTAATTGTTTAACTTTTCAGACTAAAAAATAGATTAACCTAATTGTTAGTGTGTGTGTGTGTGTGTGAGTGAGTGCATGTATGTGTATATGTATCTGTAGGTGTGTAATTGTGTGGAATGTGTGAATGTGTACATATGTGTCATCCATCCGATAGACGTACAATATCCAAAATTATACATTGTCATACCATGTTAAATAGTATCATTTCAATTGCTTGTCTCATATGCAAGAAGTTACTAAAATAACAGTAGTATTATAAGTTTACATAAACATAATATGTAATTTAAATTTCGATTTGTGTATATTTATATTATTTATTCACATTATATAAATTATGTATATACTGATATAGTATAAATTTTATGTGTACTTGTTAATATATTTATACATATATTTCAAACTTGTAATAATAATTGCTCAATCTCATATGACTTAGTTTCGAGCCATTTTGTAATTGCTAACTTGCATTCACGAAACATTTTCTTGTACAGATCCAGTTCTCTGTTTAAACTATTATATAGATATGAAGCCCTGTATTTGTACTGTCTTACTAGCAGCAGTAGTTTTGATTTTTGGTACCAGCGCTATGTTATAGTTTCTTCTTCTACCTAATACCCCAGGTTCATATGGCAATTTTTTATGTTGTTTTATTACAGTGTATATATAGTACATAAAGTTTCCTAACTGATGTTAGTTTTGTCAGCTGATACAAACTTTCAGTGGAATAAATTCTTTTTTTTAAATACATTGTTTTGATCAAACCACGTTGTGCTCGTTCTATTTGAATAAATTTTTATTTTGCTGCACCACTCCAGACAGGAATGCAATATGCAATAATAGATTGTACAAGGGAAACATAAATCTCTTTAAGGAGATCTCTAGTAGTGTCTTTGGTAGCAGCTAGATCAGTGCCCCCATTCGGCAAGACATACCTCAGTAATTTGAAAATCCAGGTTAGTTTCCTGATTCTCATTGTTATATGTTCGAGGTGCGGGTACCACAAGAGACGCTGATCCAAGATGATACCTAGGTATTTTGTTTGATCAACCCTTTGTATGCGCGGGCAAGTACAAGGCTCATTAGAGTCTGTAAGGTTTTTGTCACAGTTGTGGATTCTTATGTAGAAATCCTCATAAGTTTGGGTATATTTATAATTAACAAAACAAAAAATTAGTCTTTACAGCATTCAAGGACAGAATGTTATTACGCAACCATTTGTTTGTTTGAGCCCCAGCTCAACACTGGTCCTTATTGAATCCCATGAGTCCCCACCAAAAACGACGGCAGTGTCATCCGCTTACGCAAATATTTTAGCATCCTTGACCGTCATATTACATAGATCATTAATATATATGAGGAATAGTGTTGGACCAAGGACGCTACCCTGGGGCACACCGTATGTCACCTCAGCACTGTCACTAGTGCAACTCACTAGCTTGACTTTTTGAGACCTGTCTACATATAAGATAACTTGAATACAAGCGTAATGGAACCCCTCTTATTCCAATCCTTTCAAGTTTGTGAATTAGGATAGGGATAGACAGTATCAGAGGCTTTTTGTAGGTCTAGGGATGCCGAAATGCATTTTTTCTTATTGTCAAGTTTTTCAGTAATTAATGTAGTAAGTGCAATTACTGCATTTTCAGTAGACTTTGCATGACGAAAACCAAATTGCGAGTCTGACAGAATGCTAAACTTATCTAAATAATTAATGAGTCTTTGTTAATTAGTTTTTCGAATATTTTACAGAATACTGGTAGTACAGAGATGGGTCTGTAATTGCAGACATCACCTCTATTCCCACCCTTATACACAGGAGTTATGATTGACTGTTTGAGTAAGGTTGGAAATATGCCATCGCTAAAATAAAAGATTTGCAGCATGTGTGATTATGGGGACAACTTCTTTTGCTAGGTTCACAAACAGGGTCGGGATATTATCCCACCCAGACGCACTGTCTGACTTGAGGCTTGTAATAATATCAGTAACTTCCAATGTGTCAGTAGGTTGTAAAACAAAGGAGTTCGGTTGAGAAAATTGACTATTTAGGTAAGTATTTAGATCATGTGTGGTAGGTAGTGCATGTGGAGCCAATTGTTTACCTATATTAGCAAAATACTCGTTAATAAAGTTGGCTGAGACAGGAGAAGATTTTAGGTAAATTAATTCAGAGTTTACTTTTTTATTATTGTTCGTCTAAGTCATGTTTTTAATGTTCTTCCATAATAATTTATTGTTATTCATAGATTTAGCTAATGTTTCCTCTTCAAACTTTCTTTTAACCGATTTTATAAGCTTATTACAGTAATTTCTATATCTGATAAATGTTATCTTAAGTATTTAATTAAATGGATCTTTCTTCACATTTTTTGTAGTTTATTACGATTTGTTATGCATCTTAATTTTCCCGGTGTTACCCAAGGTTTTATTACACGTTGTTTGGAAGGAATGTTCTGTGAAACAGTGTGGTTCCTTAGTTATAATGTAGATTAAACGACTAATTATCTTATTGGGATCATCACAGAACAAGAGTTCTGACAAGAATTGTAATGACGAGGTGCGGGCGTGCGTGTTGTATTCCATTCCGTTCTATACAACCATCCACACAGAGCGTCGAGCGGTAGCAGCGAGCGCGGTCCGGGAGCGGGGCTTTAGCGCGTTTATTGTCCGTGGTCCAACTGCGTAGGTCAACTAGTCGGACCAGGGGCAAAAAGTTGGACCACGGGCAATAAACGCTAGTATTTTTTAGAACTCTTGAATGTTGCTTCCGTAACGCTAATAAAAGCAAAAAATTTTGTTGATCATTATCCGACAGCGATGTGATTTATTCTTTAAAATCTGTGTTGAAAATGAAACGTGGCCGCTTTTGGTGTCACACTGGCCGCCTTCTTCGGGCCGCTATTCTTTTTTCGCTATGCCGCCTCTGTGTGGCCTGATCTTAAGGGTTAAAAAGGGGTTACAATAAAAAGTATCTCTATTTCAATTGTTTTTTATTTTATTCACTTCTTGGCCTTAGGTTCTTTAACGGCAGTAGGCGCCTTCGTGACATCATCAGGGTTCTCGGCGGCGTCCTTCAGCCTCTTGGCACGGATGCCGACCAGTTTAGCGATTGAACGAGCCTGAAAACAAAAAAATATAGTTTAACATAAAAAATTGATCATGTAAATGAGAATCTACTATATTGTTTACTTTTTACTACACAGAGAGATACAAATGTAAAATGATAATAAATAAGCTTCCCAGATATGTAGGGATTAGTCGACATAGGACCTATTCGTAAAATGACCTATAGTCGTAAAAGTATGTAAATCGTGGTAGGCCTCATTCTGAAAATGCCTTATTCGGGAAATACCCTATTCTATTTAAGACGTATTCATATTAAGACTTATTCTTAAAAGGACTTATTCTTAAAAAGCCTTATTCTTGAAGTATCCCATTTTTGTAATTGGTTGGCAGTTCGCTAATTTATATGGATTTCTTTTATAATATCAAGTGACGGGACGAACAAGTCGTGCGCCTAATGGTAAGCTACACGCCTGTTCATAACAATTGCAGTGCTTTAAATCGCAAAGATCACTGCCACTGGGTCTGTCACCCTGAGATATAAGTTGACAAGTCCCATGTACCTGTAATTTCACCAGCCAGCACCATTAACCTTCGAATCCGGAACACAGTAATGCTGACATTACTGCTTGGCGGCAGAAATAGGTAAGGTGGCAGTACTACCCTGGATGAACTCTTTCACAAGGAGTTCTGCTGCTACTAGATCAAGAAACTTGTTTCCATCTGAGCCTATCACTCACGATGATTGCAGAATAAGTTTAAGTAATGCTATATGAATCAACGAGAGTGACCAAAAAAGGTGGTTCTCAAATCGACCGTATTTTTTTTGTATGTATGTTACGCGATTATTCGATTTTTGGGCAGATTCGCTGATTCTTTTTTGTTGGAAAGAGGGTACCTCAGTATTTATCCGATTTACCGACCTCAAAATTTCGTTTAATTACATCTATTTGCCAAGTTTTATTCATATCGGTTACCGGAAAGTGCGCATAAACCGGATCCATCCCCTAGTTTACGTTCGTTCTTCTTCGCAGATCGACCGCATTTATATGTCTTATTTCATTTCCGAAATGAAATAAGATATATAAATGCTCAAAATACAATACAATAAAAAACTTCTTTATTGTACACCAAAAATGGAAACAAATACAATACAATTAAGTTCTAGGTTTTCGCGATTGTTACACATAGGAAATGAAACTATTTTTCCGGATTTAAATCGCGTATATTTGTTTACTTTAGCTTTTTTTAGATGTTTTAATTAAAAGAAATCCTAATAACACATTAGGCCATACTGTACTTCGAAAGAAAACCCATACAGATAGGTATCTCAATAGTAATTCCCATCACCATCCTAGTCAGTTAGCTACCGTGGGCAATCTTTGTTTCAGAGAGCACATGGTGTCTGCGACAGTAATCATCTGGCAGGGGAACTTCAGCATATAAAGCAAGTCCTACATGCGAATAAGTTGAAGATTCCACAGTCGAGCGAAGACCGGCCATTTAACCTTACGTGAGAGGTGTTACAGATGAGATCGGAGGAGTCCTCAGGCGTGCATCTATCAAGACCTATTTCAAGCCCCTGGGGAAGATTTCTCAGTTCCTGAGACCCGTGAAATGTAACATCCCCTTAGAGGATGCAGGAGTTTACAAGCTTGACTGTGAGTGCGGTCTCTCTTATATTGGACAAACGATGCGAAGTATTTGTACCCGCGTTAAAGAATATATAGCTGATGTCAAACACGGCCGCGTAAACAAGCGAGCATGTCATGGATAAACCTACATATTCAATGAAGTTTGACAAATCCCAGGTCCTTGCAAAAGAAGTCCATTATCTACTCAGGATGCTGCGAGAGGCCATTGAAATTAAAAATAATTATTTATTATTTTTTTTGTTTAGGATCCAGTATTTCCTCTGATGAAAAATCCCAAACAGACATAAGACTGCAGTACTAATTAATATGTTTTAGTTTATTCTAATTTCTATTATTAATTATCAATAAATTGAAGTTAATAAAAATTCATTCAATAAAATAATTTGTAAAACTTAATGTAGCGTAAATTGGAATGTTTTCTTTGTAAAATTAAAAATAAGGTATTTAATTAATAACTATTGTAACTATAGAGAAAAAATAGGGTGGTTTGCATTAATATTAGACATAACTGGTTGAACACTGTACGACCTCAGTCAACTGTGACCATGGGACTTGTAAAGGGCCCGAAACGTTGGTTTGTTTCAAAAAACAAATATACGCGATTTAAATCTGAAAAAATAGTTTCATTTCCTACAATACAATTATATTAAAAATAAGCGGTGTTACAATGGGCGGTCTTATCGCTTTAAGCGATTTCTGCCAGACAACCTTTGGACGAAAGTAATTATATAATTTACAGGAAAAAGACAGCGGTGTATGAAGAATTACTAATCAATAGGTAAAAACACCTTAACATAGGACTTAGTTTGAATAAGGAAATTATTCTCGTTAATTCTCTTTCCTATACAGGCTGTATATTTGAAAGTGGGACATACTTATAGAGTGCGTTATATTCCTGATTCTCAACCCAAAGAAATAATAAAGCAATGAACTTAAACTTTACAAAAAATATTTTTTAATTTTTCTTTATCGACTACTACTTGAGCACAACATTAGTTATCGAAATCTATGCACATCACTATTATTGCTCCGACGCAGCGGCGAAAAGCAAAGCACAGGTCGGGGGTGAGGACGGGACGCGGGCGCATACGCGAAATAGCTCAGTCCACGCGCGACCTTGATCTAACGAAGACACGTAAATTATTTGTCCTTCCGCTCGCCCGATCGCCGCAAAATGGGTATTTATTCTAACGTGGAATTGACTGAGATGGTGCGACTTTACGCAATAAGTGGTGATAGTGTGAGGCAAGCTATTGAAATGTTCCCAAATCGGAGTTTACGCGGAGGAGGTGAACAGTGTTTCGACACTGTTGCGTTGCGTGAGAGGATTATCTCAGCATTTTATACTGTGAGACAAAATGTGTTTGTGTTGTACAATTTAAAACAAAATTTACTATGCCGTGCTAGACTATGCATTGTGGAAAACGGTGGACATTTTGAACACTTGCTCCGTACCACGTAAGTGTAAATAAACTGTAAATAACTAAAAAATCAATCATTGTAATTAATTTGATTTCACATTTTTAACTACGCCAAAAACCTCAATTCTTAT
Organism: Hyposmocoma kahamanoa; assembly: GCF_003589595.1. Taxonomy (NCBI): domain Eukaryota; kingdom Metazoa; phylum Arthropoda; class Insecta; order Lepidoptera; family Cosmopterigidae; genus Hyposmocoma; species Hyposmocoma kahamanoa. The sequence continues at coordinate 7,755,691 of NW_020653851.1, forward strand.
TAAATGATAACTACTTACTAAAACATTTCGATGATAGTTCAAGTAAAAAACAATTAACATAACCTAAAGCGTAAATGTGAAATCATTGTTATTGTTGCTGTCTCACTCGGCACTCGCTTGGTAGCACTCCCATTGCACTCGAAATTAAGCGTAAAGGGAATCGGTTTATTCCTATCTACACTTCAAAACACATTTGTTGATTTATTTTTTGTTCTATCCCATATCCTAATTTTATTTTAGTCTATGTTAAGTTGTAACATGATTTACTATGACATGTATGAATATGTCTCACTTTCAAATATACAGCCTGTATAATCACTTTGGACTCTGTTCTTCGGATGAGTCGATATTATGGTGTACTAATTGGGCTAGCACGAAAGGGCGCGACTTTACTCTTTCAAAGCGAGATACTGCTATTCTCACATAGTAATATCGCGCTTTATGTCGCTCTCGCGCAAGTCGCGCCGTATTTATATCTAATACATACCCCACGGAGGTATTGGTAAGCTTTGAAGTTCTTTTCCTCCTCGGTGATGGGGCGGGCAATAGACTTGGGTGCTGCTTGCTGCACAGGCATCAGAGGTCCACGGAGCTGAGTAGCCAGCTTGCGCTCTTCCTCATTGGCTTCACCCTTCAGTATCTGAAAAATAATAAGACAGTAATATTTATGTAATGTAATCTATAGGAAGAAATACTAACAGAATCATTAAATTTGCTATTGCACATGTTGCAATTGCGGCAAGGATAGTTTAAGAAATCTACATACTGAATTCGTATCTAATAGTCTTAAGTAAACTGTTTTTACTTGAGTGTTCATCAACTATTAACTTTTTGATAGCACAAAAAGTTATGACTCAAGATTGTAAATATCTGAAGAGCAGCAATTTAATAACCTTTACACTCAAAAACACTTCTGCTGCCGCACAGTACAACTCAATAATAGAAGAATTATGTATTATCATAATTTAATCACTATAAAAAGAATAATATTGATTAATTTTATTTCATTTTTAGTCTTTAGTTCTTATTTTTAATGGGAATCGTTTGGCATGCATGTAACACTGGACTAAGTAATGCTTATTTCATAAAATGTTTCTTAACCTTTAGTGACATTTACTATGATATACCAGACTATGATAGTATGGTATAGCATTTTGCTATATGGATTTCAAAATATCAACAATGGCTTTAATGGGTTGGAGTGGGCTTTCATGTAGCTGCCGCCTACTGCTTCTACATAGCGCATTATTAACATACTGAAAAATTTCAATGATTACCATTGACCATATTATTATTGAATCAATGTAAACACTATGGCCCTAAGTTATTTACTATTTTGAGTGAGGTACTAAGTACTGTCCATGAACAGGTTAAGGAATGACATTTAACAATACAACCTGATGAAGCAGCATGATGCTACTAGTTTATGAATGCATGTATTGTATGATTATATTACACATATGTAAGATGTTACCTTCTTGCCCTTAGGGAAGAGAATGAGTCTGGCACGATACTCCTTCAATCTTTGCACATTTGTTTGCAGAGACTCTACAGACTTGTTGCGCCTGCGTGGGTCCACAGCGACACCAATAGTTCTGGCAAAAGCAGGGTTCAATCCTGCTGCCTGGAATACATTTGTATTGTATTTACAACATCAGAAGTTTAATATTACAACATTCTGAACCACATATCTGTTGGGTCATTAAAAAGAAAAATGTAACACCTGTTACAGTTCTTGCAGCACCCTTTCATTTCAATAAATCTTTGTTTGTTGTGACTTTAGTCACAACTGAGAGAGAGGTAAATGTACTATTTATAGTAGTATGCTGTCTTAATTTGACAAATAATTTGTAAAAACAGTGTTTAAATGAGAACACCACTATCAAGAGTTCTGAATCTGAAGGACAGAATCTGTTTGTCAAAAGACTGTCATTCGCATTACTCAATTAGCCTGTAGAATTTCTAAATGCAACCTTTAGTCAAAATAATGGGTGTTACATGTGTTCATACTTTAAAATCATTGAAGCTATAGCGTTTCTTTCAACAAGTAAATAACAAAACATTTATATTCACTCCTGTTGTTTACAAATGCTTGATCTCATTCATACTTCTAAATCTTATGTACACCACTGGTAAGTATTTTTTACGTCTCAAAGAGGTCATGTTACACTATAATTACCCTAATTTCACGAAGAGTAAAGCCACGGCCAGCGCGAACTTTTGTATGATAGCGAACTGTGGGGCAGCGGACCACAGGGCGTAGAGGTCCGGCTGCTGGCCTAGGCGCGATGGCCTTAGCTTTCTTGATTCTATTCTGCTTTCTACGATATCTTCTTGCAGGTTGGTTAAACCACGTCTTTACAAATCTTTGCCAATCCTTGTGGAAATGGCCATTAGGTATCATATTATTTCCCTTCCCCATGTTGAAATAACCACAACTTCACCTAAAACAAAAAAATATTACGCCGTGTATTTAGCACTATAAATAAATTTAAAAAAACACAAATCGGACGCGTGAAATATTTAAGGATAATCTTGAAAATCTGGGATTTATTAGAGAAACTAACCGGTAGCTAAACTTTACAAGTCAAAAAGAAATGTTTATAAACGAAATGTTAAGTGTCAGCGCAAAATCGTCAAAAAATTTAGAGGGTGCGTTAACACATTTAAATTTAAAATAAAATCATCCACACCTAGTGTTGGATTATTTATGGAAAAATTTCCATTTCGAAAAATCATATTTTTCAAAAAAATAATTCCAATTCCAATTTCTTAATAGTGGCTCCATCGATTTTCATGATGATTCAGGGTTGAAAAAGACACTTTTACATTGGTGTGACGAGTGGCAAATTTGCCCTAAGGCCCTGTAGGCCCGGGCTTAGGGCGCAGACAGATTTTAGGGGCAATCATGACAAAATATTCACTGATAACCTAAAGTATCTAAATATTCTATATTCGTCACCAAATAAGTGGCCTTTGACAGCGAAAGGTAATAGTATGTAACTTTGAATGCGATCAACGAAACAATAAACGAACAATTATTAGCATAATTGAGTTTAAAAAATTATATAAATTTTATTGAAACGTTATATAATATGACGCAACATATTTGAAGTATTGTTTTCGCCCTAATTACAATACAAAATGCAATTTTGAGTTACTCCGAAACGTCCTGAAAACTGGGGGTCTACTCTCATTCTCCGTCAGACATCCGTCCGAATAAATAACTGTCAAATAAGTAATACTCGACCAAATTAAAAGACGCATGATGCGAGTGAAGCTTCATATTTGACGTTGTCTTTCAATTTGGTCGAATATTATTTAATTGACAGTTATTTTTACGGACGACGTCGGACTTATTAAATATAAAATCAAAAATGTATAAAGATAGGTGTATTTTAAATAATTATGTATATAATTAATGTAATAATTTTAAATAATTATGTATATAACATCTCCGACCACACTTATTGCAAATAAATTTATAATTAATCAAATTTAAAAGAGCCCCGTACTCCTAGCCAGATTTGTATTTCCTTTTTTTTTTGCAAATTTTGATTGGCAACACTGATATAAATCCAGCGGCACCCGCTGCACACCGCGCAGTAGATATGGGGAATAGCGTTACATTTTTCTATCGCCGTGACTGTCGTTCCGGTTCCAAAAAAATCACAGTGATAAATCATCGTGATTTTGTCACGACTGTTACTTTCGCGACCTTGTCACGCCTATAAGTTACATCACGATATATGGTTTTAGCCAGCGGCTTCTTTCTAATACTTATAGCCGTTTTCTATATAATGATTTAAGTTTTTACTCCCTTTGTAATAAGTTTTAATTCCATTCAAAAAGTTGATTTTGTATTTAATGTAATTTTGTTTGTTACTTATTTAATGCGAATCTTTGGATTGTTAAAAATAGCAATAAAGTGTAATGTAATTATATTTCTAGTAGAATACACAAAGTAGATTATACATAAATATAAAATATCAATTCTTCCTATAATAAAACAAATATACTAAAATATTTTACTTTGTTCATAAACAGGTTTATAATAACTGTTGCAAATTTTTTTCATCCGCCCTTTCTAGTAGTAACAAGCACCTACGATCCTTGTGAGTGAGCAAAGAAAGTCATCCTATTTCATTCACTCCCATCGCCGAAATGGCCCGATTTGAAGAGAACTACAACGAGTGGCGCGCTCAGTCACCACGGAACGGAGATCGCGCATTGTATCAAATACGTAAGTCGTGATGTGAGTGACGGGGATAGCTATTGGAACGGAGGAACACCTATGTGATTTTGGAACGTCGTTCCTTCGGAACGGGTCACGGTGATACTGTTTGGGGGCGGATCATCGTGATTTTTTCATCGTGACGTTATTTATCACCCACCTCTACCGCGCAGTATTTCGCCATCTTGGAAGTTGACTGTGCGCATGCTTATTTTTGGTGTATTTTTCTTGTGACTTGGCTGTATTTTTGGACTCTTCCTGTTTTCTAAATTATGAACATTATTTGAGATTGTCCGTTGTTGACATTGACAACTTTTAACTTATTGGCAGCCGAATAATTGAAAATTTATGAAATCCTTGGTTTCTATATAAATCAATCTTTTTATGTAGTTGTTTTATCGATGAACATACTTATTTTCGCTAAATTCTTGTAATAAACCATTTATGAATATTATAAAATTAAAGGAATTAGATACAATTCATCGGGATGTGGGACAATTTTACGAAAATGAGAGGAATTGCTACAGAATTGCAAGGAATTCTGTAAATGAATTATTTGTAACAGAATTTCATGATTTGACCTTCTAAGCCCCTTGAACAACAATGAACCGAAAAATAATGTAAACAATCACAAACTCTTAAAACTATAAATCGATTTCTCGTTAAAATCGTATAATGTGATGGCCGATATGATTAGTTCACATCCTTATTCGCGTCACGATGACAAGTGTCAAATTTGGCCTCTTATTTGATGACGACTATAAAGGCTCACGCAAGTTATGGCGGGCCCACTGCACCGCATTGTATAGCAATAATTTTTCTAAATCACTTTCGTAAATTTTATGTGTAAAATATAGATATTACGTTACGTATCTATAATGTAATGTGTAATCATTACATCACTACGTCTGTGTGTCTGTCTGAAACTCAAAACCTACTGAACAGATGCTGGTACTGACTACATGGCCTAAAGCCTAGGGCGGACAAGATTGCAAATCCGCAACTTGGTGCGACTATGTGCGGTAGGTAGAAAAATAAATATTTTTCATACATTTTCCACATCTGACGTTAACATCTGCTAAAAGTTGAAATTACTGAACGAAAACGATGAATCCAATTGAAAGGTATTTTTTCGCTGTAGCGAAATAATTTTAAATCTTGTTTTCCTCTAAATGGGTTTTAGCTATACAAGTTTACTTCAGAATTCACGCTAAGTAAAACCTCAAAAGATATTTGTAAACATAGAACATAATATGAGCCCTCGAAATTATATTTTTCTCCGAGAGTTTTCCGGAAAAATTATCTAACAGTACACACACCTTTACAAACGATAAGGTCACCTTTATAATAGCTGAAATATATAGAAATAATTCTGTGTATGCATGTATGGTAACTCGGAAAAACCACCAAAAAATATTCTAAAGACCAACGGTAACTAAAGCTTTTTAAGTACCTTAGATGGGTACGCAGATTATTTCTATTTCTTTTTGGTCTGCTTGTTGGCTTCATGAGTCTCTGTAGTCTATGGCAACGCCATCTTGCTTTTTTGTCTTCCTCAAAACGTCACCTTCCCCTTTGTGAGTTAGGTGTGTTCACGTGAGGTTGTGTGTTCCCTCGAATATAGGTCACACAATCCTCAGAATTTCGTGAAATATTCTTGTAAAATAAAAAAAAAATCATAAAATTCTTAAAAATCCAAAAAAATAGTAAAATAAACAAAATCTAAACGGGAATCACTCGATTTTAAGTTAGTGTACGTAAGCGTGCAACGTGGTCTAAGGAATGCGATAGTCATTGTAAAGAGAAAGTGAAGTTACTCGTTGCTAACGTTAAGTAAAGTTAATGTTCTACATAAAACTGTTAGTGTGAGATTTTCAAAATGAATCCTGGTCCACCCAATTACCCCATGGCCTCTCTGTATGTCGGAGACTTGCATTCCGATATTACTGAAGCCATGTTGTTTGAGAAATTTTCAACGGCTGGTCCGGTACTCTCAATTCGCGTTTGTCGCGATATGATAACACGTAGATCCCTCGGCTACGCTTATGTTAATTTTCAGCAGCCTGCGGATGGTAAGTAAAAAATAACCTCTAAACTTTATCATTTTAATTTTCTGTCAAGGTTGGTGCTCTGTGGTGTTCTGTCTCAATTTGTAGCAATGTGAAATCACAACGTGCCAGTCCATTCACTTAACTAGTTAAGTTCATACAAAACTATATCTTATGACTATAGTAGTAAGATACATTTAAGTATCAAGGTCTTTACACAATACTTTCCTTACAGATATACATTGCAACATTTTTTGATTAGATATACAAGTAGTGCAAGAAATATTTCTACATTCCTTTAATTCTGTGATTATTGCATTATATTGGTTTCCTTAATGACTAATGAGAATGAAGTTAGGCTAGGTATTTTCTGAAATAATTTAAAAATGGAATGACATAAATTGCCAATACCTTTAAGTTAATATGTTTTATAATGAATGGGAAATTAATGTTCAATTAAGCCCCTGTAACTTATCAGTGTTAATATCATGATTACTTTGGGATTTTTCTATCATTTGAGTTATATGAACATTGGCATATTTGAAATATACTAACTAATGATAATATATTATTGGTTTTTAAAACTACAAGCTAATTCAAAAACAACTATCTCATTAAAAACCTGAGATGTATCTGGCGCACAAAGCTGACGAATCTCACACCAGTACAATGCTGTCATGTGATTATTTTAACAAATAAATAGCTTGGTGTTATATTTTGCACATTCTCAATAAAGCTGTATAAAGGCAGCAATATTTCGTAGACAGTCAAACAATGTTTGTGTATGCTTATGAAACCCAAGTGTGTATGTACAGCACATAAAGCTTTTTTCATTTTTGTTTGAAAATCCCCTCCCGTGGAACGGAACAAATACATCAATGTGTAGCTTGATGTGCTGTACTTGAGTGTTACAGACACTTGCTTGCGATTATGGAATTAATTCAAAGTTCTTAAGCAATGGTCTGTAAATTACTCTTAATTACTATATCAAATGACATCATGTATTGTTATATAAAGGTACCTATTCATTTGATAAGAGTTGTGGAATGAAAAATTAACTATGACGAATCTATAATGCCTTTATGTAACTACTTATTTAATTATTACGATATGATATTTAGTGTTTGAAACATGTTTTACAGTAACTTAGGAAATCATACATTATGAAATTAAAATCTTGCAAGTTAAATTTTCATATTACATTATATAACATTAAAATGTCATCATAATAGTATTGCAGTTTTGGAACATTGAGAAAAATTATTGTTCTTTTGTTACAGCTGAAAGAGCTTTGGACACTATGAATTTTGACATAATCAAAGGAAGACCTATTAGAATCATGTGGTCCCAACGTGATCCTTCTCTGCGCAAGTCTGGCGTAGGTAATGTTTTTATAAAGAACCTTGACAAGACCATTGACAACAAAGCTATGTATGATACTTTCACGGCTTTTGGAAATATTTTGAGTTGCAAAGTAGCTCAAGATGAAAATGGAGCATCTAAAGGCTACGGCTTTGTGCATTTTGAAACTGAAGAAGCTGCCAATAAATCCATTGAAAAAGTAAATGGTATGCTCTTGAACGGAAAGAAAGTTTACGTGGGCAGATTCATTCCTCGTAAGGAACGTGAAAAGGAACTGGGAGAGAAGGCTAAATTGTTCACCAATGTGTATGTCAAGAACTTTGGAGAAGATTTCTCTGATGAAATGTTGAAAGATATGTTTGAAAAATATGGCCGTATCACAAGCCACAAAGTAATGTATAAAGATGATGGATCCTCTAGAGGTTTTGGATTTGTAGCTTTTGAAGATCCTGACGCGGCTGAAAGGGCCTGCATGGAGCTCAATGGAAAAGAGCTAGTTGAGGGTAAGCCATTGTATGTAGGACGAGCACAGAAAAAAGCTGAGCGTCAAAAAGAATTAAAACGCAAATTTGAGCAGTTGAAGTCTGAACGATTGACTCGTTATCAAGGTGTGAACTTATATGTCAAGAATTTGGATGATACCATTGATGATGAAAGACTTCGTAAGGAATTTGCTCCATTTGGTACTATCACTTCAGCCAAGGTAAACAATATTTTTTTCATCTATCAAACTGCAGTAATACTAGTAATACTATAGCATCCTCCACAGAAAAGCAAATACTCGAAATTCACAAACAGAAAAGGTTTAAGTGGTCATCATTATGATTTTTCATTTAAGGGTTTAATTTCTTACGTAAAAATTAAAATCTTTTCATTTAATAGGTTTACATACTTTTTTTTTGTCTAATGCTCTTGTATATACTTTATTTTCAGGTAATGTTGGAAGATGGACGCAGCAAAGGATTTGGGTTTGTATGCTTCTCATCTCCTGAAGAAGCTACAAAGGCTGTCACTGAGATGAATGGGCGAATTGTGGGAACAAAACCTTTGTATGTAGCTTTAGCTCAACGTAAAGAAGATCGTAAAGCCCATCTAACTTCTCAGTATATGCAGCGTATGGCAAGCATGCGCATGCAGCAGATGGGCCAAATATTCCAACCAGGCGGAGCTGGAGGCTACTTTGTGCCTACTATCCCACCAGCACAGCGTTTCTATGGCCCCGCACAAATGACTCAAATCAGACCGTCTCCAAGATGGACTCAGCCACCTGTAAGGCCAAGCACTCAAACTGCAGCTTCTGCGTATCCTAATATGCAAGCTCCTTTCCGTCCTGCGCCAAGAGCTCCCGCCCAGGCTGCTCTACGCGCTTCGATCGGTGCTAGACCAATCACTGGCCAACAAGGTGTAACAACAGCTGCATCTATACGTGCACCTCTTGTTACACAAGGCGGACGTCCGGCGGGTTATAAGTACACCGCCAACATGCGCAACCCGCCAGCGCCACAGCCCGCTGTACATATCCAGGGTCAGGAACCTTTGACAGCTACTATGCTTGCTGCTGCACCACTTCAAGAACAAAAACAAATGCTAGGAGAGCGACTATTCCCTCTTATTCAGAGAATGCATCCTGATTTGGCTGGCAAAATAACTGGAATGCTTTTAGAAATTGATAACTCTGAGCTCCTGCACATGTTGGAGCATGCAGAGTCCCTTAAAGCCAAGGTGGATGAAGCTGTTGCAGTTTTGCAGGCTCACCAGGCCAAGCAACAAGCTACAAAGAAGGAATAAAGATTAAAATCTGAGCTGGCACAATAAACACCCTCATATTTGTGCAGCTTTAAGGATATTACAAGAACTATTACTTATTAGCATGGTTCTTGTACATTTATAAGCTTATGAACAGCAGTAATAAGGAGATCCCGATAATAAAAAAATACATAAATAAAAATTGAAAAAAAGAAAAAACTTGGATTGCACCCTTTTAAAGTGTTAAACTTTGTTAGGACTGCATTTCCGTAAACAAAAATAACGCAACTATTGTATCAACATTTCTATATTTGAGAAGAGACTAATACGCTCTTTGATTTTTTACATTGACTAGAAGTTTGGTTTAAGTTTTGTCATTTTAAAACATTTTTTCTTATTTCTCAGAATATGGAGTTGGCTTTTGTTCTTGCAATTACTTTTCTTTTCTCTGGTCAGTTTACATTGGATATATTGTCTACCATGAATTGTAAACTTGGTTGCCAATGAAACTGATTTTGAATATTTGTATTTGTTACATATATTCTGTGAACTATTCACAATTATAATGGAGTTTCATTTTTACCTCAGATGATTGCCCTTCCTCTTCCCCACAGACTATGATGTGGAAAACCGCGTCCCTTATTCCAGCGTGACGATGCTCGACTTTAAGAGTTACGACAAGTCTGGTAAAAAGTCTCCATTTAGTCGATACGCCGCCGTTAAAAAAATAAAGAGTTGTACTGTCCGCGCTAGAATAAACTTATTTCGGCGGCGCCATTTTTGAATTTCTATAAACCTGCCTGCCGTTAGTTGAAAGGGCGCTTGTGACAAAAACTCAAAACCGAGAAAATATTGTTTGCAGAAATGAAATTAAAAAATAGCTACTTTTTCTTGTAATAACTTCATATCATACCTACCTAGGAAAAGATTAAAATGGTGACAGATCGGCCTTTTTTTACTGATCACGGCAGTATACATAACAATTTTGAAAAAAGTCACACTAGTATCGTGTTTTTTGAATCCCTAGTTTTACGTTCGATTGAAATTCGATTAAGGTACCAGACGAATGTATTATATCAGTTGCGCTTGTGCGAGTGTTTGTGTCATAGAGTAACGGATTATAAACGTGCATTTAAGAACCATTAGATGATGTTGGTAAGTCATGATGTTAAAAAAAGAGAAGTTGGTACATCCACTCAACATGGACAGATTGAAATGAGGGCAATTTCATATAATATTGTGTAAGTTTATGTGTACAAGATCAATTGTAATATTTGATTATACAGCCACGTGCCCGTGAATGTTTCCCTCGTCACTTGTGCTCCATCATCCGCACAAACACGTCACACAGTGGGATTCGAAGTTCGGTCTTAATTGCGCGCGTGAGTCAGCAGACAACTCACTGCGTCGTCGTGTGGCACAAACCGGACTATATAAAACCATATTAAGCGACTCAATAACTTAAAAGATTATGCTCGTCTGGTCCCACCCTTACAGTGCCACTCCAAACTTAAGCGCAATGATGACACAGAATTACACGTCCCGTGTGCCTGTAGTTTTTCACCCTTAAAAAACCGGAACGCAGTAGTGCTCGCGTTACATCTTGGCTGCGCGGAAATAGGTAAGGTGGCAGTACTTCCCTGGACAAACTATCAAGGATCTCTGTTACCGCTGTCTGTAGAAGGTCGCGCATCGTTCTAAGCTTTCCTTCCTAGGGTCGTATTCCAGAACTCTACTCAATGCTCAAGTCAGGACTTGAGTATGATTCAAAGCACTCGAAATCATACTCAAGTCCCTGCCATTAGGGTCGTAACATCACTCAAAACTTTCTATTCGTGATTTTTAAAATAATTTCCAATATTTGGAATATTATTTTTTACGTATTGTCATGGCGCAATTAGACATAGTCGTCTGCCACGTTCAACAGACTACTTCGCCTTGCCGAAGGAAACGCAAATTATTTAAAAATGTTTGAACGCAGTATTCGAATTGTTTTCAAAATCAAAATTCAGGGTCGTATTCCAGAACTCTACTCAATGCTCAAGTCAGGACTTGAGTAATGGCAAGGTATGATTTCTAGTGCTTTGAATCCTGGAAATACTACCCTAATGGATAGTATTTCCAGTGCTTGAAATCATACTCAAGTCCTGACTTGAGCATTGAGTAGAGTTCTGGAATACGACCCTTAGTAAAATTTTCTATCTATGGTATTTAAAGTATACATACATACATACTTTTCCTCTGTCTGGCACTTAAGACTATTCCATCCTCTAAGGTATGGCATAGTCGTGGGACAACCTATAAATTATGTATGGCGTTTCCTAAACAAACGAGTAATGTGCGATGTTGCAAAAAAATCATGTTTATCATATTTTTTTATTACTAACTGACTGTTCATGATAGACAAAATAAAATCATTCATAAATATGTTAAAATCGCCCATTATTCCACTCCCCACAAAATACCCGCCTGTTTGCAATTCCTCACAAACCGTCTATATGTCCACTGCCTAGCACTCACATCGTGGTGGGACACGGCCGCAAACATAGACTTAGTCTTAGAATAATAAGGATTTAGTTTATATCTATGGCCGCAAACACGAAACCGAACACGAGTGCTGGATTATAGACTATTTAATAACTTAGAATAATAACGCATAGAAGGATAGTTTCATATCAAACGAACTGTCACAAGTGAGGCAAAAACCAAATTCATGTAGGCGTAAGCAACTTGTAACTACGCTCGTCGGCACGCACACAAATATACAAATAATGATGCCATGGAATAACATTTCCCTCAAAAGTGGGGAAATTGTATCTTGCTTAACTCATCATTAAGTTAAAGGTGCCTACAGATTTGCCCGACAATGTCGATCAGGTGCCTACAGATATGCTCGGTTTTGTCGATGAAAAACGAATATAGCACTTATTTGTAAATCCAAGATGGCGGACACGATTTTTCAAAATATGCTATATGGGTATTATTTTCGAGGTATTTGGGGATGCTCATTACGAATATGGCACTCATTTCTAAATCCAAGATGGCGGACACGAGTTTTGAAATAAATGCAATATGGGTATCATTTTCGAGGTACTTGGGGGTGCTCATGA
>NW_020653851.1:7768200-7810891 GCF_003589595.1 Hyposmocoma kahamanoa
AAAAATGCAATATGGGTATCATTTTCGAGGTACTTGGGGGTGCTCATTACGAATATGGCACTCATTTCTAAATCCAAGATGGCGGGCACGATTTTTTCAAAAAAATGCAATATGGGTATCATTTTCGAGGTATTTGGGGATGCTCATTACGAATATGGCACTCATTTCTAAATCCAAGATGGCGGGCACGATTTTTCAAATAATGGCAAGTTGGGTATCGTTTTCGAGGTATTTGGGGGTGCTCATTACGAATATTGCTTTTATTTGAACTGTCGTGTTTGCCATCTTGGATTTAGAAATGAGTCCCATATTTGTATTGAACATTCCCAAACATCTCGAAAACGATATCCAACTTGCCATTATTCGAAAATTCGCGCCCGCCATCTTGGATTTAGAAATAAGTGCCATATTCGAAACCTAAAACCGAAAATGCCATAAGCAAACATTAAAGAAAATAACTGTTAAAATAGATTAAAAAATCGCTTAAGAATGCTCCCCTTTTAAGAAAATAAAATATTTTAATATAAAATATTTCGCTTGAGTTACGAAAAGAAAGACATATAATAAGCTATCAAAGTTGTACTGGTGGTGCCAACACTATAGTAGAAACAAATATATACTGTAAATTTGTTGCAATATGTGCTCCAATTCAAATAAAATTAATATAAATAATTATTCAATAAAGCATGAACGCAGAGCCGTTAAAAGTATTATAAAATAATTAAGTGTCCCAATCACTTACAGGAGTTAACGAAAACATTTAATGTTTATTCAAGTAAATATTAGTTCAAGATGCGCAAATAAATCGAAATTACAGGCACCACTAAAATTTACGTAATATAATTATTTTGATACAGAATAGCAAAATGGGGAGAAAAAAAATTCGTTACTTTGCAACACTTTCGTATCTTGTTGCCGCGAAATTATTTTTCTGTTTTAGTGAATATTTACATAAAAATATGAGTTGAAACGCATTACTTACTTGTGGAATGCGATGTTAGTGTCTATTTTGTTTGTCTGTTGTATTTTTACACCCATTTACCGCACATTTCGTCATTTTTAGCAAAAAATTTTGGAGCTGTTCGCGGTGCAATATGACCTTGAGCACTAACAGCCCGCGCGCTCCTGAGACGCGTTTGGAACCCTCTAACTTGCCTCACTTAGCGTGTGCGGGCTAGGTTTCTATGCGTTATTATTCTAAGTTTAATAATTTATTTAATCATTTTTATATATATAATATATATATATTTCTAAAATTTGGGAAAGCTAGGAGCTGTGGTTCTCGACATTCAAAAATAGTGCCGTCGGAACAAGCTTATTTCAGCGTGGATAGTAAAACGTCGTTATAACTTGAAAACGGCATAACGCTAAATCTAGTTTTTTATAACTAAGACCGGCCACATACAGTCCGAACTCCGTTTCGGAATTTTGAAGGCAGCAAATCCGTAAAAATCATGGACTTACACACTCATACCGTTTTGTATTCCGTCCGAATTTTTTTCCGATCCCAAATTCCATATGGTGGTTTGGCATTCGAAATAATAATTCCGAACGGAAAGAAGCCGTTCGAATGCAAGTCTTCCATATTTTTTTGTAGGGTGGTAACATACAGCAGTATACCGTTGCGTTGTAAAATTTATGCTCGAGCGCACTTAGATTTAAGAGCGCGATAGACATCGCATACTACGGTATGCGTATGTCCGTGATTTGTATGGATTTGCTGCCTTCAAAATTCCGATTGTATTTGGCCGGCTTAAATTACAAATACTTCAAGATATATCGTTGCTAAATCACGACTTTTTTTAAACGGCCCATTCACTACCTGCACAAATTATCCTGCATATGGCCCACATAAGGAATCTTGCAGGATGGCTTGCACGCTACGACTACATTCATAATCCTGCATTACGCGGCGGACTGTGCAATGCAAGTTAGTGAATGCCCTTTTAGTGACGCATTAAAAACGGGTCGCATTGCCGAATCGGCAGACTGCTTTGCCTTGCCGACGTCGACTCGCCGTCTATAACGAGTCGTCTGCCGCCTTGTAGTCGCCAGACTCGGTGTTAAAAAATGGTGAATTGACTGCGTGAAGTAGTCTGCCGATTCGGCAGACGACCCGGTGTAAATGAGCCCTAACAATGGCCTTGCTCGGTCGACCGTTGTCGCTTGCTGAAGGCGACCATGTCGCCCTAGCGTTTACATCACAGTCGCTTCAGTCGACTTCGGCTGTGAACCACGGTTGGTGTAAATATTGAGTCGTCTGACAACGCTGGTCGGACGGTCGCTTGACGACTTAGTGAAAATAAACCATAAGCTAGGTTTTCAAGACTCAAGAATGGAGTCGCTGGAATAATTTATTCCATTGTGGATAGTAAAACACCTGTATAGCTTTGAAATGAGGGACAGGCTAAATTTAGTTTTTTGCGACTAGAATTTATTATTGTTATAAATATCGTTACATGCCTGCACTCATAAAATATACTTCTTAGCATTTTGCTACGGTTACCGAATTTAATTTTATTAGTGATATACTCTCCCCAGCTACTGAAGTGGAGCTACATATTTTCGACATCTTTGCAATTAGAGATTGCACAGAGATTTGCGGCTGACAATTTTTGGAAGGCGTAACGTTTTAGCTAGGTAGTGTCACAAAATCTGCATTCCAATATTGTATCTCTACGATGTTGAACAAATTGATAATAAGGACAAGTGTCCGATTTGGGGCTGAATTTCAATAGATGTGGAGAGTTGAAACAGCTGCTAACGCGTCCAACGTTCACGACATGACGGACGACATGTTGGTTGATATCGCTTTCAATATTCGACTACGTAGCCTTAAATGTTTGCCAATGAATGGAACACTGGAAATTCTGTGACATTTCATTCTTAATTTCAAGTTCCTAAGTGGGTAATAAAATAAATAACTAAAAATAGGCATGGGTCAATATAAAATTCATGAAGTATAGGCACATGTTTTATTGCTTTTATTTACTTTTATGGAAAAATTGACTTGTTATACATAATTATAGTCTACTTAGAAAATTAAATCACAGCAGGGAGCAAAATATATAAAACACATTTTTGAACTAAAGCTACATATATTTTCAATAAAAACACTTTATACAAAGTGACAAAAAAACAAAAACACTGGCTAGCATCCACATAAATAATATAATTATATTTAATCATTAGTTATTGCAGCACAAGACCAATCTTATTTTGAGCCATGTTTGGACATCTCCAATTATACAAATAGTATTGTAAGTTTCCATCACCAATACCAAACTTCAATGGCTCCAGGAATTCTTTGTTGTCCATCAAATCTAAAGCATTGAACACATCAAACCCAGAGTTCTTTGCAGTAATCAAGCCATCAAGCATCAGCTCAGGCCATGGGGTTTTAGTTGAGACATTGTAGAATGAATAAGCCGCTTTCAAAGTCTTGTGTGTTGGGTGATACACAACAGTTGATGGAAGAGTGTAGTAGCTCACAAAGTCTGTGATGGACCCATCTGGAGCTTCTACCACATAGCTATCAATAATACCATTCTGTGGAGTAAACCAATGTTTAAAGTCTTCATCTGAAAAAATTGGAACCAAATCAAACTTCTGTAAATACTCATTCAAAAGTTTGACAACTTTTTCGAAATCTTGTGGCTCCATTTTACGAAATCCAGGAGTTTTAGGGAAGTCAGGCAGTTTAAATAACTTGAGAGTTCGTTGCATTGTCATGTTTCTTGATAAGTGGCTAAATTTTATGTCAATTAACTTCTTGGGATTGAGTGATCTATGCCAGTAACGGCAAGTTGCAATGGGCTTAGGTAAAACAATACCCGCTGTGTAAACACCCTGGAAAATACCAGTCAAATTGACCCTACGAGTTATTTCCCTGATAAGGACAGGAGCCACACGCTTAGCACGCAGCTTTTTGTGCACACACAAAAAGTTTATTTCTACAACTGTTTGCACATGATCATATATTCTCAAATCTGCAGGTATGGCAGATATAAACCCAACCAGCCTGCCAGATTTGACAACACGCACACCACAATGCCATTCCATCTTCCAGCCAGGAGGTTGAAGAGCCCACTTTAGGAACTCCGTTTGGTAATCAAAACGAAACATACAGTCATCATCCTCTACATAGTTTTCATTCAACAATGTGTAAAGTTCTTTCAATACCAGAGGTTCATTCAAATTCAATGTATCCCACTGAAAGCCATCAGGTAATGTGTAAGGTTCGGATCTTATTTCTTCGGGGGCTTTAGGAGGTTCAATAGGTTCGTTAGAAAGTATTTTCTCGTCCATTTTTGGTACAGGTTGAGTAGACCAAAATTGATATGACTTGTGCAAAGCTTCTTCGGTGGTTTTCGCAGGTTTTTGTTGTAAGTTTAGAACTTCCATAGCCATTTTCAAGTCTTTCAAAGATATATTTTGATGAACATCAGCGGAATTAGGCACTGAAACCATACCGTCGTTAGATCCCGAACTGCCGTAGTCGCCATCACCACCACTGCGCTTTTTCTTATTCTTATTTTTCTTCTTTGAGTGTTTTTCTTCATTGTCGTTTAAGTGTTCATTTGATTGGGATGCTTTATTATCCTCCATTTTTTATATTCCAAAGAATTACTACCACAAATTAGAAAGATATACAAAATAAAAAACCGCCCTAACCCACCTCAAAATCACAAACTCACGACACGGTAACTGCAAAAAAATGATTGAGATGGATTAATTGAATGAATGAATAAACATTTTTTTCTAATGAGTTGCCATTGTTACAACTTCCTACAAATGTATATATATTTTATTTGGATTTACAAACCATAGATTTAGGATTTTTTCGCTACGCTATTACAACAGTTATAAATTACCATAATATATAATTATTTGCCTACACTCAATGACATAAGATCGTTATACACACGCTCAAATTTTAATTAATGTCCATTTAGTTTTAAGCTAATTTTCTTGTAGCTTACACTCAATAAAAAACTAGAGGTAATAATATCTTGGAATAATAAAAATATGTGCTGGTTTTGTCACTAGCACTAGCTATATCACACGCTTTATTCTAGCACCCAGTAATCCTATAAATTACCACGTGTGTTGATAAGTTTAAAGACAATGATTTTAAAAAATAAAACAAAATAATACTGGCAGCTGTTTCATACTTGTTGTATTGGAAAAAATTGGAAACCATAAGTCATTCTTGTGTCCTGTCATCCATCCTCGAGTCGTGTCTAGTAATTTAAGTATTAAACTTATCTGCTTGAATAAACAGTCTTTATATAAAGTGAACAAGTATATATTCAATTCCGCTGCCGTCTTCCCCACCCATTTGTTCACCACAACCACAACAATTATTTTTTCAATTTTAAATATTTGTGTTCTATTTGTAAGTTTATAAATTCATTTCTATTAATTCTCTCGTGTAGCGAACAAAATAATTACATGCGTCTGTAATTCTAGTGAAAAAAACCGATTAAGATTTTCCGTGACATATTTTTTTATGATACCAAGTGATGGGAGTCGGGAAGTCGTGCGCTGGTAAGCGACACGCCTCTTCATAATAGTTGCAGTGCTACTCAGAGTTTTAAAACACAAAGATCCGAGGGCACTGCCACTGCGCCCGTCATCCTGAGACATAAGTTGATAAGTCTCATGTGCGTGTAATTTCATCAACACCCTTACCCTTCAAAACCGGAACGCTAACGCAGTAATGCTCACATTAATGTTACAAATGTTTTGGAGTAAGCAGCAACTTTTTACATTACAGTAAATATCGTTATAAGGAGACTAATTGTCTGAAAGTAGTGATCGCCAGCGGTCTGTAAGGTCGATATTATGTTAAGCAGAGAACGAGTTCGCCGAAACCCATGTTGCTTCCGAAGTAACTCGCTTTGCAGACTAGCATTTCGCGTGTTTTAGTCAACAGAATATGTACTGATATACATTTAGATTCCAGTTTTGCACTTATAATGGCATGCATGCATATATTTATTTGTATATGTGTATATATATGTATATACAAATAAGCGTGATTTTTTTTTTCTAAAACTCTTCTCTTCTTGTGATATAAAGAAACAAGATTTTAAATAACGTCTATAATAGATTATACATTTTTCTAAAATATGGACATTTTATCCATTTTTCCTAATATAAAAGTTTACAGGATTCTATTAGTGCAATGTTTTGTAATTACCAACGACACTCATTCATTATGTTCAAGTCATTACGCATTTCATTTACATTTTTGGCACATATCATTGTAAAACAGAATCCAAGTGTACCTATCTAGAGTCATATCGAATAAAATTTCGGATTATCGTGATATTATTGATGTAAATCAGCATTTTTCATTTCAGCAAGAGGTAGGTATGTATTCGCAGCAATAGAGCAAGATGTCAATTTTGTATGTCCAATCGTTGATTTCGGGAACTAAATTAAAACAATTGTAATAGCAACTTGTCCTGTCATTCACCCTATTGTGAGGCAGGCGCAGTGAATTGGAAAAAAAGGGCGTTTTTGAAGTCCTTTATTTGATAGAGATCGCGATCTAAAAGAAACCGTAGAAACGAAAAACTATGTTCTACATTGGAAAGTGGAAAGGTTTATGAGGATTTGTTCTAAATCTTTGTTCTACAAGTCCAAACACAAGCATAGTTTTCTTCTTAGATTATGTTGAGAGTTCTGTATTAGATGATGAATTGATGACTCGGTAACATTGATAAGTCTTATCTTCATTACGTGGATGTTACGATTTTCCATTCCTTTAACACGATACAAAGCATACACAAAGTAAGGGTGTAACTTGCGATCCATTCCCAATATTTTTAATCACTCCAGTATTTTTACTTTTCGTGATTAAATCGCAACGTAAAAAAATATTTTGTATTTGTTTATTTATTTGTATTTGTTTAGTGCAATGAACAATAAATAATAGTTTCTTGATTCTTTAAATCAAGGATCTTTGTTACCTTTTAAGCTGATGGCTTTTTAGCCAACGCTGAAGAAATAAATTAGCAATTTTACTTTTCCTTCATTCCGTAGAATTAATTCATTCGTTCGCTGTCATTTAATATCTACAATGCGAAATTTTTTGAGAAATTCTTAACATCTGGATTTGTGTTTGTATGAAGTTTGTTAAAATTGCGATACTGCTGTTAAATAGGTGAACAGGCATTACTTGTTATAAAAAACATTATTTCTTTGTTATATGTAAATATTTTTGAAGAGAAAGTCTACTAACATACATTTCAGAATTTCTCCCGCTTACACGTCACATTTTTGTTTCGGGACTTCTGAAGATATTATTTATTGAAGTGAAGCATTATCACAATGTGACATAGGGACTGCGGCAGCTCACATTTGTGCCCGGGTACCTCCGCATGTACTTGTTATTAGTTTGCTGAGAGCAGTTTCTTGAGGTAATCAATCACGTACCTAATTCGTGTTTATTTAACTGTATGTTCTGAAGTATAAGTGGCCAGAGAATGTCATGGGAGTAATTAGTTATTCCTCTTTGTATTGTTTTCATGACTGTATAAATAATATTTATTGAAACTAAATTCTTTTTCGTGACCGCGTGTTATTTTATTTTTAAAAAGCTATAAGGTAAAAAACTTTGCAGGGAGCCATGGTGGATAAAGAGCAAGTTATACAGGCTTTGCGAGCCACTCTCATTTCTGTAAAAGGAGCATTGACCATTAAACAATGTAACAGTAAGTTTATAACTCAATAAAATCTACTTTTGAGGTCATGGTTAAGGTCAGGCCTCACAGATGCAGTTGAGAGGGAAAACCGGTCCAAGACAGGACCTGCAGGAAGTGAATGCATACTGGATTGTGTCACTCAGGAGTCCCACACATAGTTTGCGACAAGATAGTGGCGCGCGAAAGCTGTCAGCATGACAATAAAAGCCACCATGTTTAATTCTCTACTCACATATGGTAGAAAATTAAATGGTGTGGTGAGTGTGTAGGCAAGATAAATACATATTTCTTTGCAATATTTATTTTATTAATTAGGATGTTTTTACTACCATGATATTAATTGTTGTTGTTATTATTGCTATAAAGATTAAAGAAACACAGAAAGAATTTCTTGGATCTGGCTGGACACAAACCAGCAACTTTTTTGTTTGCCACATGGGGCTATTAATTCTATTTTGCATTAGTAGCCCCGTGCCTTGGTTTGGCGAACAAGTCGCTGTTTGAGTCTCCAGCCAGATAGGAGAAAATTTTTCTTTGTATATGATCAATCATTGTATCAATAATAATACCATTTTTTTGCTAAAAATATTTGTGTAATGTTTCTTTTTTATAGCTTTAAATTGATTGAAATAGTATGGTATAAGTCTAGATCAATGTGTATAACACAAGAAATTAATTAATATTCCTGAAGTTGTTTATTTTTACTATCTACAAAATGTTTTACTGGCTTGAAAAATTTGCATAAAGTTTGATACTTTTTCATTTTATGTTACTACGAATTATTAAGCCTTTTTCTAAATTAAATCTATATAATTTCATGGGAAATTGGTAAACCACAACCATAGATATTAGTTTCTCAATAATTTTTAAAAAAATTTATAATACCTAAAATGCAATCAAGCTTTTTGTAAAGCACTTAATATTATATAATATTAATTGTCTTAAACTTTTATATTGGTGAGCACAGGAGATAAGTAGATAATTATATTTCTGTGTAGTGTATCTGTTATAAATGAGTTAGTGTACAAAGAATAATTACACAGTGTGTTCTGGAATAAACAATTTATTGTTCCTTTACTAAAAGGAACCTTTTGTAACACAGGAGATTACAAGGAACTTCAAGGAGAATGGATACCATTTAAAAAGTTAGGATATCCAACATTAGATAAACTTTTCCTAGATGTCCCTGGGTTTAAAGTGACACAGATCAATGGCGAGTGGTATGTTGACGCCATTGCTAGCCAGGAGACTCAGCATATTGCTGCCATGGTGGCTAAGCAGAAGTCTAGCAAAAAAAGCATTAAACTGCATCAACCTGTAAGTAAATTGTGTATTCTACTATGACTTACAATGATAATTCTTTTTTCTTTGGAAACCATTCATTTTTATTTATTTATTTTTGTTACCAAACAATAATATTTAGTAAATAATAATAATAAATAGAAGAAAAGAATAATAAAAAGACTTTTCGATTAATACCTCTTAGGGCGCGTTCCCACAGGATAGTCCTTCATACATAGAACAACACGATTAACAGCCGTTCACGACTTTTTTGACTTTACAACGACAGATCGTCGTGACAATGGGAAGAGCTAGAACGACAGTCCTACGACAAATAAAACGTCACGATAAAAATGTGACGACATTATATTCGCAGCTTCATTTCACGAAGCGACGTCGTATCATGGAAAGCTAGTCGTAGCTTAAGTTAAGAGCAACGTAAAAATTCACGACACGACATCGCAACGTGACGAAGTCGTGTCGTAGAAACTCACGGTGCGCTCCCCAGTGCCGCATTCATTTGTTATTCAATATTCAAATATGACAGGCGACATGTGGTTGATTATTTTATAACTGTACTATGGGACAAAACATCAGAAGAATACAATGTCATTTTTGAATATTGAATAACAAATGAATGTGGCACTGGGGAACACACCGTGTGTTTCTACGATACGACGTTGTGCCGTGCGTCGTGACTCGTTGCGATGTCGTGTCGTGATTTTTGACATTGCTCGTCGTAGATTTCCACAATACGACGTTGCAACGTGAAACGATGCCACGTCGTAGCACCACGCGACGTTGTAGCACGACGCGACGTCGTATCGTGTTTACGTGTAAGAGCCCTATGGGAACAGGCTAAAAACATTACGACATAATGGGAACGCGCCCTAAGTCTGAGATCTATAACATGAACTTCACATACTTTAAGCAACAAATTACGAAGTAAACTCTAAAGTTTAATTTCATTTCTTAGTTAAAATTAAACAAAGTTCGTTTTAAGTAAAAAACGAAAAACTTGCTTAACCAAAACCATTTTCGTCATTTTTGCTTAGTTGAAGTCAAAATTCGTTTTACAAATCTCAGATTTTGAGCTTTATGGTTTTGTACAATATTCCAAATAACTGACATACATTTTCTGTTATTTTAGAATCGTTTTCCCAAGAAACAAGGCTCTTGGCGCAAACCAGCGCCATCCTCGAGTTACTCAACAAATTATAATAATCAATATTCAAACCAATTCTACAGAGCCAAAGGAGATACACCATTTAACAACAATAATTATAATAAGGTATATCTGTTATTTCAATATAGCTTTAAATTTTCCGCAAAACACCTGGGGGTCTACTCTCGATCTCTGTCCAACATCTGTCCGAAACAATTACTGTCAAATAAGTAATATTCGACAAAATTAAAAGACAAGTATCAAGTATGAAGCTTCATTAGCATCACGCGGTCTTTTCATTTGGTCAAGTATTGCTTATTTGGTAGTAATTGTTTTGGACGTATGTCGGACGGAGATCGACAATAGACCCCCTGAACTAAGTGAAAGAGGTAAATGGAAGAAGTTTGATATCTTTTTCTAAGAACTTCAAGGAAAATGTTGTTACACTATTACAAGAGATTTCTCGATACTTATATGTATAAGCACTACTGAGTCAAGAGTATGTCAAGCTTGACACTTAAGATTTAAATCCAACTCTATACTGCTTATGATAAGAACAGTCCAAAGTACAAAGTGTCAAAATTGATGTGCTCTTCACTGTACAAGAATATATATACATAAGCTATCTATAGTTGATGTGAAAACACAAAATGCATATTCTGTACCACAAAGTACAACCTTTTTGTATTGGTTTCGAAATTTCATGAATAAAATTAGACTTCCATATTGTGGAAAGGTAAGGAATAATAGGCGTAGAACAAAAGTTGTTAGATTTAGTGTCTATGAATTTAATGTCTCTACTATAAAAAAACTCACATGCAGCATAAAGATATTTTACACCAATTGTATGTCTATTTTCATTTCAGCATCCCTACAATAAATACAATAAAACAAGCGAAACGAAAAGTGCTCCACCACCACCAGCGAAACAAACGAATAAACCGACTGAATGCATCGAAAAGACTGCACCTAATGTTGCAATGAAAAGTTACAACACATCACGAGAAGTTAACAGTCTTGCCAGAGAGGTACGTATTTTTTGTGCAATTTAGCTTGTTCCACTTGATTTCGTACATACAATGCTGAGTAATAATAATAATTGGTTTAGCTTCGGTCAGTAAATGGAGTAAAAACCAAGAAAAGACGTTAGAAAAAAACAACACAATAATGGACCAGATAATATTAATTACCTGATCTCAATGTAGGGAATTCCTTACTGTATTATGAGTAGCAAAGCAACAGAATTCACTCCGGGCCACTATCCCGAAGAACACCCAGACCACAAGCAATTTAGGAAAGTTTATTTCCCCAATTGACCTTACCTGGAATAAAACCCGGTACCTCCTCATCCAGCATCCACAGTGTAAACTGTGGTGCCACCAAGGACGTCGTAATGCACCAGTTGTACCAGAGGCGTTCCTAAACGCCTCTGGTACAACTAACGCCTAAAGAAGGGATTCTTACATGCATCTCAAAATACTGTCGATTTTGCCATGAGTTTTTCATCTGATGGAGTGTCTTTGAACTTCTTTGGTGGCTCTGTGCTTTTTTTATGCACTGCTTGAAATTCTACTTGAGCTCACGATTATAGTGATGAACTCAGTATTAGTAACAAACCAGTCGAAAAACTCGACGGATTTTCACCACAGAGCTCCAAAAACTTCCTTCTCTACTCGCACTTTGCGCCCATCCTGCACTGACCTTTAAGAGGATGACCTCTTGAAGGACCATCATGTGATGGTCCTGAGGGATACTCAAGGATAACTTAGTAATTTCTGTTAACATTATAAATAACTATTTTTCGGGTCTAAATGGCGTATATTTGTTTTTTCAAACAAACTAACGATTCGGGTTCTTTATAGATCCTATAATCGCGGCTGATTGTAATGGTAAAGTCGTCAACCAGTTATGTCTAATGTTAATACCATATATTTTTTTTAGTTAATACAAACCACCCTGTTATCATATTATTTTTCGCTATAGTTAGAAAGTAGTTAAATAGTTAAGAACCCTATAATTTCTGTTAACATTTGACTTTATATGGGCGTCTTCAAGTACAACTTTCTCCACAATTTTCACGTTATCCTCAGTGGCTTGCACTTTTGAACACCGGCTGAAGAAGGAGCACAATTTTAGCAAACAGCAACCATCTCTTTGTGGATGATTTTTTGAGTACTTTGTAGGTATTTTATCACAGCGCGAGTCCGATTTCTCTTTTTTTTTTATAATACCAAGCGTTGAACGAACAAGTCGTGTGCCTGGTGGTAAAAGACACGCTTATCCATAACAGTTGTAGTGCAACTCAGAGGTGTTAATCGCAAAGATCTCAGTAGCACTGCACCCGTCACCCTGAGACATAAGTTGACAAGTCCCATGTGCCTGTAATTTCACCAGCACCCTTACCCTTCGAAACCGAAACGCAGCAATGCTCACGTTACTGCTTGGCGGCTGAGATAGGTAAGGGACAGTACTTCCCTGGACAAACTCTTTCACAAGGAGCTCTACCACTTCTGTTGCCGTGTAAGACATTCTGGTTGTCTTTCACTAAGGATAGGATATCTAATAATAATAATAACGCACACACTCACAGCCCCGCCCTCGGCAAACCCTGTATCGCGAGTGCCATGGACACACACATGTACTACCACAAATTACATCCAAACTCACGTGAGAAATAAATGTAGGCCATACAAATATTCCTCTCGGCCCAGGAACCGAACCCTGGACCTCTGCTTGGCTGATCAGCATGGTAGCCGTTCGGCCACGGAAGCAGTTATATCTAGAGTACAAATGAGAGGAAGGGTCATTAGCTAATGAGATATGTAACTACTTGCATCATTACTAAATAACTCCGATACCGATAAAGTACAATTTGACATTTCGGTTCAATGACGTTTGTATGCTCATTTCCAGTTGAAACATTCTGCGAGTTTTACGAACGAAGCACCTGTCGCTGAGACGAGGTCCAGCGGGAAGGTGTCAGCTTCTCAGAGG
The DNA here is from genome assembly GCF_003589595.1 of Hyposmocoma kahamanoa. Lineage (NCBI taxonomy): Eukaryota > Metazoa > Arthropoda > Insecta > Lepidoptera > Cosmopterigidae > Hyposmocoma > Hyposmocoma kahamanoa. The sequence goes on from NW_020653851.1 coordinate 7,781,356, forward strand.
CTCTCTAACCTTAGAGACCGTCTTAACACTGTGGATTTGATACCATTGCAGCTACCCGCCGCCAACTCCGACAGACTGGTATGTATTTAACTGTTTTTATGAGTGCGAGCAAATACACAAATCAAAAGTGCCTAGGGTTCAACCACGTTTTTGCCTATGACTGAAAATCGGGTTTTTTTATTGAATTCTTTTTAATTTTTCCTCAATTTTATAATTTGATTTTGAAAATGACCAAAAATAATCTCAGTACAGAGTACTAAAAAATTGACCCCAAAAGTCATCCATCCCCTACTTTGCCACCCTTAGAGGTAAAATATTTTCTTCAAATTTAAATGGGACCACTACTGAGGTACCTCTTTCCAATAAAAAAATAATCTTCAAAATCGGTTATCGTGCGGGGTTTTATCGCTTAACATACATACAAAAAAAAAAGAAAAACATACAGTGGAATTACGAATCTCCTCCTTTTTTAAAGTCGGTTAAAAAATAATCCATTGATGCTAAGAAAAATTATTAAAAATACCAGATTTTCCGTAATTAACAAAAACGTACTTGATCCCTAAACACTTGATGTATAGTCGTCTCTAGATAGCGACGTTATGTTCTGTACTGAAGTAAACAATTAAGAAATTATGAGCTGCCCTTGCTTCAATGCAACTAAAAGACAAAAAGAATGTAATGTTTCACTGTCATTTACCTTTCAAAAAAATCGCTAATATTTGAATGTTTAAGTAGGCTATTCCATGTTCGTGATTGATTCTAATCTTGCGATCTATAGTATGTACAGACAACAGCACATCGGACTACACATTTTTGTTCGAAAATCGCCGCCTCTCAGAAGGCACTGTAACGATTATGGATAGGCATGTCACTTACCACCATGCGCACGACTTGTTAGTCCCGTCACTTGATATCATAAAAAAAGTTGTTACAGTCTGAAGTCAGCGGTCCAGTAACACACGTGGCGCCGGCGCACAATCTGGAGCCGCCGCCGGAATCCGCGTCGTCAGTCGTGAAACTGGAGTGGACTTGCCGCAAGCTCGGCCTGGCCATGCCAGTGTTCAAGGTCATCGACTTACGTCCAAAGCGGGGGCCGGTTAGCTATGATTGCACATGCAAAGTAAGTTTGAATACATGTTTGCATATTTCTATATACTTAGAGATTCCATTTATTCATTAAAGATGTAAAGCGCTGATGTGACCGACAATGGTACGCGTTTGTCTAAAATAAATTTTAGACATACTTTATCATTATTCAGTAAACGATTGTCACTAATTACGACATTAGGGTCGTCGTCGAAGGCGGAAGGACGTAGATAGATACGTCCCTTCGTAAAACTGTCAACCGCCGTTTGCCAGTCAACACACGGGTTGACTGGTGTGAAATCAATTAAATTTTTATTGAATTGATATTCAATTATTTTTTGTGAAATTACTCCACTAGTTTGTTATAATTATTAATACAAAGATCGAACACTCAGAAAATACACTCAGAAAAATTCCTTTGATTCGGTCGGATTCGAAACGACGTCCTCTTGCATACCGTGCCAGACGCTATACCAACTAAGCCACGGAACACACAAAAAATACTTCACAAAAAATAATTGAATATCAATTCAATAAAAATTTAATTAATACAGTGAATAGCGACATCTCTCGCCAGGACTGGTAGCTGTAAAGGTACTAACTGGGTGATAAATCTGCAATAGATTTCTCATAGATGGCGCTACGACTAAAAAGTCGTTGAAAGACCAAGTACAAAGACACGACGCAAGCACATAGAAAAATTCGTGAGGTCCGTTGGTTCGTTCCGTGGCTTAGTTGGTATAGCGTCTGCCACGGTATGCAAGAGGACGTCGGTTCGAATCCGACCGAATCAAAGGAATTTTTGAGTGTTTTTTCTGAGTGTTCGATCTTTGTATTAATAATTATAACAAACTGGTGTGAAATCGTTCTAAAATATCGGGACAAAATTCCAATCAGCGGTACTCGCTGGTTGTTGCTCAAATTGCGCCAGGCGTACAGTAAAATAATGGTACGTCGTGCGGGGGGCTCATTTCGTGCAGCCCGATAACTAGTGATAATAGTTTAGTGCATTAAGGCCTCCATGTGTGAGACGATTTGTCAGCACGACCCGTCGTTTCTGACTGATCGAAACGACGAATCAACAGATCAGAACACACAGATCGATACTTTATCGTGACGATCGACCAAAACGAAGAATCGTCTGTATATGGCGGCCTGTGTATTACAAGATTTACAAGAGTCAACATTACTTTCAGCAAGTTTTTATAAAGAATGCGTTACTCGCTTATGTAAGAGTATAATGGTGAAACGAGCTGGTTTCCGCAACTCGATGTCATAGCGCTTATTTAACATCGTTAACAAAACGTGTTCCACATTTTAAAATCAGTACTATTAGACATTTTCATATTCGTTCCAATGCACAGGTAGGAACCCAATACACGGCTTCGTCGTACCCCGACTCATCACCATCGGAGGACTTAGCAAAGGAAGTTGTCGCAGTGAAACTCCTGGCCGTCATAGAGAGTTCAGAAGCAGGTGGTTTACCTACATCTTCTAGTAGCAAGACCATATCGTGTCTCACCGAACTCGTGTCCGAACATGAGGCTGGTCTTTGGGCGAACACTGTGCCTCATTTGTACAGGTAAGATACTGGTGTCGTTAAATGACTACGATACAGTACAAATATACTTTATTGCACACAAAAACAATACACTTTAAACAACGGACAAAAGACAGGTGCAACAGGCGGCCTTATTGCTAGATAGCAATCTCTTCCAGGCAACCTCCGGGTAACAGGATAAATTTAAAGATAATAATATATAATTGAGGGCAACAAATGCTACTGAATATGAATTTAATACATATTTTGCACTTGCATTATTCAAATTCAAATTCAAAATAATCTTTATTTCATAGGTAAGCATTATTACACTTGAAATCGTCACAATAGTTAAACTCTACCGCTCATTCGTAAGGCAGATTCCCCTGAGAAGAATGAGCAAGAAACTCTAGGGGTTGCTCTTTGTAAATAACATTTACAATATTTTTTTATTTTATTTGAAACATCAGAGATCGAGACTACCTCCATGAGCTAAACGAAAGTTTTTGTTTCACTATAGTTTTAAACCTCGTGAAAGGCAAATTTTGTATATCGACCGGAATCTTGTTATAGAAGCGTATACATTGCCCCTTAAATGATTTTTTGACTTTGTGAAGACGACTATCAAGAAAAGCTAGTTTATTTCTATTCCTCGTATTAATGTTATGTCTGTCACTATTTTTCATAAATAAATTACTATTCCTTTTAACATAAATTACATTTTCATAAATGTACTGTGAGGCTAGTGTAAGAATGTTAATTTCCTTAAACTTATCTCTCAAAGATACTTTGGGGCCCAGATTGTAAATTGCCCTAACTGCACGTTTCTGCAGGACAAAGATTCTATTGATATCGGCGGCATTACCCCAAAGCAAAATGCCGTGTGTCATTAGACTGTGAAAGTAGCTGAAGTAAACCAATTTAGCGGTTTCGACGTGTGATCTGCATTAATAAATTAAGTAAAATATCTAAATAAATTAAAAATAATAATAATATAGACTAATGTAGAATAGTAGGAGGCTTATAAGTAGACTGTAACAAATTAAGTAGCTTTAAGTTTTATTACTCATGTAATAATAATTGAGTCGACTCGAATCGAAGGGCGCTTTATGAGCTTTTCAGAACATTCAGAGTTAAAAGTTCGATTTGGATTCGGATACGATATCGTTATCCAACAGCGTTTATGGAGTTAGTCAGTGGAATAGAGTATAAGAAAAATGACTATCCTGTTATATACATTTTTAAGATTTTAAAGGCCTAAAATATAGGAATGCATTAGTCTTGCATTCACATAAATTAATAGTATTGAACAAAATCCAAACTTTATTTAAAATAATAAGAGATTTCCATATTACATTCTTGATTTGTAAACAATAGGACATTCGGTAACTTTAATTCGATAACTGTGTTCTGAATAACGAGCAAAGGCTATTGCCGGTCGAGAAGTTTGAGTAATCGTAAGGGTGTGACGTTATTTCGGTTCAGTTTCGAATACGACAGTTTGACGTTCGATTCGGGTGTTGTGAATAAAAATGAAAAGAAATCGGTCGACAACTGAGTTATCGTAAGGTTCTGAATCGACCCCCAGATCAAAATATAACTATGCTACATGAATGAATATAAACCTGCAATCCAATTATAGCTATACACAACACTTTAGTACAAACCGTACATATTAATTAATACCTAGAAGAAATTATTTAGAAATGCTTAACAAATAAAACAGAGGCCTAAAAACATAATGCTTACTTAACGAAATTAAGACGGTGGATTGGAATGTAGGAGCCTTCTAAAACTGTTATAACTACCATTATACAGATCATGGTCAGAACAGATATCGTTGTAATATGTATACATTCTGGATAACGGGTTGTTACTCGAGATATTGTTGACAGAATGTGGAACACAGAATAGATAAGGTGTATACCTTACGCACAGAACGAGTTGACACCTTCATATTTCACACCTCATATTTCACACTTCATATTTCACACCTTCATATCCTATTGAAAAGCAAGGCGAAGCACTTGCAGTGTCTTTGGACATTTTTAAAGCCTTTGGCAGGGTCTGGCACGCAAGCCTTTTAAGCAAGCTTCCATGTTATGGGCTTCCCATTGACCTTTGCAATTGGATCTCGGATTTCTTGAGTGAACGTTCCATTCGAGTGGCCTTAGAAGGCTACTCTTCCGAACTCAGTCTTGTCGAGAGTGCATGGTTAGCCGTTTAGATTTGACGCTCAAGGCAGTCCTCGATTGGGCGATGCCAATCTTGTCAAATTTAACAATAGCAAAACGCAGGCGTGTCTATTCTCCACAAAACGGAGTCCCTTTGAGCTGACTCCGACTTTTCGTGATATATCCATACCGATAGTCGACCGTCTACAGCTACTTGGAATGGACCTGTCGTCCAATCTGAACGTTGGCATTGAATCCATGGCCAAAAATGCAGCCAGGAAGCTTGACAGCCTTTCCAGGGTGAGGCGTTACCTCACATCAGAACAGCTGCTTCAGCTGTATCAAGCACAAGTCCGGTCGTGTATGGAGTACCACTGCCAGCTTTGGGATAGCTCTACTACATACCAACTGGCCACCTTGGATTCAATTGACAAGCGTGCCAAGAGGCTTATAGGTGACTCGGAATTAGTAGAGGCCAAGCTGCAGTGTCTTCAACACTGCCGTAGAGTTGCCTGCTTATCGGTATTTTACGGGATATTTCACGGAGAGTGTGCGATGGAATTACACGATTTAATTCCGCCTTCCCCATCATTGGGGGATTAGGCGTAGGAATGGCTTCCACCCCTATGTTGTGGATATTCCAATTATATGGCGAACGGCTATGGAGTGGAATTCCCTGCCTGCAGATTTGTTCCCTGAATGTCATAACTTGGACCTTTTCAAGGCGAGAGTGAATAGGCATTATTTAGGTGTGCATGCTCCATCGTCACTTTCCATCAGGTGAGATGGAAGTCAAATGCACACTTACATTTGAATAATAAAAAAAAACCTAACCCAATAAAAAAATGTATATTGTCTGTAGAAGTTCTTACTTTCATGTTGGTAAAACATAAATAAGAAACTGTTTAACAATCATATTATTATATGCTTAAAAAAGGCAGATATGTTATGGCAGAAGAAGACTAACTACTCATTAGTCATTTTGTAAACATGTGCAGTTTCTAGAAGCTGTGCGACAAATTTCAGACGTCGATTGTTACGAACGTGACATAAATATATGTCTATGATTATTACTGTTTAATACCAACATGAACCTAAGAACTTGTTAGACATATAATATTAGATTGTTCTGTGTTAGACAACATCTTTACGTTGCTCTGATCCCAAAGTAAATAACTAAAGCACTTGTATTATTGAAACCGGAAACAACGACGGTACAAACACCCAGACCGAGACAACATAAAATAGTCGGCCGGCCGGTATCGAACTATAGACAACTAGGTACATAACTGAAAAATCGAACCCGGGACCTCGGAAATAGCGACACCATGAAAATCGGTGTGCATGCCACTCGACCACGGGGGTCGTCATTAGAACTTATGCAGATAAAGTCAAGTATGTGATACATGCTGTGTTAGGTTGTAATATGTATATTTCGTTATATATTACTCCCGTGTGAAGTGTGAATTATAAAGACGCCATACCGTAACTATTTGTTTCAGAGAAAAGTACGGCGAAAATTTGCCCAGTAATTGGCAAGAATTAGTGGAAAATTGCCCTCGAATTATGACAGACAGAGTTGTAAATGGACTGCTTGTACTTCTTCCTCACAACGAGGTATGTGCCTTGTAATTATTGTGTTACAAAAACTTAACAATGTTCTTTTTTAATTTTTTAATACGTGTACATTTGTATATAATTCCATGCAATTCTAAAAAGTGCAGTTGGTTAATGTAACTCGATATTATCAATAATAATAATTAAACCCACTGAGAAAGGTTTCTAAGTATTAAATTTACATTACAAACTCAATGTGCATTTACATTTGTAGGACGCACCACCTACGTCATTCCTAGACACAACTACAGTGCTGGACGACACTATTGAGAGCAACCTACCGCCGCTGCAATTCCCCGAGGACGATTTTTGGAACGTGTTCGTCACTGTAGCGAATTCCACTCTCGAGATTTGGCTTAGGATAATTGGACCACAATATAGCGTGAGTAAATTGTACTTATCAACCTTTTAGTTTATATACGCAAGACTACACATGGTACACACTCGATTTTAGGGTCCACTAAAAACCAGCGTCACAGCCTTCTCTCGACTGTGGCATAAGTTGAGTGGAGCCTTTTGCATACGCTACAGCCGCACACATGATATTTATTCAAATTGTGTGTTGACTATTAAAAATTTGATGTTTGTTTTGTTTTTGGTTATTTTATTTTTTGTTTTATTTTTGCTTTGTCTTTATTTATTTATTCTTTCTTTCCGTGTATTCTTGTGTTGTGGCGTTGTAATAAATGGTTTCTATACTATAAGTCCCATTGCGCAGGGTACAGATCTAATTCTTTATTTTACATTTCGAAACCATTCGGATGTTTTCGAAAATCTACGCGAATTCACGATTCATGACCTTCAGGTTAGCCTTGTTTGGGGTGGCGGCAGGTCTGCCCTACAAAGAGGGGTATCGTGCCGCAATACACAATACTGACATATTGTGTATTTTTTCACAATAACTCTCATTACAAACCTGTATGCGGTCCACTGCTGGGTACGAGTCTCCTCATGGGATAATAATATTTAGGTCCTAGTCCACCATGTTGGTTCAATGGGGCTCAGGAGTTCATTATAACTTTAAAAGACTTCTTGAATCTTCTGTAAAGGTTTCATCGCAATGTTTTCCTTCACTGTGAAAGCAAATGATACTAAACTGCGCATGATTCGAAAAAACATCCTGGCGCAGGCTCCCAAATGGCAATCAAAGTCAGGACCTAGATAAGACAAGCATTCATCCAACTAGGCTGTTGTTACATTTTCATGAAAACCTGGCAACGTGCTCTAGACCACATCTTCATGTTTGTAACCATGTATATGTATGTTATAAATCGTTATGTACTTATTCCTTGTAGGATGTTTTCGAAATGCTACAAGCCGATATGACGAAGTACTACGAACGCGCGGGCACTATAGTTGATAAGGCGATGATTATTAAAAATGCATGGTAAGTATTACAAGCCTTGCGTCAAACGTAGAATATATTCAAGCCTGGACTAAATACATGCTGTCTTAATATATAAATTATAAATTACAAATTATTTTTTATGTGCATTGGAAATATACAAAATACTGTATTTTGACCTCATTTACTTACAATACAAACTACAATCATTCATTACCACTAACCGGACACCACGAAAGTTGTGCTGTCCTGAATCCTTGTTGTTTCGTTATGATTCTCCGTCCACATAGGTTCTATATACCGCATTGTTTGTAGTTATGTTTACGTTAGTGATAACCCTAGAGACACACGATGTCCCTAAGGATTCTGATAAACATGATATTAATTTATTTATAATTTTTTGTAATTATTTTTATAAATATAAAATTTTAATGGGATAAGAAAATTTTTTTATTGTGCAAATTTGACCTACCCACTTTTTGTTTTCAAAAAAAAAATGAGTTTGAATACCACGTAGTGCCTAGAAAACAATTGACTGATAATTAAAAAATCACAATATTTCTGCGGGTGAGACGCAGATCATTGATAATTCAAAAATAATTTTGCTTTCGCTAAAAAAAAGCTACTCGATGTGTAGTGGTACTTTATAAAGGTACCAAATACCAAATTGTACCTATTTCCAAAATTAAAATATGTTTTCTTCATATTTACTATTTGCCAAAAAGAAACATTTAGTTGGCAGTTTTGGTTGTACTCTGCAGATCTAGGTGTTTGACATGATTGTCTCGCACATTTTAATTAACTCATTTTCAGGTATGCGGTAAAATTGGACGATGGCGAATGGCACCGCGCAAAGATCATTGAAATTGAAGAGAACCTTGCGTTCGTGTTCCTCGGCGACCACGGAGACGACGATAACGTGTCTTTAGACAAGATTAAAATTCTCGAACCACAGTTTAGGAGGTTACCGGCTCAGGTGAGAACTAGTAGGAATTTTAAATCTTTTATATGATCTAAAACCGTGCCTAAATCTTATCCACTTGACCCACTCTAGGGCGCACTATAAGTTTCCGGAACTGGCCACTTACATAAACAATATTTAAAAAGTAATTACAACATTTGAAAATTGAACTTTGTGGCTGTAGAATACAGTTTGTTTCATCTGACTGTCACTTGTTTTTTGTGTGTTTTTACATTGTGGCGTCATTTTAGACATTGGTTGGCTACATCACCATGGATTTAATTGAAATTTTTCGTAATATGATTTTCTACGACTTTAAGTGTAATTTAACAGCTCAGTGAAGCTTCGCTCGGCTTCAAACTGCTTTTGGCGATGAAGCACCATGCAAGTCTACTATTTATAGCTGGTTTGCAGAATCTAAATGCGGTCATGTAAATCTCAGTGACGAATGTCGTGATGGTTGCCAACACTGGTAAATGGATGGTAACAACAAAAACATCGATGTTGTGCGCCGTGTGATCAAAACAGACAGGCATGTGACATACCTTGAGATTCGGGTATCTTTAGGCATAGGCATGATAAAATACAATAAATACTGCACAAACATTTGGGCGTGAAAAAGCTGTGCTCTCAGTGGATCCCAAACAATTTGACTGAGGCTCAAAAAACGGATCGCGTCACTTGGTGCAATGCCGTGCTTACCAGATTCAACGAAGGAGCGTCAAATTTGGTGTGAGACATAGTAACAGGTGACGAAACATGGATTTATAGTTACGATCCCAAAACAAAGCAGCAATCAAGCGTACGAGTCTTTCGAGATGAGCCGAAACCAACCAAAGCGGCGCGCGTGCAAATTGCCTCTAAGCAGATGATTGCTTCTTTTTTTTATAAAACTGGACACGTGGCTACTGTTGCTTTGGAGAATCGTTGTACCGTGAACAGTGATTGATAGATGACCATTTGTTTGCTGGAAGTTATTGACAAACTCCGTAAAAATAACCGTAAACGCCGTATCATCTTGCACCACGATAATGCCAGTTCTTACACGGCCAGACAGACAAATGAATTTTTGAAGGTGAACAACGTTGACCTTATGAGCCATCCCGCGTACAGTCCCGACCTGGGACCTTGTGACTTTTATTTATTTCCAAAAATTAAGAACCAGTTATGCGGTCAATGATTTTCATCACCTGAAGAGGCTGTCGAAGAGTATGAAAAATATGTTTCAGAGATTGTCACGGAGGAGTGGCATAAATGTTTTCAAAATTGGTTCATTCGAATGAAAAAGTGCATTAACGCTAATGTAGAATATTTTGAGAAAGAATAAAATAATTTGTGACCATTTATAGTATTTTTTTCTTATTCATTCCAGAAACTTATAGTGCGCCCCACCTAGGTGTGCAGCTTAAAGTGTCGTGGCTTGTATATTTAAATGAAGTTGTTCACATACAGAACAACACGATTAACTGTCGTTCGCGACTTTTTTGACATTATGACGACAAATGAAACGTGACAATAATAGTAGCTGCGACCATTTGTCGTTACGTTTTTATCATGACGTTTTATTTATTGTCAGGCGACTGTCGTTCTAAGTCTTCCCATTGTCACGACAGTCTGTCCTAACGACAAAAAAGTCGTGAACGACAATTAATCGCGTCGTACTATATGTGAATAACTCCATTTAAAACAGACTGTCGTGACAATGGGAATGGGGAACTAAAACGACAGTCATCTGACGATGAATAAACCGTCGCGATAAAGACGTAATAACATATACTCGCAGTTTCAAGCGATTCTGTCATGCGAACGACAACGCGGCTGCCGTGAACCGATAAATTGTAGTCACGATCTCGTGGGAACAGCCAGACCCGACGAGTTGTTCAACGATAAAATAAACATCCACGAGACAGTCACGACAAATAGTCGTGATATGGGTACAGGCTAGACGCGACAGTCGTCCAACGATAAATAAAACGTTACAACATAATGGGAACGCGCTCTTAGTGAGAGGTATTCCTACACAATATTTATTTAGAAAAAAAGTCATGTCAAAAGCCGGCACCGAGTTCGAATCGTCGACCTTTCAATTGACAAGCAACGACTCCTCCACTAGGCTAGAACCACTACAGCAAATGGTATTGTATATAAAATTTGCTAGGCAATTCTATGCCGACTGGAAGGCTGTGAAGAACTAGCGGCGACTGAGGAAGGTGCAGCGTTGGTAGCAAGACGGCTACCGGGCGAGGTTCTGGTAGCTGCGCCAGGCGCACGCGCCGATCCTTCCGACCCCAGCGTAGCCGTCGTGCTGTATGACACCTCTACACAACGTGACCTTAACCTCAATAAAGAGATTGTCCATGACTTCTGCATCGCCGGCGCATTCACGCTTACGCAGGTAAATAAATATGCAACTATTGTCTCATGTACAAGTACTATTTATGTATGTATAGGTGTTGAAATCTTGAATTACCGTAATAATTAGAGTCGCAACGCATATAACGGTTACTATTCGGTATTCGGCCGAATATCGAATATTAAATCATTGATCGGCCGAATACTTAAAAACATGAGGAAGGAATAAGAAAAATAAACACGGTAACTTTTATTGATGCTGAAAATATAAATATTGTAAGTTCTCGAAAGTTTGAGCGTCAATGTTTTGGTACGTGCATTAATCAGGCCATATAGGTTGGTCAAATATTCGGTATTCGGCATGAAACCTAGTATACTATGTGTCTTACAAATACCTATTATTTCTTTTTATAAAATATTTTTTCAAGTAATTGTATCATCGGTAGTGACTTTTAAAAGAAGTGTTTTAACAAGCCCCGCGTTTGACATTTGATTATATTGTTGCTGTCTCTTATCGCCAGTGAAGCCATAACGAAAGCGTAGACGACAGCCATCGCATTTATAATGAATACATTATTTTTTCTACTATCATGGTTTTTGAGCATGTTGGAAAACGTTTTATTGCCTAAACGATAGTACTATAAAGGAAGACATAGTTTTGAGCTCCTGTAATTTAGTATAAATTTTGTGCAAACTGACAACCCATAAATAGTATTCATTTCTGAAAAAAAAAAATTGAGTATTATAAGTCAGTACCCAATTTAATAGAGTTTAATAAGTTAGTATCCAAAATACATGTTGTCTATTCAAAAAATGAAAAACGTTTAGATTTTATTCTGCTAAGAAAATTACACAGAAATCGTGAAATTGATAAAAGGATCATTTTCGGAGTTTTTTTTCCTGTACCTAATTTTGGTGACAATGTTTATTATTTAAATATTCTAGAATATTACCGCGAAGTATTACTTAATTTATTCGAATACTTAAATAATTAAAATTGCCACTTAAATAATTAAAATTAGGTAGAGAAAACTAACCTGAAAATTACCCATAACCAACCTTGCGGAACACCAGCCCGTTACACCAAGTACCCAAAACACTACTTCTCATTATAATGACCGATTCTCCTGAAATAATTAGTAAGAAACTCAAGTGATTGTTTGCTGTAAACAGATATTTGTTCTTATTTATCATTTAAAACATTCATTTCCAATGTCATACATAGAAACAACTTAAAAGAGCTGTACAGATCATGATCATTCTCAGAACCTAATAAATCTTCTGTTTAAAGTTTCTCGATAGTTTTAAACCTCGTAAATGGCAAATTTTGAATATGAAAATAAATCTTATTATTGAAGAAACGTGTACATTATTTGGTAAATATGTTTACTTAATTTGTTCTCGTTTACTTTTTGTGTTCGTACTATTTGTTGACACTTGTGACTGAAATTATTAAAATTATTTTCTCTTTTCATGTCCATTTAAAGATTGATGACGACGAAGTAAGTTTTCATACAATATTTTCGGTTTTCGTAACGAGTGTTAATTGATTGCGTTGGAATTTGTAACAATTTTTTCGCTTTAAATTTTCATGTTTGCCGTTTTCAAGGAACTTGTGAGTGTTATTTTGATCGAATATTTATGAAATTTGCTTTATATATTTTTAAAGTTTCATAATGCTGATTGCTAGATTTATTTATGGAATGTTTAGCACAATGATGTAGTACCTTGCTGAGTCTATTTACGCCATCATATACATGTACCACCTAATGGTTATATTTTATTTACATGTCTTGTCCTATAATGGATTTCCTTGTAAGTGTATAATAAAGACGGTATCATGAATAACCGCGGTGCGGGGTGGAGCAATTTATCACACTCCGTCACTTAAGTGTCGTAAACATTTTGTCTGTAAGTTATCTCTTCATCATACAAGACAGAGAGTAGGACTATTCAAGGTACTTCAATGTGAGACGAATTCTGCATCCCGCCCATTTTTGCGCTAACTACATATATGTGTATATGTAATGATGAGATGTTGTTTATTACAGACAAGTCAGAATAACTGCTATTTTCCTTTGTTGTGCATGTTAATGCGACAATGATGTTCTCAAGGTTATTTAGGTACAGGGTTATTTGTAAAATACTAACCACCTCGATGGACTACATTACTAACATCAACAATAAATTTAAATGGATCGCTCTAAACGGCAATAATTATGTGCGGTAACAAAAGAAAGTGCTAGCGTAAATACCGATGCAAAACGCAGGAGTGGGGCAGAGAGTTGTCACCAAAGACTCTTGCACGTTTGAACTTATTACCGTACTACCAAATACAGTTCTAAAAAGTGTCAGATAATTCAATAAAAACTGAAAAAAATATTTTTGGTAAACTAATTATGTTTTGTAAAAAGTCATGGAACAAAAGTTGTTGTTTATGATGTTAGTAACATAGTCCTGTGAGGTTGTTAGAGTCGTATTTTACAAAGAACCCTGTATAAATTTTCGGTGCGCACAGAAACTTTGCGAGGTTGAAGTGGGATGCGTGACGGAGGAGGGTCGCGTGTGGGTGGCACGCGCAGGCGGCGCGGCGAGGATTGCGGCAGCGCTGGCGCTGTTGACGAGTGGACCCTACCGCCGCCCTCTGCCAGCCGCGCCAGCAGCGCCTTCGCCTAATGCTTCTACGCTTTACATCGTACGCACTCTCGCCGGCGACTGGTATGTAGCATTTTATTTCGACTCGTTGTTCGGAAATTCATAGGTAAATCCTTGCTGCCCCAGTGGTTTGATTAACTGTATTTACACTGACCGCCAAAGTATTTGTAGATAGGGGTGGGCATTTAAACAAGAAGCATTTTAAAAAGGTTACTTTTATGTAAAAGTGCTTATATGAATAAGCACACAGACACGCTTATAATTTTAAATTGTAAGGGTTGCGCAGTTCAGTACTTAACAAGTTGTTTTATTTTTACAACGTGCGTATGTATAAAGTCTCGCCATATATTTGTGGCTATAATGAAAAGGGGTACAAGTCAAGAAACCCAACTTTACAAGGAGACGCGAAACCCAGTTAAACCTAAACCTTAATATAATGTTAAGTGTTTTTCGCGTTTCCTTGTAAAGTTGGCATTTTTTACTTTTGCCTCTTTTCACTAGAGCCACAGATATGTTTCCTGAACAAATTAATTCGTCAATGCGAATAATAATGTTATAAATAAAATTAAAACTCGTATTTTACAAGTAAACTTACTTGTCTTACAACTTTTAGTGGCTTACTTACGCTTTTTGCTGTCAGCAAGTTCAAGCTTTTTTTTAACGTAAAGCCTATGAGCTTAAACGTTTTTCTATACGATTTTGTAAGCTTCACACTAAAACGCGTTCAAGTGAAAACTTCACACTAAATAGCGTTTAATTGAAAGCGCTTTTATAAGCACGCTTGTTGAAAAAAGTACAACGTTTTAACGTTTAAAATTAATAAGCAGTTTTTTTTCCACCTCTAGTTGTAGAGAATACTGATATAACGGCCTTAACAGTTACCACATATGCTTTCTATGATTACGCCGAATTTTCCTCGTGTGGAAGGGTTTCAAACTGTTTGAGTATTAATAAAATCGCCCTGATATACACAAAAACACACACGAAACATACCTCTCTAGAAATATATTATGGTTATGGTCAGGGTCCGCTGTACTATTATCAGCGGTCTGGACGGCGAAGGCACTGTTCGCACGCAGCTGGTGGACAGCGGAATGATACTTCGCGCCCCACTCTCCTCTCTTGTGCCGCTGCAGAACTTCTCACCCGCCCTCAACGCTTATCCCCCTCAGGTGAGGTATCTTACTATCGAACCATCCCATTCCGCGAACATTATAAATGTTAAAGAACAACGGCGAAATTATTTTTAAAAGTCTTCAAACGTCATAATTACGAGTTTGGTTGAAATTAATTTATTAGATTTTTCAAATTATGCTGAAGGCCGTAAGTCTGGAAATGGAATAATATTCAAATGAAACTCTATTTCTTAACTTTGAGCGACATCTAACCGCCAAAAAGAGATTTACAATACCTACGTATAGATTGGTCCACATTAAGTCAGTTCACGTAATATAAAATGTTTAGACTCGAATAAGAGATTTTATTTACTTATAATAGGGGTTAAAGTATGAAATTGCCGATTTGTACTGAAAATCTAAATTGTTTATTTTTTAAATTTTTAACAAATTTATTTAATCAAAATAGTTGCCATTATTATCTATACATTGCTGCCATCTAATGGGAAGGTTATTAATGCCTTTGCGATAGAACTCCGACGATCTAGACTGCACAAACTGTGTGAAAGCATTTTGTACTGCCTCCTGGGAAGAAAACTTCTTGTCACGTAGATAATTGTCCAAATCACGAAAAAAATGGTAGTCCGTTGGAGCAAGGTCTGGTGAATACGGAGGATGACGAATGGTTTCTAACTGCAGTTCCTGAAGGGTCTAAATGGTTTCTCGTGCTGTGTGAGGTCTCGCGTTGTCGTGGAGCAATAATGGTGAAGATCGATTCATGATTCGGGGCTGTTTTACTGCTAGTTTTGTCAACATGGTTCGGAGTTCGGCACAATAGACATCTGCCGTTATTGCTTGACCAGATCGGAGAAAACTATAGTGAATAACACCGTGCTGAGACCACCAAACAGTTACCATTACCTTTTTATTGGTAAGTTTTGCTTTAGGACACTGTTGTGGCATTTGACCTGGGGTCAGCCATTGCATTTTTCTTTTCCGGTTATCATAAAGAATCCACTTTTCATCACATGTTACAATTCGATCCAATATTCCTTCATTTCTGTACCGGTTCAACAAGGCAACACAAGTTTCAACACGCGTTTCTTTCTGCAGATCAGTCAAATCATGAGGCACCCATTTTTCGTATTTTTTTATTTTATTGATTTGACGCAAGTGAGTCAATATTGTGGGTAAGGTAACGTTAAACCATGCCGCTAATTCCTGGGTAGTTTGACTAGGATCGGCTTCCACTATCTCTCTTAATTCATCGTTATTCACCTATGTGGGCGGTCTTCCTCGTGGCTCGTTCTTTAAGTCGAAATTTCCATCACGAAAGCGTTTAAACCAAAATCGCACGGTGCGTTCATTAGTAGACCCCTCTCCAAACGCAGCATTGATATTGCGGGCTGTTTCTGCCGCGTTAGTTCCGCGTCGGAACTCGTATTCAAAAATCACTCGAATTTTCGCAGTATCCATCTTTCTTGTCTAAATTGAATAACAAAAGCAATTGAAAGTCGATATTCAAATGTTTAACGTTAAACCATTTGAAAAAAGTTTCATTCGAAAACCTCAAACCATGAAGATTCTATGAAAATTCAAAGAACCTATTGCAATAAAACGGCAATTTCATACTTTAACCCCTAATATTACAAACAATACACTTGACAAAAATCCTTCTCCAAGTACATATGTCACGCGAGATAATGGTAAAAATGGCAAGAAAGTTCTCGATATCAGGGATATATGCCATCTTTCACAAAAATATAATTTGTGCCTGTGTTACCAGGGCATGGTATATAATTACGTTACGTTATAATTAAGGGAGTGACGTCACAGACGTCAGTGAAACAAGTTGCACAGAGGGGCTCTCTAATTTATTTAGCTCAAAAAATACTAAACCTAAACATACACAAGTGTACTAGTAGTGCAAGTTAACTTATTTATTCTGCGGTTAACATAGTGTTTTCGTGATATCCCAATGGTGATTTCTGGTATAAAATCGATTTAGAAGTTGATACAATATTCTAATAAAAACAATAAAGGGTGCTACAAAATAAAATTATTTTGCCCGTACCGCCGGACAATCGAGTGTCACCTTTGGTTAACATCATATATTTTGCCCTTTGCGAAACGTGTGAGTTACGAATTGTGTGAGTGCGCGGGCGCAAGTTTCAATATCGCGATGGTCGCTAAGTGCAGTGAGTGAGTGAGTGAGTGAGTGAGTGCGGGAGACACCGGCGCGCCGGCGCACCGTCTCCGTTGTGAGGCCGACATCACAAAGGTTTTTGGGCCCGCTGACGTTCGCTCCCCGAGCTCATGAGTCGGTGCTTTTTACGTACTTTTGCGCTTTTACAACCTACTAACTATTGTTTTTATAAAAACCCTCGAAATTTGAACTGTCATGCGTGTGGCGGGGCAACAACGGTGATACACGAGCACAACACTAATTTATGTATTTTACTCAACGTAATGTATTTAAAATATGTATTATTTTCATTAACTCATATTTACATATAACACGTTTAACGCAAAAACTTCAGTCCAATCGAATCTTTGTTTACTATTTATACACTATATTTACAAATTATTTATATACATCCAAATCTAAAGACGAATGCTACACCTACAATAATTTACATTTATTCCCGACATATTACAATCAATCATTTATTAATTTAGAATTAACGACCTCAATCTGAATTATAATTCATTTATATAAAATTTAATACTAAGCGTAAACTTAAGTTAGGACTAATAAACGTCGGGTCACTGGGAACGCGCCACGACGAGGTCTCGGTGGCAATGGATCGACATGACTTCGATATTCTAGCGGTCAACGAGACGTGGTTGCGGGAGGGCGAGGAGGGGCGGTGCCCGGCTATCGCTTACGTCACATTCCACGGCCTGCTGCCGTGCGCTCGTGCGGCGGCGGTATTGTTTTTTATATTCGAAAGGGTATAGAGCGGTGCGTATACTGATGCATCCACCGACTGAATTGGTCGAGCAGATGTGGATAAGTCTGACAATTAACGGCATTAAACTAGTTATAGGCACAGCGTACCGCCCACCTTGGTTAAATATAAATACATTTTTAGAAGGTTTGACCGAAACTGTGACTTGCTTTGCTTGGTGTAACAAAATATTATTATTGGGTGATTTTAACATAGATTTCTTGCATAATTCTGACAGTAACCATAAAAAACTTGTAGATTTTCTAACATGTCAAAAGTTGAAACAGATTGTTAATACACCAACTCACTTCACACAGTTCAGCGAAACTTTAATTGATATCATATGTATGGACATTGATGGTGCCAAAGTACACGTAGATTATATAAGGGAGTTAAGTAGTCACGCCTTCATCTCCTGTGAAATAAACCTCAAAAAAGATAAACCATCGCCTATAACGATAATTCGCAGAAACCTACACAATATTAATTGCGTAAATTTTGACTGGCAACTAGATAATTTGGATTGAGCTGGCGTATGTGAACTAGACAGCGTGGATGACATGGTGCAGCGTTTCAACTCCATGCTAATTATCACATCTATGCTGACGATATTCAAGTTTATACCTCATGTAAACCTTGTGATACCCATAATGCAGTAAGACATCTTAATGAAGATTTAGAACACATTGCTACATGGGCTGAATCAAATGCATTAGTACTTAATGGGTCTAAATCTAAATACATCGTTTTAGGCACTCGAAACCAGATAGTGAAAATCAAAGGGAATATCTCAATAGGGAAATATCTTTGGCAATTAGGGGAAAAAATATTGAGAGAGTTAGTGAAGCTCGAAACCTGGGCTTGCTGTTGGACGAAAAACTACGATTTGAAAATCACGTGATAGGTGTTGCTAAAAACTGCTTTTATAGACTTAGCCTGATGTACCAGATTAGAAATTACCTTAGTCAAGAAGTCTGCATAAAAGTCTGTGATTCGTTGGTACTGTAGCCTATAAGGCTCTACTCTATGAGTAGAACTACTGGCTGAGTGAATATAGTTTTGTATTTAGAATGTGTTTGAAAAAATAGAATAGAAAAGAAGAACATCTTGATAGTTAAAAAACTAACCTCAAGAAGTGAACATGTAAAAAAGTAGAATAAATATTAAGTTTTGAAGATTATCCCAGTTTATATTCATAAAGTACCTCTCGCTACGCATCCTAAGCTACGCCTCAGTTTACAGTACTATCAAAGTTTAATTATATGGATGTAGTATATGGGCCGCGGCTCCTAGCCCGTTCACAACAACTAGTCCAATGAGTACAGAACGCTTGCGCCTGCTTTTGTTTCACTATACCACCACACACTCACGTTACACCCTCTATATAGGATGCAAATATTTTAAAAATGAAAATTCGAAGACACCTACATTTGGCGACATTATTATTCGGAATAATAAAATATAACAGTCCATCTTATCTGGCCGAAAAACTGATCTGGTCCTGGACGTGAAGAACCGGTTCACACGAGACTCGGCCTGGTCGCTCGCGGTCCCCCAACATCGCACCAATGCGTTTCATGGTAGCTTCAAATTCGCCGCATCGAAGTTCTGGAATGGCTTGCCGCCACCGCTTCGAAGTCTGAAATCAGTGTACACCTTTAGATTTAAGTACAAGGTATATATACTTTTTGGATAACCTAAAGAGCATACTCTGATAATAATCGCTTACCTCACTGGTTCCAAACTCGAAGCGTAGCCCCATCGTCCAAGTGCAAGGTTTTGCAAACTTTCCGTTTTATCATTGTACCCTTCATAAGATTGATTCACTATTATTATTAATTTCTTGACCGTAAATTGAAAATTAATAGTAAAAACAAGAATCTGGTTTTTTTCTACGCGGCCGCTCGATCCAGGCTTGGCGAGGAATAAAAGAACAAAAACGAATCTATACTTGTTATTGATTGGCTTATCTCTAATTTGAAAAGATGTAACGGATTCTGGACTGTTATTTAAATGAAACTTTACCGTGTTGGAATAGTGTTGAAAGTTCAATACCTTTTATTGCTACTTACGACATTTTGTTTAATATATTCAATGTGCTGCTATCTAGCGGTAAATAGATGAAAGACGACGAACGATCGACATCTTTAAGTAACATGACAGGTTCGAAATGTTTATTTATTTCTCACACATTATTTATTACTTACTGCAAATAATATTAATTACATCTTCATATAACATATGTATATACCTATTAATTAAGTAATTAAATTAGTTTACACTTATGCTGTTTTATTTATCTATGTATTCGTTTTATATATTTAGTGTAAATATTTTTGTATATACCAAGTTTCACGCACATGTTATGCATGCATTTGTTTTGTTTGTGCTCGAGTCCGTGCTTCACTCATATCGGGCTTGCTGAAGGCCAGCGCTGCAGGCTGAAATCTATCAGTCTGTAGCTAATAGCTGAGCAAATCCCGTTTGCGTGCTCCGCGACACGCATTTATTATTACATTTTTTATTTTTTACTTTTGTTTTAATCATTGTAATTATGTTTTAACTTTTGTTGTAAGTACTGTATTTTAGTTTAAAGTTTATAATATTGTATTTTAATTTTAAGATCATGTGTGTGTCGGTGCTTACGCAATAAAGTATTCTTATTCTTATTAACTCAGTTTTCTTTTGTTATGGCTTAACGTCTTCATGCCTTTTGACCTTACGTTATAAAAATATTTTCCTGTAAACTTTCGTCACCTCACAAACACACGGCACCATTCAGCTTCTATTAATTCTGTTTAAAACTTCTGTAGTTTATTTTGATATAATAATACACCAAATATATTTTATTCAATTATGTAAAATATAACCTCCAAAACTTCAAACTGGGATATATTTCATTTCAGACTTCTCAGAATACTAAACCCAAAACCAAATTTTTCAGGAATTGAAACTCTGTATCGACTGTGAACTGGCAATCGGTACTATCTCAATTTTGACAACTTTACAGGTGAAGAAAAAAAAATTGTTTTTGTCATTTAATAGCATCTGGTTTATTAAATAAAAATACGTAGTTTTTTAATATTTTTATTACATGCATGTGCACTACGTAATTTTATTTAATAAACCAGATGCTTATATATGATTTTTACTTCCTCCTGTAAAGTTGTCAATTGAGATAGTACCGGTTGCCAGTTCACAGTTGATATTTTTCATGAACAGGTTCATATAAATTATGCCAACAAAGATGTATATGGGAGTTCGCCATTGTTCTTTTTGTTTCTTATTCAGTTCCACAGATTATATTAGATTAGATTTAGAAGACACCAGGAAAACCGGTGTGCATGCCACTCAACCATAGAGGTCGTCAAATTTGGTGAATAAATTTATTTTATTTCTTCTTATTATTTGTTACCGCTGCATGTCGTATTAAACACTAGCCCGATCACCGTTGTAACGGTTATTTAAAAGTTACAATACCCATTTACATTTTTATACATATTTTATGTACTCGCAATTATATGTTCAAGGATTCTTATTTTTTAATTGTTAGCACCTATTTTTAATTATTATTAATGATAATATTTGTACTTACGTGATCTAACAGGTCTTATCTTGATAGTTTACCTATTGTGAGTAGTCATTAACGTGAAAAAAACACTAAATTATTTTATCATTTTTTAAAACATAGAAAAAACACGGCACGTTTCTTTTTTTCTAAAATTGTTTGTTTTTCAGATAAAGTAAAATAATATAAGTACTGTCTGCGATTATTTTATTTTATGAATACTGTAAATATGAATTTTTGTATGGAGCATAATATTAAATAAAAAAGGTAGTGTCAAATTAAATCTAAAAATATTTTATTTTCCCACTTTTAGCATAAAACCTACGCCACAAAAAACGTCTTCTTTTTCCGTTTTTTTACAACACTAATAGTGAGTTGTTACATTGTAAAATATACATAAGGAATACAAGTTTTTAAGTATAAGTTGTTTTGTGATTTTTTTGTAATTGGCTCTAGACGCCAATCCCGCCTCTTCTCTGCCCAAGAGCCCATGCTAGGCTGCATACAATATACGTTATTATTTGGTGTGCATTAATCTATAACATCTCTATATTCTACAAGTAATTAATGGTGAACGGTGTTGGTGATACAAACATCACGTAAATTAATTGGCCCCAAGTATACAAAGAAAGAAATCAACCCCTCCTACGTAAAGTATCTTATGTCGAAATTGCCAAGTTTACAGGGGAGCGTTTTAAAGTTTTGAATTCAATGAAATGAGCATAACACGTGACTTTAGCATTTCTCTCATTTTATTCGGCAAGGCTAGTTACTCACATAGAGTATCTATTATAAAATCCTAGATATCAGTTAGATGAACAACCATAATTTATTTTGTAATTTGTTTACTCCAATATTATAACCTTAATAATAAAGAAAATGTTCTGGATGATTTACATACCACGCGAATCCTTCCTAAATTGAATATTCATACACACATTTAGTAATTTTGGAAATGCAATTTTTAAACTTAGCAATACCTAAAGATTCTCTTTAGTACTTCTCAGAGGACGCTTCCCGAATGACCAATGGAATTAAAAAACAAGACAATTTCAAGATATTCAAGTGCGATTTGTTCACCTCAGAAATATGTATTATTTTAAAATATTTTGAATATGAATGGATAAGAATAAGAACTGTATGAAAACACTGATGTGTGTTGATGAGGTGACAGAGTGTGTCAGGACCGCAACAAGTGGAAGGCTGTTGACTCTGCCTACCCCGATGGGAAAAAGGCGTGAAGTATATACTTATGTCTTATTGTAGGCAATCCAAGTTCGCCTAGGCTCGGCCGAGCGCGCTGCCAGCAGTATGGTGTCGCGACTGCGGGAGCTCCTGCTGGGCGCGTGCGTGGTCTGTCGCGCTCTGCCCTCTTCGGGCGGCACCGCGTCCGCGCAGCACGTCGAGCTGTTCGTGCGCACCGGCCCGCAGAACATTCTCGCCTCCGTCAACAACGCCATTCTTATGGAGTACGAGTTTTTGCACCAGTAAGTTCGTTACTCCTCTTCATCGAGTATTTAACCAGAAATAGAGACGAAATAAGGGCCATCCATCCCTGACAACTCATTAGGTAAATGGGCCTTATATCAGTTTTAAATATCAACTCTTGTTTGCGCTGTAATCACAAATTAGAAAACTGAAATAGTACAGAGCCAACAATTGTGTGTACATCTCTGTGTATTCCAAAAATATTATGTATTTATTATAATAAAGATAATATCTCTAACAATGGGGGCTGTTCCATTCGGTGGTGTGGGAAAAACAGCAAAACATCTAATTACAAAACAAACGGAATCACATTTCATCGGTAATTAAATATTAAATATGTAATTTTGCCATTTTCGTCCATTATAGTAAAGCTCAAGTTAAACTGGTCGTTATGAAGCGAAACAATTGACGACACCCGTCAATTGTTTCGATTTCGAGCTAGCCAATCGGAGCGCAGTTGTCACAGTAATGATTTGGCAGAAAAGTTTTCAGACAAAATTAAATGACCTTTCGTCTCTATTTCTGGTTATATACTCGATGCTCCTCTTTGAACCCACGCAAATATTGAGAGATCCCGTTGTGAGCGGAAGAACAAAGTCCGAGGGAATCACGCTTGTAACAATTAAAGGTGTGCATCATGCTTGTGTATCGTGTGTCAGAAACATTTGCACTTTAGAAATTTGGATCGTCGCTTACATCCGTTTCAACGACAACAATGTTGTACATATAGCAAACACACACCCATGTCCGTAAACCACGGGCGATTAGTCGAAAGTATTCCGCAGAGGTCTCCAGTTGCGGCAGTCAGTGTCAGTTAGAAAGGATACTAAATACTTGGCGTATCACAAAACCGCCGCGGTTCAAAATACTGAACACTTAGTACAAATACCATGTAATCATTTCATTATGTAATCATTATTTTTGAATGAAATGAATGATTACTATTATTCTTTCTAATATTATTCTTTCATTCATTTTATTTATTTATTTTTTTGTAATTTTTGTACTAACTAAAAAAGTAGAATAGATGGCTTGTAAGTGTACTAACAAAATGGACTGTATATTGTCTGCAATAAATGATTTTTATTTATTTATTTATTTATTATTTAAATTGATATAATAGACTACTACTACATTTAATAATTACAGAAGTAAACCCAAAAACGTGGAAAAGGAGGCAACAAACCCTGTAGAAGCATTGAACAAGAAGAAGGAACGCATATTCCGCAGTTCATCCTCGAGCGGATCTCTTAGCGAGCGGGAGGTGGAGAAGGGCCCGGAGAGGGGCGCAAGCGGGACGCTACCGCCTCCCACGCTTCCCGCGCCTTCTAAGTGTTTTGACGTTTACATCGCTATGGCAGCTAATCCATGGAACTTTGTGGTCAGTTGATCTTACCGTGTGTCACAGTAATTGAAGGCAATGCATAGCATCACAACTCCCCTATGAATTGATCCCGATGACAAAATCATGCGCGATGTAAGATCTAGATAAGCCTTAATCCTGTATTTGCTGTCTATCATTAATTTGGATATATAGCGTGCCGGTACTATGGTCATACTTCTTTGATAACATAGGTCAGATTTAAATTTCTGAGGGAATTCAAATTATTATTAAATTTGTTGCTGTTAGGACAGAAATGACATAACAGATGAATTTGTAAAACAAAAATATTCCATTAATTTTATACCAGGTTCAACCGAACAGCACACGACACACGCTTCTGACAATGATGGCGACATTGCAAACGGAATGTGCGAAGCTGCCAGAGTCGGACGCGCCGCTGAAGCCCGCTTGTGGGGAGCTCTATACGGTTTACTACGAAAAGGACTCTTCTTGGTACAGGTAAATACTTAATTTTAGTAGCAATAGAGCTCCTTGTGAAACAGTTCGTCCAGGGAGTACTGCCATCTTAACTATTTCTGCTGCCAAGCAGTAATGTGAGCATTACTGCGTTTTCGGCTTAGAAGGGTATGGAGGAGTGCTTAGGAGGGTGCTGGTGAAATTACAGGCACATGGGACTTGTCAATTTACGTCTCGAGAGTGTCGGGCGCAGTGGCAGTGCCCATAAGATCTTTGCGATTTAAAGCTTTTGAGTGGCACTGTAACTGTTATGAACTGGCGTGTCGCTTACCACCAGGAGCACCACTTGTTTGTCTCGTCACTTAGAATTATAAAAAAACATTATTTCTGTTATAAAGTTACAAAGGTTCACAACCCTCAGAAAACGTGTGAAGTCCTGAATGAAGATGGCCTAAAATCCTCGTCTGAAAGAAGACCTGTGTCCAGCAGTAGGACGTATAAAAGGGTTGATGATGATGATACATACAAAATAACAGTCGAATTGAGAACATCCTCCTTGCACGAAAAGATGCCTATTAATTGATCAGTCATTGGTAGCAATTTAGTAGAATGAGTTCGTCCATCGAAGAACTGTGAATGAGTTCGTCCATCGAAGAACTGTGAATGAGTTCGTCCATCGAAGTCACCCAGTCATGAATCCGGCTCCAGTTCCATTTCCGGTTTGAAGGGTATGAGTGCTGGTGAAATTACAGGCACAAGGGACTTATCAACTTATGACTCAGGTTCACAGTGGCAGTGCCCATCAGATCTTTGCGATTTAGCTCTGAGTGGCACTTCGCCTGTTATAGGTAGTCTCACTTACCACCAGGCGCACGGTCGCTTGGTATTCAAAAAAATCTTATAGTTGGTTGAAAACGTCATGTTTGTACTTGAATGTATTATATAAGAAATAAGTGTGCTACTGGGGGCTGGATGTGTCTTTCAAAATTTAGTCTGATGCTCAGAGTAACATGTCAAATCATACGCGTTTCCCAAATTAATTCGGAACTTCCGAAATTAAAACATCGAGAAATGGGTTCGGATTTTTTTATAATAATATTAAGTGACGGGACGAACAAGTCGTGCACATGATGGTAAGCTACACGCCTATCCGTAATAGTTGCAGTGCCACTCAGAGCTGTAAATCGCGAATATCTGAGGGGCTGGCAATGCCTGTCACCCTGAGACATAAGTTGACAAATCCCATATGCCTGTAGTTAGATAAAAAGTAAATGCGTCGGTTTGGACATTTCAACAAAATTTGTGAACCGTATGAACTTATGAATCCGTTTTAAACTAAAAAATACGTCTGAGCATTTGTAGCGCATGTACAACAAGCAGCAGAGTAATCTGACATTTCTTGTTTCAGGGTGACCATTGCAGGAGTAGTTTCAAACGAGATGGTGTCAGTGTATTTCTGTGATTACGGAGACTTGGCGCTGTTCACGACAAAGGCGTTGCGCCCCGTACCGCACACTGCACCACTAGCGCGCTCTCTGCCGCCTCAGGCAATTAAGGCGCGCCTCTATGGTAAGCTATACTTTCTTTGAACTGTGCCTCTACTATGAGAATACAGCGACAGTTATACGCTAGCGACCGCGTAAAAATGTTTGTATACAAAATGTTATTTCTTCTTGTGACCGCTAGAGGCGCTGTATAATTTGCCATACAAAACTGTGAAGTAATTTACGCGCTCGCTAGCGATATCTATCACAGTGAATTACCTACCAGTAAGTTTAGGGGAATAAATAGTCTTTGATTCCGGCTCTGTACTCTCGTTCTCCGTCCAAAACAATTTATTACAGTCAAATCGGAAATACTCGACCAAATTCAAACTCATGATGCGAATGAAGCTTCATACTTGACATTGTTTTTTAATATGGTCGAGTATTAGTTATTTGACAGTAATTGTGTCGGACGGAATACGAAAGTAGACCCCCAGAATCGAGGAGCCGAATTAATTATTGTTCATATTTCAGATGTGTGGCCTCTTCACCAAGACTGGACTGTAGAAGACTGTATTAGGTTTCAAGAACTGTGCGTGGAACAGCAATTTGTAGGAATTTGCAAGGAGCTGGGTAAAGATCCGCTGAACCCCAACGAGCCACTGCTTACCCTCGATCTCATTGACACCTCCACAGACGAGGATATCTATCTTAACAAACAGCTCGTCGCCGAGGGCAGAGCACGACACGCCACCACTTCCTAGTTTTTTTTTATCATGTTCTGGTTGATTATGCACCACAGTTACTATGTTGTATTCCAAGTAATG
The DNA here is from genome assembly GCF_003589595.1 of Hyposmocoma kahamanoa. NCBI lineage: Eukaryota > Metazoa > Arthropoda > Insecta > Lepidoptera > Cosmopterigidae > Hyposmocoma > Hyposmocoma kahamanoa. Next base: position 7,808,320 of record NW_020653851.1, read on the forward strand.
TAAGAAAACAGTGTTATATTCCTGTATGTTTACGTTTTTTTATTATTATTATAATATGTTGCTTACTAAAATGTTTTAAAAGTCCCTTAAAAAATACTCTTGTTGCGTTATTAATATGTAAGGTAAGCTTAGTTATTTTGTCGGTGTATAACTATAGAATGTTGCATGTGGACTGTTTCTGTAAGTTATTCGCGTATAACATATTTATTACACGTCCTGTAGCAAAATTAAGTGTAAGACCATTTTATTCCATGTAATCGCAGCCACATTACCTATCTAAGTCTAGATTTCAGCTAGAAGTTTTAGTTAGGTAGACGAAACTATTAAGTTTTAGCTAAAGGTATGGCAGGTATATTCATTATGATTTGACTTAATTTATTATTTCCTATCCTATCACAACCATTCCATAGCCACCATATCTTTATGCTTCAAAGCCTTGTATCTAATTTTTTGATTGGCATAGCAATAAATAAATGTAAATTACTCTTTGCAACTGCAAAATAAACATATCTCAGCAAATTTTTGTTTTATTTGGCATAATTCGCGGTTTGATATTTGATTTAGTTCATCTTCCAGTTGACTGACGTACGATTATTAAACTGATGTGATTTATACATATAGGAATAACATCAAACATACGCATGCTTGCCTTCAGCTGCGGCTGCGTGTGTCCGGAACGGTATCGTACGAATAAAATAAACCGATTGTGGCAGCGAAAGTTAGTCGCTAAGAAAGGGTAGCACTATGGACCAATAACTCGGCGTGTCTTATTCCAGCGTGACCAATGACCATGGTAAAATAGAAATTTGACTAGCCAGAAAAAAAAGTCGCTGTTTAGTCGGTTCTAGTTGCAAAAAACTTGATTTAGTCTGTCCGCCATCCAAAATATTGACCATGGTAGACTTTTTGAAATTTGACTAGCCAGAAAAAAAGTCGCTGTTTATACGGTAGACTTTTTGAAATTTGACTAGCCAGAAAAAAGTCGCTGTTTAGTCGATTTTAGTTGCAAAAAAACTTGATTTAGTCTGTCCGCCGTGCAAAATATTGTATACTAATTGACGACTTTCTGGGGATCCAAGCTAAGAACAGTGGTTCTCGAGATTCAAAAATGGTGCCGCCCCGGAATAAGCTTATTTCAATTGGACAGTAAAACTAAATTAATTTTACTAATTAATAGCTTTATAACTTCAAAACGGCGTAACGACTAATCTACTTTTTTCTAGAACCGACTAAATCACGACTTTTAGTGTAATCAGATTTAAGCTAGGCGGTTCTCGAGATTGAGAAATAGTGCCGCTGGAATTAGCATATATATATATTATGTGGACAAAATCTAGTTTTTTTGCGACTAGAACCGACTAAATAGCGACTTTTTTTCTGCCTAGTCAAATTTCAAAAACTCGACCAAGGTCACGCTGGAATAAGACACGCAATAACTCGAGAGGACTGCTGATCTCCTTACTACAGATCGCAAGCCTGAAAAAAGGTTAAAATCCCGTCTTATATCTAGATGGCGCTGATCAACAGCCTGAAAGTATTTGAAAATAAATGGCCGAGGATGTCATTTCAATTCTCCTTTATGAACTACAAGTATTCAGTTTTTTCTTTGTAAGACTCGTTACACAATTGACCATGAAGTTCATTATGCTATGTTACAAAAATTCCCTTCCACTCCGTTCCATCGCATTGTAAATTGAGCCTTTATCACACGTTGACAATGAGCTAAAATTATTTTCTGAGCTTTGACAACATGCGTATCAATAGATTTGGATTGTGTGTTACACACAAAATAAAAAAAAATGCCGTCAGTCAATAAGCGCCATGTAGTTGATTTGTTTTGTTACCACTAGAAATTAGAGTAGCTCAATGATCTTCGATTTGTGGAGTAGCTTTGATAAATTGCAGCTCGTCAATGTAAAATCAAATTTCATTTTACACAAATGCAATTAGTTACAAAAATAGCTATTTGGTACTCGTTGCGATATCGGTGTACCGATAGGTACTAAATACCCGACTACGCTGTCTTGTATGGCTATTAGCAATCCTCTTGACTTATTGGTACTTGCGATCGTAATAACTTTAGTTTTTAATACAAACAGGTACAATGGATTAAATGAATTTTTTGTGAATAGGATTGAAATGCGTCAAAGAAGCGCAATATAATATTAGAAGATTTATTATTAATTATTATTATTAAGATTTGTTACCACATGACGGCATGTGGTCTAGAGACACAAAGGCGCCCCTAACGATTTTGGTTTTTTTTCCTCTTGAAATCTGCAATTAGTACACCAGACTTTAATCAGATGAGTTGGAAGATATAGGGCGTTCCAGAAGATTCAGGCCATTGCCTTGTCTCCCCTTAATTGCACAGCAGATCCGCTCTTTGCAGTCTTCTAATTGTGTTTGGCAGCAACAGTATTTAGGGCAATGGGTCAGGATGAACCCCTAGTCGATGCCTGTAGTGAACTGTATAGCGTTTAGCTTCTTCGAGAACCGTTGGCATTTCCAGATAGTTGTGTATTTTGGAGTTGCGAGTCAGGGTGCAGCAGTTAATACCCTGAGAATGTTA
>NW_020653851.1:7815891-7840686 GCF_003589595.1 Hyposmocoma kahamanoa
GTCACTTGTTACTATGTTCCAAACAAAATTTGACGCTCCTTTGTTGAATCTGGTAAGCATGGCATTGCACCAAGTGACGCGATCCGTTTTTCGAGCACCGAGAGCCCGCCGATCCACCGAGAACACTCGGTGGATCCCACGCAATTTGACCGAGGCTCAGCTTTTTCACACCTAAATGTTTGTGCAGTATTGATTTTATTTTACTCATGCCTATGCGTAAAGATGCCCGAATCTCATGGTATCTCACATGCCTGTCTGTTTTGATCATACGGCGCACAGCATGGATGTTTTTGTTGTTCACAGTAGTGGACGGGCGATCATCATGAAATTGGTCACTGAGATTCACATGACCGCGTTTGAATTCTGCAAACCAGCTACAAATAGTCGTCTTGCATGGTGCTTCATCGCCAAAAGCAGTATGAAGTCGAGCAAAGCTCCGCTGAGCAGTTAAATTACACTTAAAGTCGTAGAAAATCATACTTCGAAAATTTTCACAAGTTAAATCCATGGTGACGTAGACAACCAATTTCTAAAATGACGCCACAATGTAAAAACAAGTGACAGTCAGATGAAACAAACTGTTTCTACAGCCAAAGAGTTCCATTTTCAAATGTTGTAAGTACTTTTTAAATATTGTTTATGTAAGTGGCCATTTACGGAAACTTATAGTGCGCCCTATGAATACACGTAAAGTAGGCACCCAGTCGACGTGTTGCGGATACCAGTCCACTACACCATACCATACCATCGTCAATAATTATCCTCTATATAGTCCTACTGCTGGAGACTGACATCTCACACGCTGTAGTTTCCGCGTAGGCCTAATGCAGAATGGGAACTTCATATACATCATTAATTCGTCGAGGGTAGAGTCAATACGCGTATGTAGTATTGGTAAAAAGTGCGTATCTGCACTAAACCTCGGACTGGTGTAGCCTTACGGCTGGCGTTCCGCAGGGTGGGGTTTTATCGCCTATACCTTTTCGGTCTTTATCAGTGGAATTACATCATCTCTCACGTCTTCTTTCCATCTCTATGACGATGACCTTCAAATCTATACTACAACCCGTCTTGAAGATGTAGTTACTGCTATCGGCACATTGAATTCCGACCTACAAAAGGTTTCGGTATGGGCTAAGAACTACGGACTTCTTTTAAATGCACAAAAGTCCCAAGCCATAATTATTGGCAGTCGCCATTCCATCTCCAAGTTTGAGTCTATGGTGATGCCCAATTTAGTTTTGAATGACACCATTATTCCTTTTTCCACTTCAGTTAAAAATTTGGGCATCATAATGGATCAGACACTTTCTTGGTCGGAGCATGTCGCCGATGTAAGTCGTAAAATCTTTGCATCACTTCATTCCCTCAAGCGGATGCAGTACTTTCTTCCTCTGTCTACCAAATTTATGCTAATACGCACTATTCTTTTTCCTATTCTGGACTATGGTTTCGGAGGACCTTCTTAATAAATTGGAGCGGCTGCAAAATCAATGTATCAGATTTGTGTTTGGATTGAAAAAGTACGACCACATTTCCAAGTTTAGAGATGAGTTGAAGTTGTTGCCTATTCGTTTACGTAGAAATGCTCACAGTTTATGCTTCCTCTATAAAATCCATTTCCATCCCACTTCACCTAGCTATCTACGTGAGCGTTTTCAATACCGTCAGGCTATGGGTGACCGCGTGCGTTCTGGCACCAATTTGTCCCTCGTCTTTCCACAACACAGTTCCCAAAAATATTCGAACCCTTCACAGTAAATGCTGCCCGTATGTGGAACCTTCTCCCGGTCGAGGTCAGACAGTCGGTTTCCGTTCGGGTTTTCAAGGGTTCTCTTTTGAAATTTTGGGATTGTTCAGACTCCACATGTTAGAGCTTTTGAAATATTTATTTACATTTGATATATTTATTTATAGTTTTATTTTGTACATTCAATTTATTTCTATAATAATGTATTAATGTATCAACATTACTTAATATATATATATTCGTATGTACATTTGATTTATTAAATTTATCTGTGTATTTATTGAGTATAGTATATTTCATTTCTTTACTTATCTATTTTTAGTGCCACCCCAAAAACCAACTTTCCTCTCAGATTTTCAAAGGTTAGTTGGAAGAAATCTCTTTATGGGATAAGCTCGCCTTTGTATACAAATATTTAAATTGTTTCTGAAAATTTGTAAGTTACTTTGTGGTACAATAAAGTGTTTAAATAAATAAATAAATAATAATAAACCAAATTTTACAGGGGAGGGATTTATCGTTATTACTTGGTTATTTAAATGGCTACGACTTTCATTTTTGCACAGTAACAATTAGTTAATCTTGCCTACTTGTTGTTGGACTGATGACAATAGATGTCGTTAAATCACGTTAATTTGGTTGCCACAACATTTACGCGGATTTGATTTGACCACTAAATTACCAAAATGGAAACTCATAATCCAATGCTAGTTACACGTAATTGCACTATGTGTGTTTAGTTTTGACCTAAGTCTTGTTAAAATATTTCAAATTAAATATATTTTATGTTACACCATTAAACATAGTTTAACGTAATTTCATTTCGGATGTCCATATGTATGATATTTGAAATTTTCGTCATCTATAGGATAAGGTATATTTAGCAGCAGCAGAGCTCCTTGTGAAAGAGGTGGTCCAGATAGTTACTGCCACCTTACATACTTCTGCCGCCAAGCAGTAATGTGAGCATTACTGCGTTCCGGTTTTTAATGGTAAGGGTGCTGGTGAAATTACATGGGACTTGTCAACTTATGTCTCAGGGTGTCAGCCGCGGTGGCAATGTCCCACAGATCTTTGCGATTTAAAGCTCTGAGTGGCACTGCATCTGCTATGGGCAGCCGTGTCGCCTAAGACCAGGCGCACTACGTGTTCGTCCCGTCAATTGGTATCATAAAAAAAATCAAGAATACATTAAACTCGGCGCATTTGTTCAAATATCATACTAGTACTCGTATCGTACTGCTGCACCTGCTCTTTAATTTATAACTTCATGCTCTTGGAGCCTGTTTAGAATGAGTATAATTTGGAAAAATTCTGTCAAATAGCCAGACATAAGTGTATCAGGAATAAAAACTGAATGTAAAAGCAAATACTAAAATTTATTGTTGATATTGCCAAAATTCTGATTAGTTTTTATTATTACTTATTCCTAATTTTATTTTAATAATGTAGGGTTTTATTATTGATTATTCCTAATTTTATTTTAATAATGTAGTTAATAAAGTAAGTTAATAGTGCCCCCAGAATGTTGCAGTACCCCCACGGGGTGTTACATGTCAAGTACAATTAGCATAAGAACACCTGTTATATACCTAACCATGTAACTTGCAAATAAAGCATTTGAATGAGTAAAACAATAGCACAATTTGTATACATTTTTTATTTTATTGAATGCCAAGATGAGAATCCACGTCTATGGAACGATGCGATCGTTCCCTGTGCAACAATATGGTGCATGCGAGGAGCAGTAGCAGCAGCACAACGGATACGCCGCATAACGCGAACACACCGCCACGCAAGCGGCTTTCACCTGCACGCAACGATTAAACAATATAATGGCGAATAATGTACATTGTAACATGTAATTAGGTAGGTTCATTAACCTGTAGTCTTCGTGTAGAGCATTGATCTACCAACAAAGGTTTATTTATTGGTAGGTCAGTGGTGTAGAGTCATTATATTAGGATGCCTATATGAGCGGCCGCCTTATGACTTAGGATAAATAAATAAATAAATAAATAAATAACGCACACACTCAATATAGCCCCGCACTAGGGAAACCCTGTGTCGCAGGTGCCATGGACACACACATAGACAATCACAAATTACACCCAAACTCACGAGAGAAATAAATGTAAGCCATACAAACATTTCTCCCGGCCCGGGAATCGAACCTGGGACCTCTGCGTGGCAGTCCGGCATGGTAACCGTTCGGCCACGGAGGCAGTTAAAGTTAGGATGATGATGAAAATATGATAACTACTCACTACGCTTATACCTACTCGTTTCTTTCATGATTCTAATAAATATTTGTAAGAATTCTTTAATTTCGTTAAAATCATATTTCATCTACAATTATTCAGCTCATCACTTATATGTACATATTTGTTATGTTCTTTCTACTGACTATTAATTTTATTATTGAATAAATATAAATATATAAATAAATAAATAAATAAATAAATAAAATACTAGATTCAATAAATTTCGCACACTTATTCCCTGACAACTTGGACCTTTTGTGCGTGAATGCGAGAGGCATTATTTAGGTGTGCTCATCGTCGACCTCATCGTCACATACTCAGATGAGATGAAGATCACATGCGCATATGTATATTGTAAAAAAAATTGCCTTTCTCCGAAGTGAGCTGCTCCGTTTTTCCTGTGGTGCTTAGTAGGTTCGATAGTTGCGGAAGATATTGAAGCCAAAACGCCGCCTCCTTAGTGGAACATACACCGTCATCGATGTTCAAATCCTTTATTTCATGAATGTGTGCATTTCCGACTTTGTAACGTTGCCATTCTTCCTCTGGAGCTGGAGATCTGCAAAGATTCCGAAAAGAATGGGGTCATTTTTCATTTATTTCTATTTTGGTTTGCCACCTTTTTTAACCGAAGATTTTTTTCACATGACACTCTTAAAATGAAAAGTAAGCTAAACATTCGAAAATTCTCATCCAAAAATTGATACGATTCATATAAACCACTTGTAATGTCAGCTGGTTGTACATCGATTTACAGTGGTGTTAGGAAAAAAGATTTGTGAATTTCCAAATCTTAGAACAATATATTTTGTTCGTTTAAATATGAATTTTGCCTGCTTTTGTACTCGGACAGATTTTCTAATAAATATTGCACAATATAGAAACGCACTTACAAGGTGTTTATACTAAGAGTTGCGATGTTTTGTACACTAGTGACCAGTTATGCTAAGTACGTACAGTTTGATTCTGGTAAGCAATAACGTGTCAACCAACATTTTCAGTTGATCAGTTTTGCAAAAATGGCGCGAAGATTTTTTTCGTTGTTTTTGATAGTTGGCTTGAAAATTTACCTGCTTGTAAAATGAAAACTTTTGAAATTTTTCTTTTGCCAGGTAAGAGTACGTCTGACACTTGATCCATTTTGCGCTTACGATAAGAACGGTTCACAACTATACTTAATAAAGACATGATGAGAATCATAGTCTCAAACAGTCCTTTTTGACGTTGTTGAAACCATTATGATTACAAAGATTATAATATAAAGCCTTATGGCTTATGATGTCATAAAATGGCACAATCAAGCAGAATATTTTAATTTTATTTATTCTTTATAAAAACAAAGTGCGCATTAGACCTCCATCTCACCTGAAGAAAAGTGACGATGAGGTTGACGATGGATCATGCACAACTAAATAATGCGTATTCACTCTCGTCTAGAAAAAGCCCAAGTTATAGAGTTCACGGAATATGTCGGCATGCGGGTATTCCACTCCATAGCCGTTCGCCATAAAAATGTGGAAGCTAAACGCTTCGTACGAATCCTTGGAATATCCACAGCACAGGGATGGAACCCGTGCCTACGCTTTGTCGCCCGATGATGGAAGGTAGGCGGAATTAAGTCATGCAATACCATCGCACACTCCGTGATATTGTGGTGGAGCGGTGAGGTGAGGTAAGGTTAGTTTTAATATGTCCTATCATTTGATTCGAGAAGATTCGTTAAAAATAATAATGTGATCTTACCCAAACTTAATAAAATTGGCAATGTATTTCCGGAAATTTGTTGAAAATCGTTTTTCTTCCTGAGTAGTCGGTCGGCGTGCTATTTGTAACATTAGAGCATCTCCGAGAAGAGCAACTAAATCTGTTCCGTGTACCGCACCTGAAGACAACCCCACAAATGTAACGAAACCAAGGCACACATTGTTTTTCATTAAATAAATTTCGTTTTAGTCGAGAAAAAGTGGTATTTTATCGATAGTCGTAATTTTTTTTAAACAACAAGTAAATTTACTGTATTGCAGTAAGCATGGTATATTGAAATTTTGTAACAATAGAGCTCCTTGTGAAAGAGTTCGTCCAGGGAAATACCTCACCTTATCTATTTCTGTCGCCAAGCAGTAATGTGAGCATTAATGCTACTGCGTTACGGTTTTATAGGCAAGGGTAAGTATGGAGCATTTGTCGTTGGGTGACAGGCGCAGTGGCAGTGCCCCCCAGTTCTTTGCGATTTAAAGTTCTGGGGCGCACTGTAACTTCTATTTACAGGCGTGCGTTTATCATCAGGCGCACGACTTGTTCGTCCCGCCATTTGGTATCATAAAATAAAAATGAAATACCCGTGAAGTTGTAGCGTCGTCCATGAATGTTTATACCCGGTCGCGTGTACCGGTAGACATATAGGCGCGATACACGACGGGCCAATCTTGCCGCTAATAAAGCTCCACCAGCACCCCATTTAGCGGACGATTTCATCCGAGCCAGTGCCTCCAAGGACTCCAGGGTATCTTTCACTTCTTGACCGCGTGTCCCTGCACCCCAATACTCCCAACGTATCGCCTGAAGCAACTGAAAATGTGTTAATAACCTAAAGAACTGTTTAAGTTAAATTATAACTTTAAATAATGAATACTAGCTTTTTGTGAAAGAGTTCGTCCAGGGAGGTACTGCCATCTTACCTATTTCTGCCGCCAAGCAGTTATGTGAGCATTTCTGTGTTTCGCTTTTGAAGGGTAAGGTTGCTGGTGAAATTACTGTCACATGGGACTTGTCAAGTTATGCCTGAGGGTGACTGGCGCGGTGGCAATGTTCCTCAGATCAAAGAACTTTGCGATTTCAACAGGCACTGCAACTGTGTTATTTATAGAAGCTCGATTTGATATTGTCGGAGATCAGAATATAGTTATAGTACCTATATTTATTTATAATACCTTTATACAAAAACGATATTATTATATACCTATTACATTGAAATACTTGCAATATCTATTATAAGGATGTTAGGGAGTTGACTACAAACTTATAAAGGTATAATTTTGCAGCCTAGAAAATTGTTCTATTTACTGATGAACAGTGAATTTAATTTTGTAATTGAGGTTACTTTAGCTTTTTCTCCTATTATATTTGTTCTGTTTGGGATATAAAACGACTCCTTTCAAAGTTTATACGCACTACTCGTATGTATCACCTGTTCATAAACAAAAATATTTACAAATTTAAGCCACAATGCACTAGAACTTCAGTAACGAAATTACAAACCAATGGCAAAGCTTCTGAACGATGTAATGAAAACATTCGTAATATTTCAGGAATAGCTTTAGTATTCGCATATTCAGCTATATATGACCCTCCTCTGCTTAATAATTCATCATAGTCGTCGCCTGTAAATTCCAAAGATGTAAATTAGACGCCGCCGCTGTCCTTCGATAAACTCTGTTTCTTTTTGTGATTGTACTTGCCATTGCTGTTAATATCATCAAGGTCGGTCGTGCCCAATATGACATCGAGTTGCATTGGTTGTTTTCCAGCGGATAACGCTACTGACAAGGGAGTAGGTAAAAACTGCTCTGCTTCAGGCAAAAAGTCATCCGGTATTGGTTGTAAGTTGTTGCTTCGATTGACCTTCTGAAAAACATACAACTGCGAAATCAATTGCGTCATGATGTGGATATTTGAACACACAAATTATAGTGTTTCTGTTACCGAATACAAGGACATAATATCCGCAATAGATCGGGCTCGCATACACTGTAAAATTTCTTGGTCTGTGTCACTGCTGCACCCCAGAGAACGGGCCATTTCCAAAGATATTCTTTCAACTTCTGTAGCGTTTACATCTATGTCTTTGTCTAAAGTTCTCCAAATATTTAGCGGAGACATCACGATGGCTCTTTGAATCAGACCTGTACGTCAAAGTTTTCGTTAACTTGCAAAACGTTAGCAAACAATTAACATAAAAACGTATTTTGTCGGCGCAATAGCTGACTCGTCATGTCCATTTTGGTGGGACTATGTATGATTTCCCCTAATATTATAGTGTCTTACCTATCGAACGTGGCGACGCAATGTGATAAAGTACACTATCGGCTCCAGCGGAATGACCTAGGAGAGTAATTGCTGTTGGATCGCCACCAAATGCAGCAATATTCTCCCTCACCCACAGAAGAGCCAGGTACTGGTCGAGTAAAGCCAGGTTGCCACGAGCTCCTAATGTGCGAAGCGTGAAGAAGGATAACAAATTGAGGCGATAGGCTACAGTTACTACCACAACCCCCTCGGCTGCCAACTCCTGATAGGGCAGAGATATTCCACCTTTCTCCCATGACTCACTGTATAGTACAACCACAACAGGTAATGAACTTCCGTCTACACGCTAACTGAAAAATATTTTAGTGAGTGAATTAACTTGCCAGCACTTCATATTTTAGTTCATGTAGTGGTCAAAACTATCTAACCCGTGGTGTCCAAATGTTCAGGAAAAGACAATCTTCGTTTACGTAGTCGTTTCCATTATTACTGATTTGAGGACATTTGGGAGGCATCCGGTGTGCAAAGAAAGTTCTTCTCCAGCCCGTGTGTCGCTCTGGTGCGGAAAATCTGTGCCGCCCTACTGGGGGCTTTGCATAAGGAATGCCAAAAAATATTTCTACGGGTGTCAAAGAGTTCTCGGTATAAACTTTAATCTGTGAAATTGTAATTTATAATGGTCAAGTCAACTAAGAAAACATTGCGATGAAAGCTAGCGTAGGTGATTAAAAAGATGTTCGTCCAACCCACATGGGCCATGCTATTATGGTCTATACAACTATGGTCTAAACCTATTGTTACAGAAAATTCTGGACCAGCAATGGGTATGATATATTGTACATTAAATTATTTTAATAATTCAACAATTAATAATTGAAATTATTTTGCCAATGAATACTAAATTGGTATGTGAAGAACTCCAAGTACTTTTATAGGTACTTACCCCAACGGCTCGTCCTTGAGGCAAATTAGCAATTGGGTCTTGCGCAAGGACAAATGACAAAACAAAAAAATACAGAAAGTTCCAAGCTCCTCTTATCATTATGTTGATTTCACTATAAAACCATTTTTAGGATTCTCAAATCACAATCACGGAAATTAAGTGCTATTTGAGTTTTTGTATTAGGTAGGTAAGTATTTGAAAAAGTAGGCAGTCATATTCTGAGGGCATCCGCGATGAAACTGATGTTTTCTATTATGTCGGGATGGACATTCGACACAATCAAAATTAGATCGTACAGTGATTACGCTCTAGGCCGTGACGAGAGCACCATAACGACTGCTCACTATTGTTCTAAATACTCCCCAACAATCCTCTTTGTGACAGTGTTTCAACATGATATGCGTTCATAGAATTGGTGACAATTTTTAATGGTGGCGAAATAATTTACATTTCGGCGGTCTTCTTACTTGATGAACAAAGAAACACTAATCAGTGGCACATCGATGGATCTTGTCGATCGCGTCGTGGAGCTTGTATTTTTTTTATTTATTTGTATTCAGGTTACAAAGAACCATAAATACATACCTTATAGACTGACATACATAATAATATAATAAAACATTAGATTACTAATTATTATTTACACGTATTGTCTACGACGTGTGACGCAACGTGGGTGTCCGGTAGCCGGCCTCGGAAACGTCGGTACATAACACCCTTCTCCTTCATGAAAGTCGACAGATGTTGAGTTGGTGCTCTCACCACAAATCAATTAAAATTCACATTGTGGCGGGACCCCAACTGCTCGACTCTCAGTTTAGCATTGGCTTGTTATTGCTATTTTGTTTAAATTTTATTTGCAGTTAAAAGGGAAGGTTTACGATAGGTTTCCATCCTCTAAGGACAGGAGAGATCAGTGTAACCTATTTGCTACCTTTTGGAAGCATTATACGAGTACTTTAAAAATAATTAGTGACGTCACAAATGTAACAATATCACACCAAGCAGTGGTTAGCAAAGCACAGTTAGCACGATTGCTTTGTTTGTGGTTATCAAAGTACTGTTAGCACGATTGATTGGTCTGGTTCTGGTTGTGTTGCATATTATTAAGCCAGTGATATATAATTTATAAAAATCCTAGAACACAAACCTCTTTCTATGTCGTAATATAGAGTAGTGTTGCATTACTCATATACGAGTAACTCGTTTGTACCACTCGCTTGGATAGTTTGTCACAACACCTTATGTCATAAAAAGGTCCCACCTCACACTTCACGTCATGTCATAGCCTCATATCACACTGCTTCGAAATCAACAAAATTAAACAATGACTGGTGCTGCACTGCCCGCTTTTTAGCTCATTTTGCATCATTATGATTATACTACCTACCAAATAAAATTAACATTTATTTATAATATAACATGACACTTAAGTTATCAAATTGATTGATTACCATGAAATTATGAAAATGTGCTTAATATTCACTCTCTGTTGAGTCCTTGCCGTAGGTGCAAAAATTCTTACCACTACCTCACTTCATTTGGAGTAGGACATTGTACCGCCTTATTTTTTCAAATGAGGTACTCCCTCAAACTCCTTTTAATTCCATGTCCTACCCAACACTAATATAGCGTAGCCTAGTGTAAAAGTACTTTTCCACCGGCGAGGCGAGACGAGACGAGGCGAGGCGCGAATTGAAATCTCGCCGTCCTATTTCCACCAAGAATTGCCATCGCAATCTCGCGCGAGCACGCGCGGTCTCGCGCTAGGGTTATGGATAGTAAATACACAGTGCTCTTCAATTCGTCTAGCGATAAACACGCGGCTAAATTACCAAATCCCGCAAATCCATATTATTAAATATGTTAATGAAAGAAGAATCAGATGACGATACTGTAAGAAGCAAATAATCATGTTGTAAGCTGTTCTACCTTCTAAGATAAAATAAATAAATAAATAAAAATAAAAAGAAAATAACTTTTTTTATATAATCTTTTATCCCAGGGCAAATGTCACGAACTAGCAAAATACACATAAAAAAGTTTACAACTGGCGCTGGTATGTTTACATTGCAACTATATTGTCTATATATATTTTGGAAAATGATGCAATGTTTTAAAAGTGGTTAAATAATTATGATAAAATCATAAACTATGGGTTATGTATTAAGTTATGTGTTAAGTTATGGGTTATGGGGTACATTTTAATGCAATTATAAATATATAATATGCATTGCATAAATATTAACGAAAATGATATGGATGCATGTGTGACACTAGGACTATATATTTTTCATTGACTGTAATTTCTTTAGTTTTCTCTGAAATAAAAGTATACCAATTTTAAAATAGTATCGTGATTACATATTTAAAAAAAAACAGTACAAGGTACATTTTTTGGAATATCTAATATTTACATAATTACGAAAATGTGTGAACATTTACATTTCAATGCACGCGACTGTATCCCACAATCTCGGGATTGACATTAATAGCCATCGCGAGCACGCGCTAACACACCCGATATTGTACGAGACATCGTGAATCGTGCTTCCGTTGCAGAGTCAATAAAGAGTCTGTGTAGGCAGCAATACGGTGCAATATTACATGAACAAATATTTCAAATCTCGTCTCGCCTATCCTAAGTCAATCCCGACCATTTCCACCGAAGATGCGCTAGGAGAGAATTGATATTTTGCCACATAAGTTTTCAAAATCGTCTTACCTGGTCTCGTCTTGCCTCTCTGGTGGAAATACACCCTAAGAAGACATGAGGTTAGAGACGGTCGCGGAGTAGAATGAAAACAAAATTGTTAGAAAATTAACAATTATTTTAGACTACTAAACTACTAAGAGTCAGATTAGACTACTAGAATTATCTAGTAGTCAACTAATCTGACTCTTACATAGTGACGCGCAAAGTGATTATAATTAATAATGTGGTTGTAATTAATAAAATGGTGTAAAATGGGATTTGCGTAGGTAATACTCTTACACTGTACCATGGGCACATACTTGGCCCCTTTTTTTGATAGGTATTCGCTTATCGGTCGCACACAAATCACACAAATGCCCCTAACCTCTCATATCCATTACAAGCTTCAAGAGACCACAGATGGTATTGAGAGCATTCCGTCCCAATCTTCACTTATATGCATATAGGCTCTTTGTATATCTTGGCTACCTCTGCATCTTTCTCTATGTTTATCGTATATTTGGCCCGCTTTCGAAACTACTTTAAAAAAAAAATGCTATTATAAAAAATAGTGAAAGAGTTCGCACACTCCCAGTTACGTACCTACTCTTACACACTTCACCCATTTTCGAATAGACTACTACTAACTTCATATGTTGCAAATGGCCAGAATCGTTTGCAGTTTGACCTCTACTAACAAGTTTTGAGCTATTTTTATTGATATTTGTATCAACAAAGTCAGTTTTCAAAATATATTTAATTTAGTTTCCGTCACAATTTGTACATATTAAAAAGTTTTATACGTTTTAGACGATTTAAGCAGTTTTTTAGTTTTCAATAACTTTTTAACATTTTTCCGCATAAACCTTCCTAGCTCTAAAAAAAGACACTGATGTCAGGTTGCGTATTTCAAATAATTTCGCGGCAATAGCCTAAGGACATTGCGTAAATTTGCGTACTCTTATCGGATACGTTTTTTAGACCAGGCTACCCCATATGAAGATATTAGGTGACTGCATTTTTGTGGAGAATTCTTGACCAAAATGCCTTGAAAATTATAATTAAAATCATAGTTTATTTCAGACAAATAACCCATTGAATACTATCACGTTTATTTCGGACAAAGCACCCAAAGCTAAGCTAGGTACACCAAAAAATTATGAAATCAGTACCTAGGTATACGAATATGTCTGAATTTTTATACATGAAACATAAAACAGCTAATTTGAACATTGAATAACAAAAAAAAATCAAAACTAACATATATATCACTTTAATAAAAGTCCTAAAAATAAAACAAAATGTAAAAAATTAATAGAACACAACCACTTTCAATTTCAAAACACCCAGAAGATACGAAGTCGCATCACACTTTTGTGGCTGTGCTGTAGGCAACGTCTAACTTCTTGAGTAAAATCTTGTAATAATAGTTAATAGGCTGATTGTTTGCAAAGCCTATCGTGGCAAGCATCAGTCCGTATCCCAGCAGTATAGAAAACAACTTATGTCTCGAAAGCCACTGTCGGAGTCCCCCGTCTGTAACGTAATCTTTATTAGAAATTTGTCCCAATAGGTAGAACCACGGAATAAAAAAATGGTTTGTTTTTCCGTTGGCAGAACCGCTTCTTGCCCGTGGACCACCTGGTTAACCTCGGCGGACCATGTTCAATTATTTCTTGCCCAAATTCACCTATGTCCGGGCAATAGAACCTACTAAAAATAGCCTAAAAATTAGACATAATAGAAATGAACGACATCTTACCATTTCTGTTTATACTGGGAGTGGTGAACCTCATGGAGGTGGGCTGCTTGGCGTAAACTAGCAGGTAGCGCACACGAACCAGGTCACAGTTGCTCACTAAATAATGCGGTATCAATTGATTGGTCGGGTTATCACCAGCGGTCTCCTCGTGCAAAAATTTTGGTGTTTTCTCTTCTCCAAACACACCATCACCTGTTTTAGGTTTACTTGTAATTAACTACATATACTCCCTAACCTAGAAAGATAATTATGAGCCTACTGACTTGGTCATTAAGCTATAATTAAATAGCACTAGCAGTCGATGGAAAACGTCCTATAAATTGAAAAAATAAAAGAGGGAGAAATTAAAACACGCATGTGCGTAGTAAATAGACATTATTTTTAGTGTTGCAATGAATAGTATATACGGCCTCTGACCGAAGATAAAATATTCGGTGAGGAGCGTGGCTGCATCATTTTCTACAATGAATCAAAAAAGTCAGTTTAATTTTCAAGTTTATAACTTGACTTAGAAAGTACCTAGTTTGCTTCACTTCAGTTTGATTAATATTTTGGTTTGTAAATACGATAGCGATTTTTTAGTTAATTGCAAGTTTAAGTGTAAACTATATGTATAATAAGCAGGTATATTTCGTCCCTTTCTTGATCTCTCAGAAAAATTACTTACTTATACTTCTTAAGTTACATTTTCTTTGATCTTTTAGATAATGAAGCTAAAATTGCATTTTCGCGAATGCGAATGTTCATCATTAATGAAAGTTACCTAGGTAAGTACCTATATGAAAATTTACTGTTTTTTCTTATTTCTTCCTCCTGTTTTTGGTATTCGGCTGCATAGCGATTCAATATTGGGTATTCGGAAGAATAGCTAAAAACAGGTCCAACAAGCCGAATCCCGAATAGGAACCGAATATTCGATGCAACTCTGATTATTTTTTAAAACGAATACTTTTCAGTATTATTCTATAATTACCATCGTTATGGTGAGTTCTCTGATAGTTGATACCGTCAGGTGCATCGATCACCTCACACATAGCGACACATGAGAGGTGTCCGCCGATACAGCTGGCGCCCCAGCCGAAACCTCCATGGCTATGCGGTAGGCTTACGTTCAACTCCGATGACAAATATACCCCATTTCCGAGGACTGCGTTCTGTCACCAACATAATAAATAAATAGTATTAACAAAAGGTCATTGGCAAAAACACAACTTTGATCGAAACTCAGTAATGGGAAGCGACAGTGGCCGACTGTCATAGAAATCAATAAATATGGACGAGGACTCCAATCCCACCGGTTCGACGAAAATTTTTCTGTTCGATCTGAGTGGCATAAATCATAACTAGTGGAGTTCTTTCACAAAACAAAATCTCAATAAATATAATTAAGTAATTTGTAATTAATAACAAATAAATTAAAATCTGCATGGTTTTTAACCGACTTCAAAAAAGGAGGAGGTTCTCAATTCGACTGTATGTCTTTTCTTGTATGTATGTTACGCGATAACTCTGGCATTTGTGAACCGATTTTGATAATTCTGTTTTTGTGTCGAGTACCTCAATAATGGTCCCATTTAAATTAGATGCAAAATATTTCATGTTGGTTTTTTTAGTACTCTATACTGAAATTGTTAAATACTAAGAACCTGTTTTTCTTCATTGTAAAGGCACTGTCACACAACCTCAAGAGACTCCGACTCGAGAGCATAGATTTAGTATCTATGCTCGGGAGTTAATAATCTTAAAATGTAAAGATTTACTACTTCAGAGGTCAATGTTCAGAGTTTTGTAACATAAGTATGTGTGTGTAACTTGGAAATATATATTTTTTTAACTTAATGTGAATAATACAAATGTGTCTAAATAATAATTTACTAACCAGTAAGCAGTTATGTTAGTCAGTAACTAGGTAGAACATGAAATTGCAACATTAGAGCCAAAATATTTACTCTTTTTTTTTATAACATCAACTGACGGAACCACAGACGTATATCTAGATAGACGCCGTGCCCGTACGTAAATGTACGTACTTCGCGTGCCCAAAGTAAGTGAAATTCACTTAATTGCCGCTTCTAAACCTACACTTCAGAACGCAATCGTAGATAAACACCAGTTGAAAATGCGTAAAATGCATAATTGTGCCATTAAAAACCGCAAAAGCACTATAACTGGTTTACCAGTTTGGTAAACAGGGTCGTTTCCTTACACGGGCAAGTGATTTTGTAATCAAAAAATGCATAATTTATTTTAAAAACAATTATTTTAGTTTTGTATGAATTTCGAGAAAACAAATATGCAATCGAGTGTATGATTTATATTATATTTAATACATTGCGGCTTTTACTTGCTGCGATATATTTGTGATCCTTTGTTAATACGCCATGAATATCGAACGAACGCACTTTTGTATAATGCAGTTTCGCGGTACGGCCGCTTGTACACACGCCAGCACATCAAGCTACACATTGACGTGTCTTGTTCCGTTGCACTGGAGGCGATTTGCGAACAAAACTGTGTAGTCTGATGTGCCGTTGTCCGTACATTTCCTTGGCCAAATTTAACATTTAGTGATGTATACGTTAGGCAACACTGCTCTCGATTCTGATCGATTTTGAAAACTAAGGAATGAAAATTATTATGACCTGAGCAATATTATAAAAATATTCTATAACTCTTTTTGTTATAACGTTTAGTAACGTTTCGTTTTTTTTTCAGTTTTGCAGTAGATGCTAATATATATATAGTTTTGTAATAGATATTATAAGTAGTATCTGTAATTTGGATAATTTTTGCAGCACGTTGCCTCGCATGTCCGAATATAGTGGACAAATAATTACATACATCGCCGGATACATTATATATGTTTTTTGTACGAGTAATACAAAAAATATATAATGTAAAGAATTAACAGTGCGCAGTCTTTACAAAAACCTGGAGTTGGTCATACGTATGAGTTCGTTGCTTTCGAGAACGAACGTGGTCTAGTTTATCCCACCTAAGATGCTATCCAAATGTGCGGAGTAGCAAAGTTAGAAATCCGTGAAAAAAAAACAAATCACAAAAATTTCACACAAGGCCGTCAATAAGTAAACCTCTTTTGATTAATAAGATTTTACCATATTTTGTCAGTAGTAACATTTTTATTTGTCTTGCCATTCATCAATTTGATCAATTGCCAACAGAAAACTGTCTAGCAAAATTAATTAAGGCAGTCGCAAGTTCTATATTTACGTGCGCTTTCATTATTTAAGTTAATCGATAAGATCTTCTATCATAAAAAAAGTTATATAATAAGCTCATTTTATTAGAAGGACAATAATTTTAATATTTGAAGTCGATTAAAAATTAAAGTCTTAATTTTTTTCAAATAATCAACATTTTTTTAAAAACAAGTAAAATAAAGGACTTAACCATTGACCTACCAAAAATGGACATCGGGTTTGCGCTAAAAAGTGTCCGCAAATATAGGGCGTTAAAATGACATACAGTGCGTCTATCGCGCAACAGTCTTCGTTTGTTCGACTGACAGCGCGGTTGACAATCATGCAGTACCATTTATTAATAACTTGTAAAAATTACTGCAGTAAAGTGTAAAAACAGAATTTTGTATCATATTTTCACTAAACAAATATATTGTGTTACCATAATTCTCATTTAAAAGTGTTATATTGCACAGTTTTATAGTATTTAATTTATATATAAATGAATCGTAAATATAAACTGCAAAAGCACACAAAAGAATCAAATAGCTAACTGTCCTTTTTCTACATATTGCATGCGCACAAGATGGAAAGAGACCCATTACGTTAATTTCGAGAAGCTTATATACACTTCTTGGTCATTTTCAATTGTTCGAACGACAAGCGATTGAAATATTTAGGCAAAGAAACTATAGAGTCGCTGTGATTTTAATGATTTTTTTATTAAACGTTAGTAATAACCGTAGAGGGAGAATTGGGTAGAGGGGCTCTATAAATAATAAAAACCGTATAAGCAAGATAGATTTATGCACAGACATATCAGAGTCAACGAGAAAACAATATAATTTTTTTGTCCCTTTCTACGTATGCGGTTTTGGTTGTATGACTCAACGCTCGTTGAGTCCAGCAAATCCTTCCGAGTGTTTGATGTTCATCGATTTTATGTGTTTTTGCTTTTAAGAAGTGTTTTACAAAGTTACTAATCGTTCCTTTGTAGTAATTGACAATTATTGCAGCTCACAATAATGGTGCATTGTTATATTTTAGGCTGTAAAAGCCATACGGAACGAAAAATTCCCAACATAACAAAAATTCATAACATAACACGTAAGTTTTAATTTTTCTTACAATCAATGAGTTTTCTTGTATGAATTTCTAGTGAAATACTCTTACAAGCCTGGAATATTACGATTTCATGTGTTTTAGATGATATTTGAAGTGTTTTTCTTGATTGAAAGATTTTTGTTCGCACCATATAAACCTCCTAAAATAAGGAGAATATCTTACTTTAGTCAAATATAGCCATCTCGCTTCTACCAGCAGTGGTTATGATACGCGAGAAAGAGAGATCAAATAAATAACGTATAAATTAAATTAGCCAGGCTTAAGCTGATTTTAGGGATACCGTGCTTTTGCCACTATCTTTTTTTTCCAACTCATGGGTTAGTTTAAATATTGTATTTTTTTTACTTTTCAATGTTTTTTCAGTTCGAAATATGTATACTAAGTTAATACTGTTCAAGAGTCAATAAAAAGTAATAATTTGTCATAATTGTTTTATTTCGTTACTAAAACTCAACCAAGCTAAATGTGGTCTGGCTGATTCTCCCTTCTTAGTCTCGGCAGATTTCATCATTATCATGAACCCATTTATACGTCCCACTGCTGGGCACGGGTCTCCTCTCAGGCGAGTGCTTAGGCAACAGTCCACCAAACTGGCCCAATGAGGGTTGGGGACTGTACACGTTTTCCGAGAACTTTGAACCTTCTTCAACGTTTCATCACGATGTTTTCCTTCACCGAAAAGCTCATGATAAATTTCAAAATAAATTTCACACAAATTCCGAGAAACTCAGAGGTGCAAGTCTGGATTCAAACCCACGACTCTCTGCTTGAGAGGCAGTAGGTCAAACCATTAGGCTACCACGGCTTCATTTTCATTTCAATTTCTTTAACGGGGTAAAATTTTAAAAGTAAACAACCCACAATTTATAGGTACTCTGTTGGTATCCCTTTTCAGTATACGCGAGAAGCTTCTGTATTATTTTTTTTTTATTCTCCCTTTACGGCAATAACTAACAAAATACTGTTGTACTCGTTTTACGGCTTGGGATTACCTATCAGAAGTCAGAAAATACATTTGCCCGAAATATATAAATCGGTGTTCGAAATTACGGATATTTGAGTTTACGTTTAGTTCACATTTGTAGTAATATTTGTATGGACTATCTGCCCAACTCTTTATTATTTCTGTAAGTGAATTTGTAAAAAAATCGACAATAATGTATATATATATATAGAATAATATATATAAATTAATTAATGTTTATGATAATAAAATAATGATGCATTTTGTTAAATTTCCAGTACAAGCTGAATATGGTGTTTTTGGGCCCTTAAATTGTTGCAAGCAAAATTAGGCAGTACTGCAATGACGTTACAATTTAAATTAAAGATTTTAGTTTTTATATATTTCGTTACATGTCACTACGTTTGTATAGGTTAACTTCTGACATTTTTTTCGTGGTTGTTGTATTAGACCCGACGTCCATTTGTTGGTAGGTCAATGGACTAAACTATCTTATTCTAGTATTTTTCTACTATATTAATATTACGACTACTTGTAATCAACAAATACTTGAACAAAAATTATTCTATTTAGATTCGATTCATTGAATGGAATACGCGTGTTTACGTATATTTCGTTCAATCAATCGATTTATAGCGAGCGGAAGGAGGTTTCAATCACTAAATAGTTCTTGTGACGTCATAGTGGGTACAAAAAATATGGCACGCTTGGTTTTCATACAAATTGCTGTACTTGCGGCGTCTATCTAGATATATTTCTGTGAACGGAACGGATAGTGCGCCTGAAGGTAAGCTATACGTCTGTCCATATCAGTTACAGTGCCACTCAGAGCTTTAACTTGCAAAGATCTGAAGGGAACTACTACTGCGCCTGTTCACCCTGAGACATAAGTTGACAAGTCCCATGTGCGTGTGATTTCACCAGCACCCTTAGGGTGCCTATCGATAATGTCGATTAGATGCCTACAGATATAGTCGACGTTGTCTTGTCGATCGACCAACAAGAATTATAGGCGTTTTCGAGTTGTTGGAAGTGCATATTGAGAATGTGGCATTAATTTCTAAATCCAAGATGGTTACCAAGAATTTTCAAAAATTTATTTTTGGTAATCCTTATGGAAATGGTATTTATATCTGAATACATACGGCAGACACGACTTTTCGCATTTCTAAATGCAAGATGGCGGGCACGATTTTTCGAATAATGGCAAGTTGGGTATCGTTTCCGAAATATTTGGGGGTGCTCATTACGAATATAGCGCTTATTTGTAAATCCAAGATGGCGAACACGATTTTCCAAAAAAATGCAATATGGGTATCCTTTTCGAGGTATTTGGGGATGCTCAATACGAATATAGCACTCATTTCTAAATCCAAGATGGCGGGTGCAATTTTTCGAATAATGGCTAGTTGGGTATCGTTTTCGAAAGCGCTACCCAACTTGCCATTATTAAAAAAAGTGGTGCTCGCCATCTTACATTTAGAAATGAGTACCATATTCGTAATGAGCACCCCCAAATACCTCGAAAATGATACCCATACCTATTGCATTTATTTGAAAAGTCGTGTCCGCCATCTTAAATTTAAATATAAATACTATATCCGTAATGAGCACCCCCAAATACCTCGAAAACGATACCCAACTTGCCATTATTAAAAAAATCGTGCCCGCCATCTTGGATTTAGACATGAGTGCCATATTCGTATTGAACATCCCCAAATCAAGGACCGGAACCACTTACCATTAAAGGGGTATTGGATTGGGTATTTGATAGACTTGTTTTCACGAACCCTATCGATTCGGTAAGCATATCTTCGACTTACCCTAACAAAATGCTCACCAAATTGGTACAGTTAGTTCTGGTATTTTGTTACCCTTACAGAAAACCCCTAATAGGGTTACCCTATCAAGTGTTGGTAGAACGTGGTCAAGCTCTACGCGCAATCCATTTGACTTATAATTAATTGCACTGCCAGAGAATAAAAAGTAACGAGAAAGATCTCCACTCTCTCGCTCCGCCCCGCCCAATAGTGCACGAAACGGCAACGACATGAGACGAGCCGTTCAAGGATGACTTTGGTTTTAAATAGCTTAAATTTATTTATTACGAATATTGACCTACTAACAAATGGACATCGGGTTCGAGCTAAAAAGTGTCCGCACCTATAGGGCGTTAAAATCGCATACAGAGCGTCAATCGCGCAACAGTCTTCGTTCGACTGACAGCGCGGTTGTCAATCATACAATACCATATAATAATAACTTGTAAAAATTACTGCATTAAAGTGTAAAAACTGGATTCTGTATCATATTTTCACTAAACAAATATATTGTGTTATCATAGTTATCATTTAAAAGTGTTATTTTGTACAGTTGTATAATATTTAATTTATATATGTATATATAAATTGTAAATATAAATTACAAAAGCAAACAAAATAATCAAATAAAACTATTTTTCCGGATTTAAATCGCGTATATTTGTTTTTTCAAACAAACCGACGTTTCGGGCCCTTTACAGGTCCCATGGTCACGGTTGACTGAGGTGGTACAGTCTTCAACCAGTTATGTCTAATATTAATGCAAACCACCCTATTTTTCCACTATAGTTACAATAGTTATTAATTAAATACCTTATTTTTAATTTTAAACTTTTGAATTGAGTAGCGGTTATTGTGGATTAGTTTGCACAATAATTTCTTACTGGCTTGGCGGAGTATGCGTTCACTACCGTAGATGTCTATTCGCGGAGTTATTTTAACGCATGTTGGAACTATGTTATTGTCGCGGCACTTTTTGAGAAAAGTTAATGCAGCTAGGGCGCGCGCACGTTTGTTCTTGAGGTCTTCAAACCGCCGGATTTTATTTGCAACATCCAGTCCGTACTGGTGTACATATCGAGTTCTTAGGTTTTGAAACTATTTTTCCGGATTTAAATCGCCTATATTTGTTTTTTCAAACAAACCGACGTTTCGGGCCCTTTACAGGTCCCATGGTCACGGTTGACTGAGGTGGTACAGTCTTCAACCAGTTATGTCTAATATTAATGCAAACCACCCTATTTAGTTTCATTTCCTATGTGTAACAATCGCGAAAACCTAAGAACTCGATAAATAATCAAATAGCTAACTGTCCTTTTTCTACATATTGCATGCGCACAAGATGGAAAGAGACCCATTACGTCAATTTCAAGAAGCTTATATAAACTTTTTGGTCATTTTCAATTGTTCGAACCATAAGCGATTGAAATATTTAGAACAAAGAAACTATAGAGTCGTCTTGGTTTTAATCTTATTTTTTAGAATGACTTTTATTAAACGTTTGCAGTAACTAACAAAATATTATTGTACTCGTTTTACGACTAGGGATTACCTATCAAAAGTCACAAAATACATTTGCCCGAAATAACGTTAGCTCGAATTTTCATAATAATAAATAACGCACACACTCAACATAGCCCCGCACTAGGGAAACACATCGCGGGTGCCATGGACACACACATAGACAACCACAAATTACACCCAAACTCACTAGAGAAATAATTGTAGGCCATAGAACTTTTTCTCCCGGCCCGGGAATCGAACCTGCGACCTCTGCTTGGCAGTCCGGCATGGTAACCGTTCGGCCACAGAGGCAGTAAATAATGTCAAATGTATTTTTTTAGGAAGATTACAGAGCAAAAGCTAGTTTTGTCTTTGTGAAAAGCATCAAAATTACTGGAAAGAGTAAAGGTTTTATTATAAATCGGTTTTCGAAATTACGGATATTTGAGTTTACGTTTAGTTGGAATATCGGTACATTTCTTATAATACACGCTTATTTTTAAATTTGTACTAATATTTGTATGGACTATCTGCCCAACTCTTTATTAATTGTTTAAGTGAATTTGTACAAAATTTGACATAATAATATATATATATATATATATTTATTTTTTTTTATATAAAAATTAATTGATATTTACAATAAAGGCTGCTCCATTACTGTTGTGTTCTAGTAATTTTCAGTCGAAGCTAAATATGGTGCATTTTGTTTGCTTCCAATATAAGCTGAATATAGTGTTTTTGGGCCCTTTAAAGTGCTGCAAGCTAAATTAGGCAGTACTACAATGATGTTACAATTTAAATTAAATGTTTTAGTTTTTTATATTTCGTTACATGTCACTACGTTTGTATAGGTTAACTTCGGACATTTTTTCGTGGTTTTTGTATTAGACCCGACGACCATTTGGTGGTAGGTCAATGATTACGAACGAATCATATTATAGTAACGTAGATGTATATGATGGTTGTGAATTGTGTCATGTACGGCTATTTATCTTCATCTAAATGAAGTTAAAAAAACTTTTTACTAGATTTCGAATTTTCGATATAGTATATTGCGATTTCTTATCAGATTGTTTATAGATAAGACATTAAAAAGAAAATATTTGAGTGTAAGTAATTTGTAAGTAGTGTTATTCACTTACTATGTTAAGGCTTTTAAATTAAGGTATATAATAATAAATCAAGGTCACAAGCCGTACAATGTACCTACCTATTTTACACCTGATTTGAACTAATTGTACTATAATTACTGTTGTAGTTTGAGTGTGTGAAAGATATACAAATTGTTACAAAATTCAATTCAATCACAAAAAAATTATTTTAAATTAAGAGATAAATAAACACATATTATTTATTCCAAATAAATAATTATTATTAACTGCCTCCATGGTCGAACAGTTACCTTGTGGACTGCCACGCAGAGGTCCCGTGTTGGAATCCCAGGCCGGGAGAAGTATTTGTATGACCTACAATTATTTTTATCGTGAGTTTGGGTGTAATTTGTGGTTGTCTATGTGTGTATCCATGGCACCCGCGACTCAAGGTCTCCCTAGTGCGGGGCTATGAGTGTGTGCGTATAAAAAAAATCTGTCACAACCAATTACTCAAAATATCTAAAAATGCACCACGCATTTAAAAAAATGCGCCTACCACGGTTTAAGCCCAGGTACAAGGTTTAATTTGCAATTGTTTAGGTATGTGTCTATGGCACCTGCGATACAGGGTTTCCCTAGCGCTGGTTTCCCTATGCGTACTTATGTATCTAGTATAGTTTGTAGTACTACAAACTATACTAGATACAGTTTAACAAACCCCACAACACCTCTCGCTCATGTACTCGAGCGCGATTCGTTACGTAAACTAAGACTAGAGCACTAATGTTGAACTCGAGTCCATTCGGACTAATCGATGGGTTCGTAATACATCGAGCAGTAAAGTCTGTCTTTATGAGTCGAGTTTTATGATAGTTAGAACTATTAACCACACCATAGGGTCATTTATCGACATGTGCTGTTTATTCCAAAAACCTATATCCTAGATCTCATAATTTAAAACCTTAACAAATAATAATAAATAACTTAGTTATTAATAAATAACTCCCGAGTGACGAATGTGTAGTTATGGAAAAAAATATTTTTGAAGTTTACTTAAATTTTATTCAGATAGAGTAAAAAAACATACTACATCATTACAAAAAAAAATGGCGTACATAGTTTAAAATTATACTTCTTAAGTACCACCTCCAAGATCTATTCTAGACCAAACTCGTAACTTTGTTAAATATAGAATAATAAATTATTTTTAAATTAATTAAATTTTTATTGAATTGATATTCAATTATTTTTTGTGAAATTACTCCACTACTTTGTTATAATTATTAATACAAAGATCGAACACTCGGAGAAAACACTCAGAAAAAATTCCTTCGATCCGGTCGGATTCGAACCGACGTCCTCTTGCATACCGTGCCAGACGCTATACCAACTAAGCCACGGAACGATTCGATAGAAAAATTCGTGAGGTCCGTTGGTTCGTTCCGTGGCTTAGTTGGTATAGCGTCTGGCACGGTATGCAAGAGGACGTCGGTTCGAATCCGACCGGATTGAAGGAATTTTTTCTGAGTGTTCGATCTTTGTATTAATAATTATAACAAACTAGTGGAGTAATTTCACAAAAAATTATTGAATATCAATTCAATAAAAATTTAATTAATACAGTGAATAGCGACATCTCTCGCCAG
>NW_020653851.1:7841086-7902781 GCF_003589595.1 Hyposmocoma kahamanoa
GATGGCGCTACGACTAAAAAGTCGTTGAAAGACCAAGTACAAAGACACGACGCAAGCACGCAGAAAAATTCGTGAGGTTCGTATTTGAAAAAAAATTACATCATTATTGAGGTCTGACACTCCTTATTATCTCACAAAAAACGAATTTAAATCACATGAAGTGTAGAAGTTATACCAAATTATTTAATTTTTTCAGGGTTTTCACTTTCATAAGGTACTTTTGTATCTGAATATTATAAAACGAAATGGACTTTATTTTTTATGTAGAATATTAATACTTTTTTCTTTATCATGCAGGACTACACATTCATATTCATTCACATTCACATCACAATTTAAAATCAATGTATTTTTTTTAATTTTCTAATTGAACTGCAGCACTGCAAATACGGGTAAAGGTATCTTCATATTTCTCTAGTGCGGGACTATGTTGAGTGTGTGCGTTATTATTATTATTATTGTGCGTTATTATTATGTTTCTTGGTTTTTGTTCTTTGTAGTAGGGCGGAAATACAAGATATTATATTCTTGGATATTTAAGTGTAGAAAATTATAACTATAACATATGCGCCGCGCCGCCATTGCCAATGAATTTGATCAGAGTAAATTCAGCGTAGCGAAATTTGTTTTGTTTAATTATCACTTTTTTTTGTTAATTATTTACTATATTTTAATATAATATTATTTCCGTACAACTGAAATTATTACGTTCCGACATACGTACCTACATCCTATTTACAATTTTATCTTTATGTGATTGTGATTTTTTACAAACATTCTTTAAGCTGATTATTTTTAGTAACAGTACGTATATACCTGCTAAAGTACAAGTTAAAGTGTAAAAAATGTCTTAAATTAATACAAAGGTTGATTTAAACAAGGTTATAATATTTTTGTAAAGACTTGACAAATATATGGCACGCTGATTTCACGACGATCTTGCCGCCGCTGCCACCGGTCAAATAATCATCAGACGCTGCCGCCATCGCTTTAGCGCCCAGTTACACGACGCGTAGGTTTTCGTGCGGCCGCCGCGCGGTAACCGCCCGGCTACTACGCTTTTACGTACATTAATGGCGAATCTGAATTCTACTTACTAGGCTATAACATTTAAATTTCTCGGAATAATACAATCGCGCGGTAGCTGCGCGGTCGCCGCGTAGACCAATGACAAGCCTAATGGCGTAAAGTTTACATTTGTTTGCTCATTTAAGTTAAATACTCAAACATTATTGCTTTTCCATAATGTTAACTTATAAAAATTCTGGATATTTTCTAACAAATTTGCACACTTCCAAAATATAAATACAGGGTAAAGTAAGAATTTTATGTTCAATAAAGAATAGTTGCAACTGTCTGTATTTTGAAGGTTGAAAATTATACGAATCAATTTCTTTTATAGGGTAAATAGAGAAGGGGTATCCGTACGATTGCCCCACATGATGATGTCATAGCTAAATCATTTTTTTGTTTCCATATGTAAAATCGACATTTAAAGGACTTTTTGATGTGGGTGAAAAGGGATTATTTTGTTTTCAGGAAATTTATTTCGAGGTTGTGGTCTATCATCCAGTTATTTATTAAATTGAATATAGAGTGTAGTTTATTATTTAAGTTTAAATCGTTATTGCAAGAAACAAGGAGAAAGATATCGTCAGCAATAAATGTACAATGTTCTTGTACTATTTTTGGTAGATCGTTTATATAAATGAGGAATAACAATCACGAAATTACACTGCCTTGCGGGATTGAGACTTAATGGTTTTACTATTTGATTTGAAGTGCGTTACTTCTTTAGTATTTGAGTTGAGGTATTCCACGGTGATGAAATGCTCTCGATCATACCAAAAGGATGCAAAAAAATCATAAGTCTTTCCTCGAATGCCTATATTATATTGTTTTTTTTTATAAAATATTAAATTGTAGTTTGTCGTAGGCTTTTGTCATGTCGAGTAAGACCAATAGACCTTAGAATACTTAGAATAGAGTAAAATAGAGTAGACCAATACCAATTGCACACGTTTTGTTGCTTATTACATTAAGTATTTCTTGTACATATTTATATATATTGCTAAAACCGTGGATCTATTTTGCGAAAGCCATTTTGGCAGTCATCTAAAATTAAAAGATTGTGGAACGGACTGCGAAGTTTGTGGGAGTTAATCGCAAGTCGCGCGGTTAATACAGAACACTCCCCGCGTGCGCCTGCACCACATTGCTCCTGAACCGACGAAAACCGCTCCGTGAATTTTTAGTGTAACGAAAATGAGTTTCAGCGCCATCTAACGTGTAATAGTTAGCTATTATATACTAATAGCATTTTTACTAAAACGCCACCTGATGGTGAATGGCAGAGCCAGGTAGAAAAAAAAACTGAAATATTTTAACATAACTCTTACTCAAGTGACTGCAAGTTTAATTTTGTTCGTTCAAAATTGTGTTACGTCGTTTTAGGCCCTACTCAATCAAAATCTTTAAGTTATAGTAGTAGTATAACAGTTCGGTCTCTAAATACGTCCACGCGGTAGCCGCCGGTGCGCGCGCTATGGGATTCGTGTAAAATAAACGCGCCCTTACGATCAGTGCACATGTCTCTCAGCTCTTAACAGTCTCAACAGTTAATTTTCTATCAATAACAACTGCATCTTCCAGAGTATAGTCAGGCGGGTGCAATGGTATTTTTATTTAAAACGTCGAAGGCGCATTTTTTTTCTAAAATATGCGTGGTGCATTTTAAGCTTTTGGTTGTGTGTGACAGAATTATTTTTCATAAGCATACACTCACGGCCCCGCACTAGAAAGACCCTGTGTCACGGGTGCCACACACACATAGACAACCACAAATTACATTCAAACTCACGAATAAATGTAGGTAATACAAATATTAGTAATTATGTTTTTCATATATTTACATTGTTTGTATATTTCATTGCACTTCCATAAAACCGTTGAACGAATAGACGCGAAATTTCTTTTGTACACGTAAATGTCATCGTTATTCCCTAAATAGGCGAACACTGTGTTAACTCTGTCAGTTAATGATAGATATTTGTTTTATTTTTCATAGACACTTCAAACACTTTCAACAGATTTTTTTTTTGTTGCATTTCCATATGAGCTGGCAATCACTTCAGGAAGATGTAGAGACCCGGCTACGACTTTACTCAAATATCATTTCTTGACCAGTCTTCTGTACACTTCAAAATTTTGTCGTTGCACTATACTAACATTTCAAAACGGGAATAAATGTGATAAAGCAATTTTAATAGGTATTTTTACACTTACTTATTCGTATTATCTCAACGTTTCGGCCAATGCCTGGCGAAAAGCCCGTGACCACGGCCAGTGCGGTAGATGTGAAAACACCTATTAAAATTGTTTAAACACGTTTATTCCCATTTTCAAATGTTACTGTTAAGACGTCCTCTGGTTGGGCCCTAGAAGGATATGTCTGAGCATAGCAGGTCAGCTTTCGCTGTGTCTTAGTGCCATAATGCATCGACATGACGTTTTAGCGAACGCTGACGATGAGTGTGGGCTTCTTCCTATGCCATATAATTACGATGTGTCATTGGGATTTGTCTTAATTTAATTTAAAAATATATCAGAATTTTTTTACTATTTGAAAGTGACAACCCTAACAACGACAAATTCGGATGTAACTAAAATTGACTATAACTTCTACATTCCATGATATGGAAATGCGATTTTTATGAGATAATAAGGAATATGAGACATCAATAACGATGTACTTAAATAAAAAATATCTTTTCCAAATACGGCGGAATATTCGAAAAAAAACGAAAATTTAAAAATACTATTTTCAGTCTTATAAAGTTACGAGTAACACAAGACCTATACAGAGTATATTTGTAACGGGACAGTATCGAGAAATCCGAAACCATAGAAGATACAAGGAAACTGTCTTAGGAACCATTAAATTTATTTTTTGTGAAAACAATTTTGGCATAGTAAATTTTTGGTCAAGCGTGTTGTCAATAAAAATAAGCAAAATTTATAATTTTTTTTGTGCTGATCGACAATTAAATTAAGGATGACCATCTTCTGCTGCCCGGATTCTTTTCGTCCAATAGAATAAAATCATTCTTATAGGAAACTGAGTCTACCAGCTTTAATAAAATTATAGTCAATTTTATTAATTTTGTATGAAAATAAAATTTATGAAATTTGTCCAACTTCTGCTGTCCCAATTTTTTTTTATCCCATACAATGAAATGATCCTGACGTAAAAGTGAATCGATGAGCACTAAAAACAATTTTGATCAATTTTATTAATTTTTATGGACAACTCCACTTAACCAAAAAATTTACTATGCCAAAATTGTTTTCACAAAACGAAAATCGATGGTTCTTAAACTTAGACTAAGACAGTTTCCTCGTATCTCCTATGGTTTCAGATTTCCCCATTATTGTCCTATTTAAAAAAAACCCTGTATACCATATTTTGTAATAGTTTTAGTGTAGGATTTTTTTTCACTTTATCGGTATAAAATTCAAGCAAATTTCACAAATTTTTATTTTTAACATAACCTGCACATATTTTGTCAATTGAGTTCTAAAGTTTTAAATCAGGAGATCTGGTTGAGAGATGCGGTTTCTGGAATAAAAAGTTCATGTCACGATAATCACATTGATTTAGTAAATCGATTACATTTGTTAAATTTTTTATTGAATTGATATTCAATTATTTTTTTGTGAAATTACTCTACTAGTTTGTTATAATTATTAATACAAAGATCGAACACTCAGAAAAAACACTCAGAAAAAAATCCTTCGATCCGGTCTCTCGCCAGGACTGGTAGCTGTAAAGGTACTAACTGGGTGATAAATCTGTCATAGATTTCTCATAGATGGCGCTACGACTAAAAAGTCGTTGAAAGACCAAGTACAAAGACATGACGCAAGCACATAGAAAAATTCGTGAGGTCCGTTGGTTCGTTCCGTGGCTTAGTTAATATAGCGTCTGGCACGGTATGCAAGAAGACGTCGCACAATGGAAAATGGTAGAACAACAGCAGCCCAGAAATGGTTTTCACCAAAGTCTGAATTAATATGCAAAATTAATTTTATTTCATAGTTTAGATATCATACTTCAATATAATGTAGGTTTTTATAGGTTAGATAAATAGGTTCATTTTAAAAAACACTTCAAATATGCCCTTTCAAATATTCGCGTTACTGCGCCGTAAAATATTGCAACTTTCGACATCACAATTCTTATTGATTTTGTTAGATAAGACATATGCTATTATATATTTTTACAAAGGGAATTTTATGTAGATTTCAAAAAAGTTTGCAATTTTAAAATTTATTGTGCAATGTATTTTTTTTATTTTTTTTTAAGAAATTGGAGATTAATGCCGGTTTTTATCAAATTCATCGAGAGTTTTGACTGTTAGCCAAGCTTGCCCAAGCTTCGAATTTTGTATTATTTCATAGAATAGGTATTCGTTATCACTTTTTCATAGAAATCAGCTGCGGTTTTTTGCGGTTTCCAAAGATACGACAAAAATTAGAACATGTGTCCTACCACAGAAAAATATCCTTATCGCGCTACGATAATGAAGATGTGGTTGCATTTATCATATTTATCATTATTTTTCACACTACACTATGGCTATATAATGCTCTGTCAATCATTTCATTTTTAAACATTTGCCATATTTACATACAGTAAATATACAAGCAGTCGTTTGTCGCTGAATATATTTTTCAACTTATTTGAAAATGAGTGCTTTTAAATGTTCGAGACGAGAACGAATACTTCCCTATATTGAAGGTGGAAGAAATGATACGGCTCTCGAAACATTTTTACGAGATTGCTTTAATGTTTCGGAGGACAATTTACGTTTAATAATTAGTGATTTTAAAAAACATTTGCTAACACAATTTAACAGTCGATGGAGCCAAGCATCGCGAAAGAAAGAAGCCTTTTTGAGGGTTAACAGTGATTGGTTGGATCAAGAGTTTTCTGTTTCTTTGCCTACGATAACCGATTCCACTCCATCTACTTCAATTGGTAAACGAGGAAGACCATGTCTGTCTTATGAAAATTCTTCAGAATCTAGTAAGAAGCGCAAAAATACAACACTCCTTAGTGAATATGGATTCGAACATATCTTTGGTGCATATATTCAAGGGCTGCGAGCAAAGGAAGAAAGCAATGAAGCTAAAATTGTGGAAGCATTAGGATCTGCAGATGCAGAGAAAAAGAATTCAGTGCTAAAATTAATGGACAACTCTTACAACATTCAAAAACTGAGCGATCAAGAAGCATTGAGTGTATTTATTGAATTGGATTTGCCCAAGGCGCAATATTTATACTTGAGGAATATAATGGACGAACGAAACTGTCCCATACTGCCACCTTATTACAAAGTACAAAAAAGTAAACAGAACTGTTACCCACCTGCAACAGCTATTGAAATTACAAACACACATGCATAAATGCTATCTCTGCAGGATTTATTAGACCACACAACAGCGAGGATATTGATGATAGACTCCATGTACAAAAACGGTTTGAAACAGTTGATTTTATACAGTAAATGGGGATGTGATGGCTCGTCTGGCCAAAGTGAGTATAAACAAAGACTTCCAGAGGAGTCTGAACTTGTGTCAGACTCACACTTATTCGTCACATCTGTTGTGCCCATCAGATTAATTGATGAAACAACTGGTTTTGTTGTTTGGCAAAATCCTGTGCCTTCATCCGTCAGATTCTGTCGTCCTATATTAATAGAGTTTTCGAAAGAAACTCCCAAGAAAACAAAAGCTGTTGTTAACGATATTCAGACTCAAATTAATGCTTTGAGTCCATCATTGATTGTCAAGGAAGGCAATGGCGTTCAAGTTAAACATGAACTTTTTTTGACAATGATAGATGGCAAAGTGGCCCAGGTATTAACCGATACTCCTTCTAGTTCCACATGTACTATTTGTGGTGCTACTCCACGTCTAATGAATAATTTAGAAAATGTAACTGCTAGGCCCGAAAATGAAAATGCTTTTCGTTATGGATTATCAACACTACACGCCTGGATTCGCTGTATGGAGATGATTTTGCATATTTCTTACAATCTTTCGTTTCAAAAGTGGTCAGCTACGAGTGACGAAAATAAACGAATGAAACAAGAAAAGAAATCAATGGTACAAAGACGCTTTCGAGAAGAGCTTGGATTAATCATTGACAAACCACGACAAGGAGGCGGAAATAGCAATGACGGTAACACTGCGAGAAGGTTTTTTTATAATACTGCCTGCTCTGCTGAAATTACAGGAGTCGATGAAATTTTGATTAAGCGACTCTGCGTAATCCTTCAAGCGTTATCATCTGGCATAATTATAGATTCCCAAAAATTTGGGGAATATGCTTTGGAAACCGCAAGAATATACGTCAGTAAATATGTTTGGTATTATATGCCATCTTCGGTTCACAAAATATTGATTCACGGAGAAGGCATAATTAATCATTTTGCAGTGTTACCTATCGGACAGCTTTCGGAAGACGCTCAAGAATCTCGTAATAAAGATTACAAATAATTTTGACTACACCATTCAAGAAAGTGCTCAAGATCTGCTACGAATGAAGACGTATTTCACACGTTGCTTTGTACTTCTGATCCATTTATTACTAGTATCCGGAAGCCTTATGTTAAAAATCGAAAAGAGTTTGACGAGGAGACACTACATCTTTTGAGAATGGATCTACTCATCACTGATTCTGAAATAGATATAATTTAGCAATGATAAAAGAGATTGGCAAGAGTCGAAAACAGATCCGAAATAATAACAAGTCTGTTTTAATATTTTTTTCTTTTCCCCTTTAAAAAAAATCTTTTGTTGTTTGAAGAAAACATTTTTAATCACATTTGTCTTACTTTACAAATAAAGAATAATCGTAACAATGCATATATAATTTTTTTCGGGTCGTTTCGAGTTTTAAAAATCGGGTAGTACCTATTTACCATTTTGCACATTTTTTTTTGTCAAAATTGCGGGTAGTTAAAAAAAATTGATATGTATTTAAAAAATTACATCAATCCCACTGTGTATATAAAAAAAATCAAAGCTATATCTCAAAAAACTCAAAAGTTACAGATTTTTGGTCCGAAACAGGCCTAAATTTTCCATAGTGCGTCGGTTCGAATCCGACCGGATCGAAGGAATTTTTTTCTGAGTGTTTTTTCTGAGTGTTCGATCTATTAATAATTATAACAAACTAGTGAAGTAATTTCACAAAAAAATAATAGAATATCAATTCAATAAAAAATTTAATTAATACAGTGTATAGCGACATCTCTCGCCAGGACTGGTAGCTGTAAAGGTACTAACTGGGTGATAAATCTGTCATAGATTTCTCATAGATGGCGCTACGACTAAAAAGTCGTTGAAAGACCAAGTACAAAGACACGACGCAAGCACGCAGAAAAATTCGTGAGGTCCGTTGGTTCGTTCCGTGGCTTAGTTGGTATAGCGTCTGGCACGGTATGCAAGAAGACATCGGCTCGAATCCGACCGGATCGAAGGAATTTTTTCTGAGTGTTCGATATTTATATTAATAACGATTACATTTGATTGAAAATATTTCGAGTTAAGCCAACATTTTGCAAGTATTGAATTACCGATCTAAAAGGTCATATTGCAATTATACTTCCCTTAATCATGGGCCTGACGAACCATATTATAGATTTTATTTAACAAACGTTAATCGTGACGTAGACGCACTTCTCATGAGACAAAAACAATTAATTAATATTGGTGTGATATCTTAACAACACACGAAACTTCAGGGTGGAAATTTGTAATGCCACTTGGAAGGAAAGTACGTTAAATACTGGAATAGAAAATTTTACTTAAAGGAATGTTTATTCCTATATTTTTAAAAAGAAATAATACTGCATTCAAAGATTTTCGGAAATTGCTAGCCACACGCGGAAATCGAACCCGCTAAAATCTTTTAAAAAATGCACCCTGTACTTTTATTAAATCAAACGATAGGGTCAATTATGATAGTCTAATCTATAATAATATAATTTGGAGTTATAAATTCAATGGGTCAAGTTAAAGCACTTTTACTCAAAGGTCCGTAAGATTACGTGTTAATTATCGTTGACGTCATTTATCCATTAAAATGACGAAGTACTATTTAGATAAGAAGATTGCAATTTTCACTTTGTAATGCAGACTCTTTGATCGGTGGCATGAGGTAATTTAAATATGACATGTTTCATTTGAAAGGGGATAGTCTTTTGTTATTTCCATTTGATTATTTTCACATATCCTTTCTAAGTACTGATAGTTTTCCTATAAATAAATAAATTTCATATTTGTCTCATTGTAAAAATGGCATATCAAGAACAGTTTGATTTAATGGAAGCTTATTTTTTAAATAACAAAAATGTGAATTTAGCTCTGCGGTGGTATGAAGAGAGATATCGGG
Organism: Hyposmocoma kahamanoa; assembly: GCF_003589595.1. Lineage (NCBI taxonomy): Eukaryota > Metazoa > Arthropoda > Insecta > Lepidoptera > Cosmopterigidae > Hyposmocoma > Hyposmocoma kahamanoa. Next base: position 7,850,550 of record NW_020653851.1, read on the forward strand.
ATCGACAATCACCAACTCGATTCGTTCTGAAAAGAATGGTAAATAATTTAAGAAACACGGGTAGCTACGAAAATCGACGGCAAACTCCTCAACAGAACTATTCCGAATTCGATCTTAATGTTTTAACATACTTCGAAGCATTTCCAAAGGCTTCAAGCAGAGATGCTGTAGAAGATATTGGAACGAACCACACTCGTGCACTCCAAGTGCTTAAAAAATATAAATATAAATGTTATCGTGACGGCCGATTGATGCAAAAATCCTGGGGATTGTGAGAGACGACTTCAATTTTGTCAAAACATGCTAAGAGAAGTTGGCCGTAACCCGAATTTTTTGAGTAACATTGTATGGTCTGACGAAACCAACTTCAGTAATAACGGCATGTACAACCGCCGCAATAACCATTATTGGTCTCGAGTGAATCCTGTTCATGTTCATGAAACTAACAATCAAGTAAGATTCTCTTTCAACGTTTGGTGCGGAGTTATGAGAAATATGGTTGTGTTAGTCCACGTGTACGAAGGTCATTTGAACACTGTCAAGTATCTTGAAATACTGGATCTCTTAAGAAATGAGTTAAATGTTTTATCCGAGGAAGAGCGCAATCGAATAATTCTGCAGCAAGATGGCGCTCCAGCCCATAACAGCAGAGTCACTACTGCCTACATTAGTAACCATTTTAATACCTGGATTGGTACAAACGGCACAATCAGATGGCCTGCGAGACCACCAGATCTCACTCCTTTAGATTTTTTTTGGTGGGTATATGTTAAAAATCAAATTTACCTTAAATCCTATGCGAGTGTAAACGAGTTGAAGGCGAGGTTCAGAATACGATTTGTAATACAATTCATCACAATACGTTATTAAAAGTTACTCAAATTGAATTCGTTAAATGATTACATTTGTGTATCCAAGAAAATGGAGCTCATTTCGAGCAAATAATTACTTAGATTACCATTTTTTTCGTTTTATTAGAATACGTTTAGATTTCATGGTTTTTTTTTTTCATTTAATTAACCAATATTGTGAGAGCGATTTTATTCTTATAATTAACCTTATCGATCGATGCAATAAAAGTGCAGGGTGCATGTTTTTCAGATTAAAGCGGGTTCGATTCCCGCGTGTTGCTAGAAATTTTCGAAAATCTATAAATGCAGTTTTATTTCTTTTAAAAAATAAAGGAATGTTTCCTTTAAGTAAAAATTTATATCTCCAGTATTGAGAGTACTTTCCCTCCAGGTGGCATTACAAATTTCCACCCGGTACAGTTAGTTACAGAGTCAAGAGCATTATTCTATTTCGAAACTAGGTAGGGTCATAATACATCGAGCAGTAAAGAGTCTTGTGATTAGAGTCGAATCCTAAAATTGTAGACCACCGAACTCGAACTTTTAAAACACTAACCTCAAATAAAGGCAGAAACATTTTTATTTGAGAAATAATGCGTAAAGCGTCTCCCCTCTCCCGTGTTGTATACTCGAACGGGTAACACTTAGTTAATGGTAAGTGGTTATTGATCTACCTCTTACCCATAAAAATAGTAGTTAACCTTGTTCGAAAGGATTTCCAAATGATAGGCTAACATAATTGTATGGAAAACCATATCATTATATGGGTATCCATTTAATAGGGTTTCCCTATCAATAGGATTAATCAAATGAAAGGGTTTTCCGGTCCTTGCCCCAAATACTTCGAAACGATACCCATATTGCATTTTGTGAAAAATCATGTCCGCCATCTTGGATTTACAAATAAGTGCTGTATTCGTAATGAGCACCCCCAAATACCTCGAAAATGATACCCAACATACCGATATTTGAAATATCGTGTCCGCTATCTTGGATTTAGAAACATGTGCTATATTCGTAATGTGCACCCCGAAATACCTCGAAAATGATACCCAACTTGCCATTATTCGAAAAATCGTGTCCGCCATCTTGGATTTAGAAATAAGTGCTATATTTGTAATGAGCACCCCCAAATACCTCGAAAACGATACCCAACTTGCCATTATTTGAAAAATACTGCCCGCCATCTTGCATTTAGAAATGCGAAAAGTCGTCTCAACCGTCATGTATTCAGATAGAAATGCCATTTCCATAATAACAACATTTATAAGCATTAGGTACCAAAAATAAATTTTTGAAAATTCTTGGCAACCATCTTGGATTTAATTCTCAATAAGCACTCCCAAACAACTCGAAAACGTCTATAATTCTCCTAGTCGATCGACAATATCGATTATATCTATAGGCACCTAATCGACATTTGTCGATGTCGATCGACACTGTCGTTCGTATTTGTAGGCACCTTTCAAAATGGAACACACTATAATGTTGACATTATACTGTTTGGCGTTAGAAACAGGTAAGTAATTATGTACTCACGTATTAAATGAAAAGATAACATGTCGATGATTACCTTGTTTATTTTGTTCAGATGTTGTTGAAGACCAAAGTTCAGTATTGTGTAAAAGTTTTCTAAACGATTTCCGTGGTAAGCAAAGAAGACACTGTGGTGCTTAGCCAATTCTTTCCACTTCGCTTCCGATGTTGATTTTACTGAACTAATAACTTGAAAAACGTACTGAGGCTTTGGCGCCGGGTGATAAGAGTGTGCACAATTCAGTATAACTTCATGCTGAAAAAATCGATAACGGAATAATATTTTATACTTAATGGTCTACATGAGATTATCGCACGTATTACCGATTCTGGCGGCATTGTCCTGAGTATAGGTTCTTTTAATCTAACCAATACGTAAAACAGCAGATCAAGAATGTCGCTAATATGCGCCAGGTTGTCCAGATTGTCCAGTTGTTGCAGCACCAGGTCCAGGGCAGGGACATCAGTTATTATGCTTAGCTAGAACACAAAACGTATTTTTTTTTATTAACAACCATCTCTCAAACATGTTTTCTGAGCAAGAAAACCGTTAGTGATAGGGTTTGAATTTTTTAAATTGTGTTCAAAGAAATAAAAAACTAATTTAATAATTTCCAATTTTTTCATTTGGCATTTAAGATGTTGGCAGATAGTTACTCCCAAAGTAAAATCAGGTTTTTTCAGTCTCTTTATTCAAAGTAACTTTATGCATTTAATGAATATGAATAACACTGAATAGCTACGTCATGATTTAAAAATATTTAAAAGAAGCTAGCATAAACTTAGGGTTGTATTACTAATTCATCCATATCCTTGATTCCATTTTTCAAGAAGGCCGGCGGAAAAGGTCGAAGACAGCTCTCATAGCGAAAACTGAAAGCTGCTGCCACAAACAAGCTCCATTTTATATCAGCTGCTTTAAAATCTTTTTCTAAAATTAGTCTGAAAGAAGGTAGATGGATACAATATAAAATAGGTACTGGTGGTGGTAACTTTTTGATCAGTATCAAATGTTCCTTATGATAGGATGATGCAAAAATAGGGGATAAGATGCGAACTTTTGTGTTCAAACATATCAAATTGCAATTATTCGAATAAATGCATATAGAACACAGCTATTTTTAAATATAGAAGAAATAAGTTACTAAAGGAAGGGACCGACACCATCCTTTATTTAATGCCCAAAAATAGATGCTTCAATAGCAACTAACCTCAAGTGAACAGCTTTTTTCTCTAGCGAGTCTAATTTGGCTTGATTGTAGTCTGAAAGTGTATCAGAGGTAATATTACAATTCGTCGTAGTTGTTTCAGACAAAGTTTCTGGCTCACCATCCATGTTCGTTATTTATTGAATCAATTTATCTATGATGCGATTATTTAATTAACATAATTTTGAATTCTATGAAATATCATTTTTGTAATACATTTGTTTGATAGGAACAAGTATTTTTAAACAAAGGAATAATTCAGTGGCCAGTGTTTTCTAACAACAGCAATTTAAAAAACTGTTCGGTAAAAATCTAGACGGCTTTTCTAGGTATTATAAAATTAAAAGCTTTTTAGAGAATAAAATTAGGGTGCATAAAAAGAAAACATTTTCAGTTCCAGCTAAGGTTTATCTACTTCCAACTGAAGACTTCTTTCTTTTCTCTAACCTATACCTAGGGTCGTATTCCAGAACTCTACGCAATGCTCAAGTCAGGATCTGAGTATGATTTCAAGCACTTGAAATACGACCCTAATGGCAGGGATTTGAGTATGATTTCGAGTGCTTTAAACCATACTCAAATCCTTGACCTCCTGAATTAACTTGAATCCTACCTTGAGCATTGAGTAGAGTTCTAGAATACGACCCCTAGACTCGGAAGGCTTGCTTCGCAGGCGTTTCGTTAAAGATATCTATTATTTTTATAAATTATCTAAATTAACAATAATTCTTTCTTTTTTGAAGCAACACTTAAAAGGGCAATTTACATCACGCGACACCTTCGTGTTGCAAACCTGTAAAAGTACTATAGCAACATTTAATCGAATTAGTAGAAAAAAATGTATGTAAAATAGCAACATAACATGTAAATTAAAAATGGCGTTTGTGTTGTCTTGAAGAGTTGACGATAAACATACGTCGTGTCTTTTGTGTAGAATTTGAGGTTTTTTTTTGTGTTCTAATTAACTTTCAATTATATAACTACCTAGTGTAAATATAACGTGGACTAATGAGTTTGTTGACCGATGTCTGCCGTGGCTCCCACTATCCCCGGTTGGTGCTCTTATTTTTTGTCTTCCTAATAAATTCTTGCCTGTGATCGTTTATCCTGTGGAATTTCAAAGCACAATTAAACTGTGCTTTGGAGGTTATATCTAACTCTAACTGGTACGATGAAAAGGTAGTAGAAAGCTGTGAAGTTATCGACCTATTTAGTTGACGTTGCTTCGCGTGACGCGTTCTTAGCGACGCACAGAATGCGAAAATGTATTTCGTTTATGAAAATCCGTTCTCATTGTGTTACAATTCCCAGGAAGTGTATATAATAATAATTCCATGAAAGTTGTATAGAAAGTCATGCCCCAATCAATGCAACACCTTTGATGAAACAAGTATGCCTTGAATACAAACTAGCTAAAGTTCCATCCTGAATAAATAGGTAGTTTCACGACGAGCCTACTCTATGTTCTGCCTTTGTCGAATACAGCTTATTCAGTACTTTGCATGTTTATATTATGGAATGAAAAGTTAAACATACATTGTGATTGGTACATAATAATTTTGAATCAACTCATTTGCCTTGATATTAATTGTATGACCTTGGTAACACACATACCTACTCTCTAAACAAGCAAGATTTCTTGCTGACAATGTAATAAAAAAAATTAATTGCCCTACTAAACCTATTCTATCTAGCTATCATTCGGCTATCATTTATGCCTTGAAAAGATTATTTTCAATTTAAGAAAAACCAATTTTCACTTTAGTTTCTTTGGTTGTAGTTTTAGACAATCTCATCATTAAATTTTACAAAATATAATTAATTTTAATACAAAAATGTTTATTACTCTATAAAGGTAACTTCAAGAGAGCTGGAGTTTGCAATAGAAAAAAACCTGTGTTGCAAATCTCTAGGCTCTCCGCCACCTAAATCTAACTTTCATACAGTAATAACTTTTTTAATAATAATAGTATAATCCAAAAAAATAGTAACACAAAGGTGTGAAAACTGCCTGAATAATACTTTTTACTTCTGACCACCCCAGAACTACAAATAAATGCAAACAGTGCAGTCCACAGTTTTGGAATGTCATTGTAGGTGTTCATAAAATGTAAAGGTATTATTGTTATAGGGGCTGACCCAGCAAAGGATATACAAAAGCGCCGTGCTGGCAGTATTGGGTGAGTCAGACTGCATGCGCATTTGTCACTTTGGCAAATCAACATTTTAATGCTTATTAGCGCAGTAAGTTTACAATTTTACATGAGCAACATAGGCACCTAAGGAGTTGAATTAGAAAATTTTTTTTAACTAAAGTTGTATAAAAATTTATAGATCAAGCGAAGAAGCCTACAAAGATGCTCTTGGTTAAATCAGTTGTACTTCATTCTGTTAAACACATGTATATGAAATGTGTTTTACTGTTTTTAAAAAGCACATAATTATTGCATTTTAATTAATGATTGAACAAGCTGTAGAGAGATATCTTCTTGATGATTATCAAATTAAAGCTACTCATTTCTAGAAATTAAAATTTTAATAATAAACAACACACCCTGTGTCGCAGGTGCCACACACATAGACAACCACAAATTACACCAAACCCATGAGAGAAAGAGGAGTAGACCATATAACTATTTCACCCGTCCCGGGAATCGAACCCGCGACCTCTGCATGGCAGACCAGCATGGGGTAACAGTTCGACCATAGAGACAGTAATGTACTTAACATAAATATTGTGCACAAGTCTTTATTTTCCTTGTTTAAGGAAACATATTTTAAGTATGTTTCTACTTCATTAATTGTATTTAAGTTATATTATATAGCTGACAGTATACATTGCGATTCAACTGCTCTCCCCTCCTTGTCATAACTAACGTCGTAACTGCAAATTTGTATTTTGTTAACATTTGGGACATTAGCACCTGTTTATTTTACTATGACACATGACAGTTGCGCTGATTTTGCCTAACAATAAAAATGTAATATCCCAGTTTAATTTATATGTTAATAACTCAGTTTCGCTAAAAATATTGGTTATGATAAGGAGGGCAGCATTATATTCCTTTAAAAATAGATTTAATGTGCCACATTTGTGACTAAACAATTTGTAGGTATTGTAAGGCATTTCCTAGTTTCACCAAAGGTGCATAAATTTTTTTTGTTAATTTTTCCATTTTAGTTGTGTTTATTATTGATCACTAGGAACCATTTCACACATTTTTAATCCCACTACTGTTATTAGTTTTTAAATTATCCATGTATTAATTTTACTACATAACTTCTCACCTCTACACCCTAAACTTACAGAGATGAATATGTCTTCTAGGTTAACTGAGTTCATTAAATATTTATATTTACAGATTTATGTTTATTTACACACTAGCATTTAATTCCAAAACGATTAGTTCATTTATTGTGTGAATTTTTTAAATTTATTTTATTATGTAAAAGCTATCGGAATTTGTAGCATTGCATGTTTATTTTAATGTATTAGTTTATATATTTCTCATTATATAGATCCGATGAAGACGACGCAAGTGGCGGGAAATATACAAGGATGGAGGAGGATAATATTCAAGAGAAGGAGAGGTTTGCAAGGTAAAGATATATGCATACATCATTATAATATTCCTGTTTATCAAAATACATTTTAACTCTTATGTTCTATTATTGGATAAAAACTGGAATTTCATACTGTGTTTAAATTTACGTATGTACATAGTTGGCAATTTATATTTTCAAATCACAATTTGAAGGCCCCCATCATTCCCACACTAATCTATTGTTAAGTTACCGTGTGGTGATTGAAAACGTGTCTTATCACGCGATTCGCGCAACTTTCCGTCGCTTTAAAGTGCCCATAATAATGATATTACTTTGCTCAAATCTGTTTTTTGATATAAAAATGTTTTGTTTATATCTATGTCTTTAGAAGTTAACAAGTTTCTTTCGCTTACAATGTTTACTATATTGATACCGTGCGATATTTTAGCCGCGAAAATCACTGCGAGATCGAGCGTCGCAGACGAAACAAGATGACAGCGTACATCACGGAACTGTCTGATATGGTTCCAACATGCTCCGCTCTGGCGCGCAAGCCCGACAAGCTCACTATCTTGAGAATGGCTGTGGCGCACATGAAAGCCTTGAGAGGTAATGGAATGCCCGTTCTGAAGGCCCTGCTGTTTGAATTTAAAAAAGTTCAAAAATTTGCAAAAATGCAAAATGTTTGCAAAGTGGCATATCACACTAATCAAATAATTTTAATACATGTATGAGTATTTTTAACTTTGCAACTCTTTCAGGAACAGGCAATACTTCTTCCGATGGTACATACAAACCATCATTCCTGACTGATCAAGAATTAAAGCATCTAATCCTTGAAGCGGCTGACGGATTCCTGTTCGTCGTCAGTTGCGACACTGGACGTGTAATTTATGTTAGTGACAGCATAGCTCCAGTTCTTAACTACACACAGGTAAAGATCCTACATCCTTGTAGGTACATTAGGTACCATGAATTTTTAATAGGTGTTACGTTTTGAATTTTGCTTGTAGGCGGAATGGTATTCGTCATGTTTATACGACCAAGTACACCCAGACGACCTTGAAAAGGTTCGAGAGCAATTGAGTACACAGGAGCCTCAGAACACAGGTCGCATTCTTGATCTCAAGACAGGAACTGTGAAGAAAGAGGGCCATCAGTGTAAGTAAAATGATGTCAAATTATTGTGGTATTCTGGATGGTAACAGAGAATTGATTGGTTTATTTTGACCTATTTATTATAGCTTCCATGCGTCAAGTGATGGGGTCAAGGCGTGGTTTTATCTGCCGCATGCGTGTTGGTGGTTCTGCTGAAGGCGCGCACCTCGGTCGTCTGCGCGCTCGCAACTCCCTCGGTCCCTCTCACGACGGACACAACTATGCTGTAGTACACTGCACAGGATACATTAAAAACTGGCCACCCACAGGTAACATCAAAAGGACTAAAATCTAAAATATTTGCTACATATTTTAGCTATTTGTACCAAATAATTTAGATGATAAGTTTAATGTGCGTAAGTTTATGTGTGGTGTGATTTTAGACCTGTTTCCAGGTATGCAGATGGATCGTCCGGTCGAAGACGAGCTTCACGCGTCACATTGTTGCCTGGTCGCTATTGGTCGCTTGCAGGTAATTCCTTATACTTTATTCGCAATTACTTTTAAAAAATAATAAAATTTTTAAAAAAATGTAAACGTGAAATAGGTACAACTACAACTTCTGTTATAAAAACAAAATGATTAATGAGATGTAATAAAGTCTGTTCCAGTCCATTATAGCAGAAAACTAAACAAACCAGTTTGGTTAAAATTCAATATATGGAATAAGTAACACTTTCACGTATATTTTGAAGATTTCGACTTGATATCTCATCACTTTTTCCAGCAATATTCATTTTAATAACATAGTAAAGTCTTATTTGAAAAATGTTACTTCAAAAGTAAGGTTATTTTTCAAAATTGTCTGTTTGCATAGAGTTGCACGGAAATAACTTTTCAGTTCATTCAATTAAATTTTTGGTAATCGATTTGTGAATTGAAAATTTAATCACAATCGAACGAATATCTAAGTGTAAGGATTTGAAGGAGCATTTGAAATAAGATTTCGGAAATTTTAAATTTGCTTTTATAGGATAAGTAAGAAAAAATTATAATCTCATGTATGAAATATCGTCACTCAGTATTGAATCACATTTTTTTTTATTGTAATCAGCAGCGAAATTGCAAAACCCATTTTATTATATAAAACCCAGTTATTCTAACTGATTTTCATTGAATCGATAAATCGATAAATTCAATTAATTTATTTATTTGTAGTTGGCAGTACAGTTTGCAATCAATAAACTGTCTATGGCCCGACCATCAATTATCTGTTTGTTTACCTTTATGGTGTAGTCAAGAGCACATCAAGCTTGACACTTTGTACTTTGGATCGTTATAATCGTAAACAGCATCGAGTTGGATTTAAGACGCTGACAAGCGTCGATGACCTTGCGTCGATGACCTTGAGCGATAGCGCGCCTACTATAATTTCTCCAATAAGGTGGCGCCATACGCCCCGATGCGGTAAGAGTGGTAGTTGGACCTTCTACTTGATTTAACATAATATTCATTGCCACTAACAGATGGCCTTGTATTTAAAATACACACATGCTATCAAACCAAAAAATATCAAAGCTTTTATGAACTGGACATGTTATGCAAACAAGAAACAAGCCACACCTCGAGTGAAATTGAGTTACGTATTTAGGTAGAACACCAGACGTGTCCTTTACTCGCTCACAAAAGATCCTGGCAACATACCAAGCCAAAACGGAGAAAATAAAAGTCTTTCAGGGTACCAACCCTAAATAAGTAACTTTTTAACAGCTAAAAAGAACCTTGCTGCTTAATTTCATATAATGTCTTTTTTTAAATAAACTAAACGGATCCATGTCACATGTACTGAAGTACTGTAGATCTTTGGCGTTTTCATTACGAAAACTAGAACATGGTTCTCGTTAACTAAATAAAAAGATACATAATGTTTTCTATTTATTACTATATTATATAATAGTTTTCCTATATCGTTTTCACTGCTACAGTACATCGTTTGTCTCAAATAGAGATGCGCCGAGTACAAGTTTTACCGAGTAACCGAGTGCCGAAGATTACTCGGTTTAACATTTGCCAAGCCGAGTACTCGGCCGAATTACTCGGTTCATTACAACCGGAACGCGATGATCCTAAAAGCCCCCGTTGCTCTAGAATTAGGCCGATATGTCAATGAAAGTTTATTGTCACGAGAGCAGAGTCCTTTCTAATAGTGGGCAGAGCATAAAACAAAATATCCAAAACTGGCACAGGTAGCAAGAGTGTTTTTATGTGCACCTGCAAGCACTGTGTATAGCGAGCGGTTATTTGCCGAAGCGGGTAATGTGTATGAACAAAAAAGGAACAGACTATTACCTGAACTGAAGTTTTGTAAATATTCCTACATCATAACTTGCCTTTGTTAAATTTTAAATATTCATAATGTAAACTTTCTTTTTAAATTACTAAATTGTTACAATTGTCTACAATTTCTAGTAATAAATCTCTTTTGAATATTTTAAATATATTGTTGATTTTACTTTATGTCTATAGCTGTGATGCTTTATTTTAACCGAGTTCTCTTCTCATGAACCGAGTTATTCCGCCGAGTACACCGAGTACTGAGTAGCAAACGCGTACTCGGCGCATCTCTAGTCTCAAATAACTTACCTATTTATTGCTTACACTGTTATTACAAAAACCTAATTATCTCGAAAGTGACATTTTGTGGGTTGGTTATAGTTTGCATAACTATGTCCAACTACGTATCTCGTAAGTATCGTGCTCGACGGTAGACAGCCGATTACAATACAATATAAATTAATTTGTTAAAACCATGTCAAAACAAAGGTTTGGCAACGTATCCCACGAACGCAAGCTACGCAGCAGAAGTTTTCAACGTTGCAATTTTACTAAATAATCAAGGACGCAAACAATAATTTCATTTTTGTTTTGAATATATGTTCTAATCCAACAAAAAATATATCTTTTTTTATTCTCACCTAATGGCTAAATTTGACTTTTTTTAAATATTTTCTTTCGATTTCAACGAATTGGTGCATTATATTTACTTATTTACATATTTTTTTGTGTATGACATTTTTTCACACTGTGAAGTGCCTGTCCATAATTTGCAAGCAAATATTTAGCTCGTTTAGGCGAAAGTCACTTTTTACTCCTAAATTTGTTATTTGTTTATTATTTAAAACAAATAAAGTGTCAGGATCAAGACAAATGCCATTTAAATAATCACACCAAATTTGGTAGTAAGCAAGTTTGGTTTGCCCGAGAAAAATATGTCAAGAAATAACCACCAGAGTCTCACTGTAATCCAGTTTTTGTATTACCTATGAAAATAAGCAATCTTCTAGGATTTTCAAGCTACACTTCAAGATACGTGTTACAGGATGTACTATTTTCAAAGTTCCACGTGCTGTGTTATCGGCTAAAAAGTTACACAAAAACACCATATTTAAGCGATTTTGAGCACCTCGTCGCCTTAAGTCTTAAGTGTCAAGCTTGACGTGCTCTTGACCCTGTACAATGGATTGGAACAGACTATAGTTTATACAATTTAAGTAAAAGTTAATTCAAATTGCAAAATTATTTTCAACACACATAGAATTATAGATTTGTTTTTATTTTTTAAATTGTAGTAGAAGTTGGCTAAATAGTTACGTACATTATAACAGTGATGTAAATTTACACAACTAAAACTCTACTTACTTACCACACGTGACGATACATGGAATATATTTTTGGAAAATATTGCAAATTTTTAAGTAATATATGCAATGACCTTATATCATTGAATACGAGTATATGTTTGTTTTTATTATTACTATTGTCTCTTATACTGACTCTGCTGAAATTAAATGTCAATGTGTGAATGATTGATACAGGTGACGTCAACTCCTAACAACTCTGAGAACAGCTTGTGCAGTGGTGGAGTGGAGTTTGTGTCGCGGCATTCGGTAGACGGGCGGTTCACGTTCGCAGATCAGCGCGCCACACAGGTGGTGGGTTATGCGCCAGCAGACCTCCTCGGCAAGCTCTGTTACGAGTTCTATCATCCTGAGGACCAGCAGCATATGAGAGACAATTTTGATCAAGGTTCGTTGTTGGAACAATATTCCTCCTACTATCCGTAACAGCGTCACAAAAAGAACTTTCAAGCAGAAGCTGCAAGAGTATCTTTTAAATATGCAAAATTTGGAAATATGAATAGCTAAGGTGTTTGAGAAAAAAAAAATAAATAAATTGGATGAAATTAAATTGGATTGAATTGAGTTAAATTGAATTGAATTTGTTAGAATTTGAATTGAATTAAATTGGTTTTCTTTTGGGTTTTTACGAGTGGCGTCCCTGTCCCTATAGGGTCCTGGCAGAATACCAGTGTCGCGGACAGCCGCGTCATTTATGCTGAGTCAGCGCCTTTTCATTGCCACGGCTTCCAAGACAGATACTAGTAGAATATATTACTGTGTTACGTCTAAGTTAATGTCTATATCGTGTGTCTGTGTATGTATTTGTCATGGTGGTGAATAAAGATTTTATCTATCTATCTGCCTAGGTTCGTGTCATGGTTTTAAACTTCGACTTATTATGTTAGGGAGATAAATATTACAAATTTGTCCCGTAAGGAAAATATATTTTTATAAATATTTCAATAAAATTCTGACTCTTGCTTTGATAATTATTGATAATTATCAGTAAATGAAATTGTGATTTACTAGTTATATTGTCCTGTGTTTATGAGCATTTCGCTAAATTTTGAAATCTGTTGCAGTGTTGAAATTGAAAGGCCAAATCATCTCTTTGATGTACCGGTTTCGAACTAAAAACAGAGAGTGGATCTGGCTCCGAACCTCCGCCTTCGCCTTCCTGAATCCATACAATGACGATGTGGAGTACATTGTATGCACAAATACTTTGGCCAAGTGAGTTATTAATTTAAAATAATGCCTTTCATTCCGATTTAAAAGATTACAACAATGCACATGAGTGTTGTTTTGCAGTCGATCGTTAGGCAATACTACTGGGGAGCCGGCACCCGAAGAAAACTACGACTACCATCTACGTCATCGAGACGTATATCAAGCTGCCCAACCGCCCCTTCACCAACAGCATCACGCACCGCCTGGTTTGTTCTTTTCGTTAGTGGTGTTTCACACCTTTTACAAACACTTCTGTCTGAAAAAATAATCATGTAATGCGAAGATGGTATGTGTGTTGCAGTGAGCCACGCACGCTCGCCAAGCGAGTCCGTGGGTGCTGTTCCGGCGGCGGCAGTGGGCCCTGCGGCGCCGCCTTACGCCCCGCACTACGCACCTGACTACTCACCACATCGACCTGCCAACACTCCACCGCATACTACATGGACTACACTACGCCCCGTCAGTTCTTTTACATTCACGTTCTCGAGAGGGTTGATCAATTTACGTGATTGGATAATTTCACGTAAACGATTCTAAGGAAGCAATGCCGTGTTCATTTTTCGTGCAGGGTGGTACGAGTAACGAGACATATGCGTATAGCGGTGACAGCAGCGCGACGACAGGTCCGCCGGCGGACGGTAGTCCCGCGCGATCACCACCGGCACCCGCTTATCTGCCGCCTACCGCACATTATCACCATCCGCATCCTACACACGGTAAATACACGGCGTGTTCATAGTTACAACATTTTATCTATTCATAGCTCTGTTCGTGGTTAACTATAAGGTTGTGCAGGCATGTGGACGTGGCAAGGCGGCGCAGGCGGTGCGGCACCGGCGCCGGATGGTGGCCACGCACCACACGAGCTCTCCGACATGCTGCAGATCCTGGATCAGAGCGGCGGCGCCACCTTCGAGGACCTGAACATAAATATGTTCAACTCCAACTTCGAATAGTTATAAATGTAAACAATGTACTTAGCCTTGTAAAATATACGATTCGAGTAATCTGTCGAGTAAGCGAACCGTGCTGTTCCGACCGATCGGGAGTGGACTTTTTACCGTCGAATAATATTTTTATGAAATTGTGTCTTATGAGAAATTCCGGATCGTTTTGATGACGAGTTTACTGTTAACGGTCTTAGGTCTGCTCGACCATGGCAGGGCACGGTGCAACGAGTGTGATGTCACAGATTGCGCAACAGATATTAGCTACTTTAAACATGCCGCTGCCCTTCGGCTCCAGAGGCATAACGTTTAATAGTGCTGTATATCTATAACTAATAAAATTAGATATTAATGCAAACGAAAAAGGCAAATGAATGATATTATATTGTACAGATAGCATTTCATTTGGGCAGCAATTATCCATATGTTGGATTCAATCATATTTTAATTCTTTTTTTTTTATTATACTAAGCGAACTTCTGAATAGTTCTTAGTTTATGGCAGCTAAAATTATTTTTCCATATTTTATGTGAGATGAATAGGGAACACAAGGTACATTTTGGGACCTTTTTTGAATTAGCTTGCAGGTCAACTTCGGTCTTTCTCGTATTCATCGTAAAGCTTCTCTCAAGCCTGCGTAATAATTTTCTCACTCGTAATTATTAAATATTTATCTAAACAAAAAGTTACATAATATCAATATACGCATATTGATATTTAAAAAAAGTAATTCTAATCATATTCGTAATAGGGGTAATAGAATTTATTTGTACATAATCACAAGCATACGAGTTAATACTAATGAAAATTAAATCTTATATTTGAGGAAATAAGACACCAGTTTATAGTGCAGTATGTAAGTGTGAATGCTTAAATTTTATACGGCTCTAGAGAACGTTGATTGTATTGATTATTTTTGTTTAGATAAATATTGTTTTTATTTTTATTTGTAAATACATATATACAGTATAATAGATGAATTTACGGCTAGATAAACTAAAAGATGTCCCGGGCTGACATAAAGAAATAAAACGACATGGGGAATTCTTAAATCAGCCTGTAGACTTTATTAAGGAGTCTGTTTTAAGGCCTTGATACAAAACACTTTCTATTCAAATAACGTAAAAAATGTACAAAATTTCTTCTATGAGGTTTAATTATGAGATACTAGATTGCGCATAGCCATTTCACTACCTTCGACATTTTCTAACAGAACAAAGTTTAGCATTAGGCTTAGGTATGATTACCTCCAGACATCTCTGATAGAAGATCATTTGGAACAATCAGTATTATGCATCAGAAAGTGTTTGAACTTATATTTTAATTATTAGTTCTTATTTTTCGATTCCATGGATCAAAATTATTTTTAATTGATTTTAATTTTAGGAGAATAAAGTAGGTAATTATTTTGTATGTAAAATTAGTGCTGCATTTATGATATTTTCAAAGCAAAATTTTATTATTTTTCGATTGGTTGGTTAGGTATGTCAGAATTTTGTAAAATGAATTTTTCATTAAATATTATTGATATAAATAAAAATGTAATTATTTGTTTATTTTCCCGTTCAGCTATCAATCCTGGAAGATGACAATAAAATTTACTATTTACTTGTACCTACAAAGCTCGTTAAATTTCATGAACCAGGGACAGGACACCATCAGGGAAATCGAGAATCGGTGTTAAAATATAGCGACTGCACTACACATTTAGATCAGTATTATAATGACCGAAATTAACTATAATATTAAAGTTATTAATAATAGAGCTTATATGAATTAAGAGTTGGCGCCACTATTTATTTGTTAATTTTGAGTTTTATTTCCATAGATGTAACCCATTGTATATACCTAAATAATAATATATTGATGCACGTAGGATATAAATTCACCAAGTACTCAATTTAACTCAAAACAACACGTGTATTAACAAAAAATTATAATCCTCATAACATTTAAAAAAATTGCTGCTTAACTTTTTCTCTGGATGAGTTGATCTACTCTGTATTCTCTACTTTTTCGTTGGACGATAGATCGTTGTATGAGAAGTTGAGAAAAATAAACATTAATTATAAAAAACAATTTTATATATTTATTAGTGACTTACCTCCAACAGTCACGACGACGCGACGATGTATCAATTTGTGGATTTTAATTATCATACACATTAATGAGTGGTAACGTAAATGTATAAAATAATTATTGTTTCGTAGTGTTTTTTAGGGATTTTATGGCTTGGGCTAATATCGGCTACTTTACATACATAAATTGACGAATTAACTTCACAAAAGTCTGGCAACACTGGTTCTGTCATTGCAATTGGAATTCTATTACATTAATTTCATATTTTTGCGTCTAAAAAATAAATAAGTTTTCAAGGTTCACTCAAAATGAGATTGAATAAACTTTAATGAAGAACCACTGTGTTAATTCGTTAACGAGAATTTTGTGAAATATGGCGAGAGCAGGGAAGACTGCACAAGAGTTCATTCAGTGCTCATTTTCACCCATTGTAGCCGTATTGTGCAGTCAAAAAGTAGATAATGTGGTGGCTAAGAACAATTTATCTTTCACGGAACTATTGCAACCATTTGCATGCATGGATTGGGAAGGTAAGATGTCTAAAATACACTTCGTGAGTGTAATAGCTGTAGATCGAATCCTCACAAATTAACTGCTTTCTTATAAAAACTTAGCATAAAGGTGGCTCTCCACCGGCGGGGAGAGACGAGAATTGTAATCTCGCCGGCCTATTTCCACCAAAAATTGCCATTAATAACTCGTGCCAGCTCGCTCTGTGATAGTGAATAGTGGAGATTCAGTGCTGTTCAGTTCATCTAGTGATAAATATGCGGCTGAAGTAACATATCCATAAACATGAGCTTATCTATGAAACAGTTGTCCTCTGGTTGGTGATACAGAATATGGAGGCATCTGGTCTAATTGTTGTTCATTATGTGATTAATGAAATTGTTATTTTTTTATTGTAGTATCATTTCATAATGATTATATGTATATTACACTAATGTCTATAAATATTTGCAGTTTATTTTGGTGTATCTTCTTGCAGGTCAGTTCCGTGAGCCAGGTGGAAGTATATGTTCTGTTAAAAACTGGAAATTGGTCATAAGAGATGTGACCTGGAAACCATTACAGCCTACTGAAGCAAGGAGGCAGTTAAATAATGCAGTTTTGCATAATTACAATGAGAAGACTGTTGTTGTTGAAATCGGTAAATACACACAAGGGTATAAAGTTGAAATATTTATTTAAAAAATCATGAGAATATTATTTCCTTTTTGTTCTTACTTACCATTTGAGATAAGGCAAGCTACTATAACATTTTATATGTATTTACCTCATCATATATGTCATAACAGACCTAAGTTTAAAGACATTATAATTATAATATTATAATATATACTGTGTGATTTTTTTCAAGAGGGACTGTATAGGGAAATCTGATATCATCACAGATACATAAAAGCTGTAAGGAACCATTAAGTCTTTTTTTGTTAAAACAAATTAGAAGTAGTCATTTTTTGGTCAAGCGTGCATTGACTTTAAAAATCAATAATATTGAATTTTGGATTGACTCAGTTTCTTGTAAGAATGGCTTCGTTGTATGGGAGGAAAAAAAGTCAGGAGAGCAGAAGTATTTAATAAAATGTTTTTTCATACAAAAAACGAATAATTCATTTTTATAAAAATTGACTATGTGAAATTTGTTTTCACAAAAAGCAATTTCTCTATAGTACTTATGGTTTTGGATTTCCCCATACTGGCCCATTTAAAAATATCACTTTTAAAGGTTAGTTGGAAGAAATCTCTTTATGGGATAAGCTCGCCTTTGTACACAAATATTTAAATTGTTTCTGAAAATTTGTAAGTTACTTACAATAAAGTGTTTAAATAAATAAATCACACTGAGAACTATCATAATAATTATATTGTTGTCAATATTACAGATGGCCGTAAATTTGATATACCACAATCAACACCATGGTTTGATGCATGGAGGGAAGCATACTTAGATGTCCAGTTCCCATCAGACCATGAGTTTACTAAACATTTCCTTTCCTGCATCATAGTTGGCACAACTCATGATGACAATATAATTGATACATACAATAGTCTGAACCAGCAGTATGCTCAATTGCAGAATGTAACACCACCTAAACTACCCAAGTGGTTCAATAATGAAATATTGAAATCTTATCTTTTGCTGCATGATGTTTCTTCTGTTACCAAGGAAAAGTATGTATGATTTTTTATTTTATTTAATTAAAAGTCATGTCCTACTGTTTAAAATAGGGTTTCCTCTATGAATCTCCCCTTAGAAACCTGTAACTAAACTATCATTTGATTTAATGGTTAGCTGTATTAAAACATGAAGCCAAAACATGCACATTGTTAAAATCGTGTGCGGCTCTTTGAATATGCGGGAAGTCATTATCCCACAATAGGGCTACCAATGTGCCCCAGTCAAAAGCGTTAAAGTCAATTGGGCTTTGTAATGCCATAATAAATTATTATTTCACCTCACTAGCTCACAAAGGCTTTCTTTCTCATTAGAAACCTGCGCGCAAACGCGTTTTTTGCACGCTAGCGTGGAGAAGGTTTTCGAAATTCGAACTTGACGATGGACTGTGGTGCACGTAACTTTTTGTTTCGATGAAATAAAAAAAGATAACGCCATGTCCAACTACGCGATTTGTCGTACGTTACTTATTTATGTAATATAAATCCGTTTCTATATTTTATTCTTATTGTTGTTGACATGAAATTGACAATGATGACTAATTGTGTTTATTAAATTATTTTAATTCGTTGAAGAATTAAATTAATTTCAATAATCACACAAAATTAAAATACAAGAAAAAATAAAAATTGATGAGGTGAAAATTAAGAACGCATCTGAAGATAAACAATTTCTTTTAAATAAATAAATTATGTTTTATAGTTCAACTTTTTTCTTTCATCTACGATTTTCCTCGCTATAGTGAGGAGAAAAGTTGAGTGTTTTGCTCGGCCGCAAAGTTGTTTTGCGTCTCGTAGCTTGAAATCCTCGCTACGCTCAGAAATCTAGTTTTGTACCACTCGTTTCGTGGTTGAGTATGAAACTATGTTGTATTAGTTCTTGCTTTTATATACTATAATAATAGTAATTATCATACCCATCACTTACATAATTGAACTTAAAGGAAATAAGAGATATGGTTTTATTTCAGGGCTGATGCAGCCTTTGAAACACTGAAACAGACTTTTGGCGCATCAAACTGTTTCATGCTGAGCATCAACTCCAAAACTACAGTTGATTCTTGCTTGCCTTCTGATTATTGGACTCCATTTATTAAAAGAGCTTCTGACACGATTGTAAGTAAGTTTTCAACATATATTCTGCTCAAATAATTAATTAGTGTCTATGTCAATATACCTGAATATGGAATATACAGGGTTATTGGTAATATGCTAACAACCTTGTTTAAAAATATTAGTAACATCATAAACTGCAACTTTTGGTTCATAACTTTTTACTGCCTCTGTGGCCGAACGGTTACCATGCCGAACTGCCACGCAGAGGTCCCAGGTTCGATTCCCGGGCCGGGAGAAATAGTTGTATGGCCTACAATTATTTCTCTCGTGAGTTTGGGTGTAATTTGTGGTTGTCTATATGTGTGTCCATGGCACCCGCGACACAGGGTTTCCCTAGTGCGGGGCTATGCGTTATTTATTTATTTTACAAAACATATGCATCTGACTGGTATTTACTTTTTCTTTTGTTATTGGACAGAGTTATCACCGTTTAGAGCTATCTTTTTAAACATTTTTATTTTTGTACGTAAGAAAAATCTGATGAATTATTAAAGTAATGGAACAAATGTTCATGATAAATTTTACGAATAACTTTGCATCATAAATAAAATGGATGTTCATTCATTATTTGCGGATACCGAATTGTGTCTGTTTTATGGTTTTTTTTTGTGATTGTTCATGTAGCTGCAAAAAACTGTATGAATTCATTAAAGGGACGTCATATTATTTCTTAGGGTGGTACAAAATTTTGTGTTGTTTCTTGTTTTCAAATTTTTGTCTGTTCTATTTTCAGACTGATATATCATCATCTCTCACCAGCACACCCCTTGAGCCACAAAACACATTCCCTCCTGCAAATGTTTGTGGTCCAGGTAAAAAACTATTTTAAGGATAGAATGTTTTCTATGAGGTGTTTCAGAAATAATGGGTTTTTCAATAAGAACTTTGTTTTGTAAATCAAAATAAAACAATAAATTTAGATGACAATGATTCAAATTTTTATTGTATTAATAAAAGTAAGGTTTGGCAATTATTAATGAAAAATGATATCTGATAAATGTCCACCACGACCACAGTTACAGATGTCGATTCTTTCCATAAAGTTTTTAATCACTTTTTGAGAAAATGGTGGGTCTATTTGGTTAATCACTTCAAAAATTGTGAGTTTTAGGGCTGCAATCAATTCGATTGGCTCCGTATAGACTCTGTCTTTAACATAACCCCATAAAAAATAATCCAGCGGTGTTAAATCATATGATCGAGCTGGCTACTTAACGGCTGAATTTCGTGAAATTATTGGGAAATTTGGTTTGCAATAAATTAATTCATTGTTTCGGTGGCAATGTGACTTGTGCAGTTGGCATTGGGCCGTTTTTTTTCGAAAATTCGGCTGGAAATGCGGTAACGGTGAATGGATCACGCTATCGCGAGATGTTAACAACACAATTTTGGCCTAGCATTGATGACATGGATATCACTGACATGTGGTTTCAACAAGACAATGCTACATGTCACACAGCCAATGAGACGATCAATTTATTGCAAACCAAATTTGCTGATCGCGTAATTTCCCGAAATTCAGCTGTTAAATGGCCAGCCAGATCGTGTGATTTAACACCACTGGATTATTTTTTGTGGGGCTATCTTAAGGACAGAGTCTATACGGAGCCAATCGAATCGACTACAGCCTTAAAACTCAAAATCCGTGATGTGATAGCCGAAATAGACCCGACATTTTGCCAAAAAGTGATTAAAAATTTTGATGAAAGAATCGACTTCTGTCAGCGTGGTCGTGGTGGACATTTGCCAGATATCATTTTTCATTCATAATTGCCGAACTTTTCTCTTTGTAATACAATAAAAATTTGAATCATCTTCATCTAAATTTTTTGTTTTATTTTGTTTTAGAAAACAAAGTTCTTGTTGAAAGACCCTTTATATAAAAAATACTGTTGGTTTCCAACAGTATTTTTTTATCCTGGTTACATGGACATGATCATGAACACTCAAGAGTGGATTTTTTCTAAGTTTTCGACCTTTGTATTAATAGTAATTGTAACAAACTAGTAGAGTCATTTCACAAAAATTAATTGAATATCATGGTGGTGAAACATTCTGACATTCTATAAAAATTTAATTTTTATGTAATTAACGGGAGTAACAAAAATTACTTCTCACCTACGTAAAAAAAATTACTTTCATAAATATTTTTCATTTTATAATTTGAGATAATAAAGAACTTGTTAAAATATCATGTTTTGGCTGCCTAAATGCTTAGCTTTTAAGTATGGAAACCTACTTTTGAAACAGTCTCGAGCCTCATTTTCCCCGGGAATTTCAAAATTGCACCAAGTTTCGTATTTTCCGCGGGAATTTCGAAATCGCACCGAGTTTCGTATTTTCCCCGGGAATTTAAAAATCGCACCGAGTTTCGTATTTTCCCCGGGAATTTCAAAATCGCACCGAGATTCGTATTTTCGCCGAGACGCGGAAAAGCAGCTAGACTGAAAGCCTTTAATGTATGTACAGCGCTAAGACCACGTCAAGTTTAACATTTAAGATTTGAATTCAGCCTTATGCTGCTATAATAGCAATAATAAGTCGGTTTATTTTCTCTCCTTGAAGCACTATACATAAAAAACAAAAAGAAAGAATTATATTGTGGGAGACTGGCGCCTAAACTAGACGTATTTCAGGTCTATGCCATTAGAATGTCCAGAGTATCAAGCTTGGAATGCTAGAACTGTATAATGTTGAATTCCTTATTTTCTGTATAGGAGCAGATCCAAACACATTGTCCGTGTCAATAAATCCAGAGACGATTCATCCATTGACAGCTGATAATGATATATATGATAATGCTAACAGTTTACAGGTAATTTGAATTGTAATAAACATCATCATCAATATTTATATACTGAGGTTTTATTTTCTTTTTCTATTTCCAGACGCATTCTTTCTCTGGCAGCTCTGAAAGCGTAAGCGTATCAGGCAAAGCTTTGGATTTCTTAACCGAAATCCATGGAGCAGCATTAAATGCTAGTGATATTGAAGAAATAAAAAGATTTATGCAAGAATATGCTTCTAAAGCTTTGTTACCACATGTGGAAAAACTAATCGCCCAGCTTTCTGAAGGCGTAAGTCATTGTTTAAATAGAAATAGATATAAAATAGATATTAATGATATGTACATTTAAAGACGATATTAATTATAGACTACTCGCTATTGACACCTCTATTGATCATAAACGTTATTGCTAAAGCACATCATATATCCATCATTCTTTTCGTGATATATCCATACCGATAAGCCGATCGTCTTCACCTACTTGGAATGGACCTGTCGTCTAATCTGAACTTCGGCACATACCGACTCACCCGGAGAACAGAGTCCGATGTGATTATACAGCGAAAAGACGATAAATACATAATTTCGTAATTCAACTTAAGGCCTATCTAAAGAAGAAATTCAGAATTTTTATATGTTATTTCGTCGTTATTTCGTAAAATCGAACAACGGTCGATCTGTTATCCACAGCGAAGAACAACGATAGAAGTGTACAGTGTCCTGAGAATAAGCAGTGTTGCACATAGGTCTTTGTTCTACGGATGAGTCGTACATTTAATCTGTGGTCAAAAATGCAGCCTGGAAGCTTGGCATCCTTTCCAAGGTGAGGCGTTACTTCACACCGAGACAGTTGCTTCAGCTGTACCAAGCACAAGCCCGGTCGTGTATGGAGTACTGCTGCCACTTATGGGACGGCTCTGCTAAATACCAACTGGCACCTTATATTCAATAGACAAGTGTGCTAAGAGGCTTATAGGTGACTCGAAATTAGTAGAGGCGAAACTGCAGAGCCTTGAACACCGCCGTAAACTTGCCAGCTTATTGGCATTCTACAGGATACATCACGGAGAGTGTGCGATGGAATTGCATAATTTGATTCCGCCTTCCTCTTTCCGGGGGACTAGACGTGGGCTGGGGTTCCACCATATGTTGTGGATATACCCCGGATTAGCACAAAGCGTTTCGCTTCCCCATTTGTATGGGGAGCGCCTAGGGCACTCCCTGCCTTCAGACTAGTTCCCCGAACGCTATAACTTGGACCTTTTCAAGACGAGAGTGAATAGGCGTTATTTAGGTGTGCATACTACATCGTCGGCCTCATCGTCACTTTCCATCAGGTGAGATGGAGGTCAAATGCGCACTTATTTTTTATAAAAAAAAAACATAAAAACAATTATTATTACATTGTAAACTAGACCTGGATCGATCGAACACATATGATGACCCGGGTAGATCTTGACCCATGCGTAATGTGATCGGGTTAAATGATTCGATTATCGATTCTTTAACGGGTCACTCGTCACTCACGATACTTCCATATTGCGTTTTTAAGTGTCAAATGATACAATTAGCTTTTATTCTTTCTTGCTAATAGGTAATGTATAAAATTTTTAAATGCATCATTGATAAACCACACTTAGGACACTAAGGGTCGTATTCTAGAACTCTACTCAATGCTCAAGTTAGGATTTGAGTATGGTTTAAAGCACTTGATATCATACTCAAGTCCCTGCCATCAGGGTCGTATTTCCAGTGCTTGTGTTGCCAGTGCAATCCTGACTTGAGCATTGAATAGAGTTCTAGAATACGACCCTAAGGGTCGTAATCCAGAACTCTACTCAATACTCAAGTCAGGACATGAGTATTGCAGTGAGCCCTGAAAATTATACTCAAGTCCTTGCCATTAGGGTCGTATTTCCAGTGCTTCAAATCATACTCAAGTCTGCTCAAATCCTGACTTGAGCGTTGAGTAGAGTTCTGGAATACGACCCTAAGGTTTCTTTCTAGAAAGTAACTCCTACAAAACAAAAATACAACAGAAAACTCGTGAGCATTGAAAATTACTAATTTATAATTCGTTAATATTAGCTAGAGCACTCATGAATAATCACAACACATTGAAAAACTAATTAAACTTACCATGTAATGGACACAACGCTACAGAGCAATTAGGATGAATGATTGATTGACTCATTGGCCAGTCGATTGAATTTTTGGTTCGATCGAACATTCGTTCGACCCAAACAAATAGAGTGAGAAGGCGAACCGGGTGTGGGTGGGGACTTCACGTAAGAGTGAACGAAACAACAATAATGTTGTCAGTTCCAGACAGTGTTATGTGAATTGTTGAAAAATCTCTAAAATTATATGCAGAAACTAAAATGATTGGGTTATTTACAGGCCGGGTTGTTGTGTCACAGGTCCTTGATACGATCGACACACGTCTATTGTAAATATTTTATATCACTAGTTTCAAATTTTTTACCACCACGGTATGATTTTTTCCATTTTTCTCCACGGGTTGATGGGACAACGGCATTTGGCAGCTTTAAGACATGTTTTTTCTTATAGCTTTTAACCATAGAGTGTGGAACTATTCCGAAATATTTTTGGTAATAAGGAAAATTCACCCCGTGCATGGCAAGAAATCTGTAACTATAAATAATTTAGTAAAAAACACGAGATTTAGAATCTGTATTTTATGTTAATATAAAGTATACTAAATAAATAAAGTCGATGCTATTGCGTAGTAACATTCGCCGAACTGCATACGTGATAAATGTAATGTTACAAAAAGGAACATGTAATCATTTTGTTTGTAGGTGGCCACGAAGAAAGGCGTCAGTAGATCCCTCATATCAGCTACTAAGAGATGGTTTAACACAGGCAAAACTGGAAATACTACAGTCAACAACACTGTTATGTATGTAGCCATAATAATTATTTAATAAAAAAAATGAAATAAATTATTGATATCGATCAATTTTTTCCGTATACAAATCGTTGTATACGGAAAAAACAGACACTAATCCGCCGTACAGGGTGTAAGTTTCATTGGCACTGAAGGTTACCTAAAAACAAATGAACGCTCACTTTAAATTAGATGGTTTGATCATAGAGTGACCCTTGTTTTGTTATAAATTATAATAATCGTAATAATAAAACATTTGCCATGGAACTATCACGTAATGGAACGACGGCATAAACAAGTTGCCTCTGTACCATCAATGGAAATGTCTGAGGGTACTACGGTAAAAAAAGGAAATTAATAAACGTTAGACAACATCACACACGTTGCTCCGATCCCAAAGTAAGTAACTAAAGCACTCGTTTTATGGAAATCAGACACAAGGACGTTACCACAAACACCTAGAGTAACAATTTAATAAATAACAGTACAAAAATTTGTACATTGACCCGGCCGGGAATCGAACCCGGGACCACAGAGATGGCGATACCAAGAAAACCGGTGTGCAAGCCACTCGAACACGGAAGTCCAGTTATGCTACTTTTTATACATATATGTATACGTAAATCAAATCTGTTATTAAGAGATGGATTAACACAGGCAAAACTGGAAATACTACAGTCCACAACAATGTTATATAATATATGTATGTAGCCCATTGACTTACAAATAAATGGACGACGGGTCTAATACAAAAACTACGAAAAAAATGTCCCAAGTAAACCTATTCGAAATTTAAATTGTTATGTCATCGCAGTATCGCGCTGTCCGTAGAACAAATGAAGACTAAAGCGGAGTGTCGCGCTCTGTATACGATTTTAGCGCCTTACAAGTGCGGACACTTTTTAGCGCGGACCCGACGTCCATATAATTGTAAGTCAATGATGTAGCCTTAATAAATTATAAAATAGGTAGAAAGGGGACGTAATGTGTTTGTCACTTTCGGTCATGTTATTGCTTCCATAAGGTTGACTCTTTCTATTTCAGTACTGAAATAATGTGTCTTTAAACTTAAACAATCTTTATTTCTTATGTAAGGAAAGTATACTTAAAACAAAAAAAACTTGAAAGTACTTTTTTTTCGGGACGAACAAGTCGTGTGCCTGATGGTGAGCTACACGCCTGTCTAAAACAGTTGCAGTGCCGCTCAGAGCTTTAAATCACAAGGACTGCCACTGCGCCTGTGACGCATAAGTTGACAAATCCCATGTGCCTGTAATTTCACCAACACCCTTACCCTCCATAACCGGAACACAGTAATGCTGATATTACTGTTAGGCAGCAGAAATAGGTAAGGTGACAGTACTTCCTTGGATGAATTCTTCCTCAAAGAGCTCTACTGCTACTAAATTTCTTTACGTTACCATGTCTTCTATTTTGTAGTTATTCAAGCGACTGTCCGGAACTACAGCTGCGTCGCCTCGGCGACCTCTGGTTCATGTGCGGTCAATGGCTCCGGGCTTTTGACACTTACCACACTGCAAAGCGAGAGTTCTACGCGGACAGCGCTTGGTTGTGCTACGCGGGCGCACTTGAGATGGCAGCTATTAGTGCATTCATGGCCGGTGAAGCTACTCGTAAGACACACGGTTACATGGAAGAAAGTATCGTCACTTATTTGAATACTTGCAGGTTAGTATATGAAAAAGTTTCGTTGACATAGCGTGTATTTAGCAGATTGAGCAATGCAGATAGAATTAGTAAAACAGTGTAGGAAGAACAATTTTGAACTTATTTCTCTTTTCTTTGGAATACTGTATAAAATCTTAGATGCCTGGCGTTGTAAAATCATGCGGGTTTCTTGATAGTTCCTTCCTCGAACTTGCAAGATGTGGAATGACATGCGCTATGACATGGGATTCTTCAAAAAGCGTCTTTACAGGGCTCTCAAAGGTTTGCAACGCATAGGCTGTTCATCTGATGTTGCAAATGTTCATGGGTGACAATGACCACCTTACCACTTAATGGGATTAAGTGGCTCGTCTGCTCGTTTGCCTCTTTCTTTACATAAAAAAAATTACAAGATTAATTGTGCTGCATATTTATATTTCTTGTTTTAGAATGGTACAATACGCCGTACGAGCCACATTACTCTCGGTGCTTTGTTTAAAAAGCTCAGGGTTACATGGAGAGGCAGCCAAACAACTAATTCGCATGACATCTGAAGACAGTGACTTGAGAAGTGCTATGTTACTGGAACAGGCTGCCTTATGTTTCCTCTCCGGCCCTGGACATAAGGCTATGTGTCGAAAGTACGCATTTCACATGGTGCTGGCTGGTCATAGATTCTCGAAAGCCGGTCAAAAGAAACATGCATACAGATGTTACAAACAGGCTTACGAGGTACATATTTTAGATTGTTTAGCCCTGTGTGTGTATGCGTGTGTATTTCGCGAACATCAAATTTTGCGAAGAAACATTGTATAAATAAATAATAAAAATAAATAACGCACGTACTCATAACCCCGTAATAGGGAAACCCTGTGTCGCGGGTGCCATGGACACACACATAGACAACGACAAATCACACCCAAAGTCACGAGAGAAATAAATGTAGACTAAATAAATATTTCTCCGATCGAATCGAACCCGGGCCTTCTGCGTACCAGACCAGCATATAGGCAGTTGTGCAAGTGTACTTTAACTTATACAGTGTGTTGATTTCCAATCTCGCCATATCTAAGAAATTAATAATAGAAATAATGCTAAATCATCTAAAAATATGAAGAAAAATGTTCTGTTCAATATTCTGGCTAATTGTAGGTAAAGTTTTGTAAAATTGTGCCCAAGTGTATTCACCGCAGAGGACAGTGACCCCGCCACTTGCTTCAGTGAGGGATACGTAATCTTTCTCGATCGCTTATTTACCTATTTTTTAAATTATGTTTATGTACTAGTATTGTTATAGTTTACAAATTATTTACATTAGTTAGAAAAGTTGACTGAAAAAAGATTTTTTGTAACTTAGATTTGGTACTTACCAACTTTAAGTTACATGAAAGTATTGCTAGAAGTACCTAGCTCCACAGCTGGTGATAGATATACTAGATAGAGAGACAGTTGGGTTTCGCTTCAACTTAGCACATTTTTCACAACATCATGCCATAAGAACGCACTTGATGGTAATGCAGGGTCTGGTGAACCTGGTAGCGGTTTTTTTTGTACTAACTCTTGTTTACATATCAAACCATGTTGCATTTCGTGAGAAACTAGAACGTATGCGTGATGTCAGCGGAACGTACACACAATACGCAAGATCGACTGATGATCTACCAATCACCCGCTCGATACGATACTCCCCCCTGTCCCTACCCGTACCCTACCACCAAATAGATCTAAAATGCATATTTTCTGCGCATAGGTTATTGTTCAAATGGTTGCCGGTACCTGTGGCACGTGTAGTGCAAGTCAATGACCTTTGGGTCAAGCATGGTTACCGCAATTAAATAAAAAAATGAGAATTTAGGATTATTTTTTTCGATTTATTTTTTTAGTGATTTGGGTTCAGTTTCGGATTTATAATGACCTCTGTAAATATGGCGAGAATGTAAATCAACACATTGTATACTGGTTATATTTAGATTTATTTGCAGAACATTATGAATACTCGCTTTTGTGACGATATAAAAAGATTTTTGACAGTTACGAAGTTATGATAAAACAAACATAACATCTTTTTTTTATTTTAGAGAAAAAATATTAGGTAATTTCTAAACACTTACGTTTTTGTTTGTGTTAAATTTTATTGACAGTTACGAAGTGGTATCTTTTGTATTGTTCTTTATTTTGATTTTGAAAATAGATGCTGCCCAAGGGAGGCCTTTGCCCAGAAAATGGGTTTATAAAAACAAAATCGAAGGCCTTCAATTTGTTATAACATTATCGAAGATTAGATTAAAATTATATTATATCAAAACATACTTTTTTTCAACTAAATCGCGAATCTGTTTAAATCTATGTAATCCGGATTCGCTGCGAAATCCGTTTTCGAAATCCGGATTTCAAATATTATACAGATGCATTCCCTAATTATAATGTGTATTGGGCGTTTACGTCATCCCAGGAAATATAGAGTCTGACTTAGAATAATAACGCATAGGAACCTACTCCGCACACGATAAGTGAGGCAAATTGAAGCGCGCCCAAAGGGCCTACACGAGCGGGCGGGCCTTCAGTGCTCAAGGTCAACTTGCACCGCGAACAGCTCAAGAATTTTAGCTAAAAATGACGAAATGTGCGATAAATGAGTGTAAAAATACGTCAGACAAACATAAAATAGATACTAACATCACATTCCACAAGGAAGTAACGCGTTTCAACTTGTATTTTTATATAAATATTCACTAAAACCGAAAATTAACCTACTACTAAAACTAGCCTACATGAATTTGATTTTTGCCTCACTTGTGACAGTTCGTTTGATATGAAACTATCATTCTATGCGTTATTATTCTAAGGAGTCTGAATCACTTCACATATTATGTACATGTTAACGTACACCGCTTTAGGAGATTAAAGTTATAGATTGGCTATATGCTCAACTGTGGCTAGGTGTACGCCGAGAGCGGTTGGCGACTAGCAACTGACCACGTGCAGTTCGCACTAGGCCGGCTGGCAGGCGCGCTGCGGTTAGCACGCGAGGCCGTGTGCTGGCTGCGCGCGCCACTGGCGCCTCACTCGCTGCAGCCCGCGCCGCAGCAGACCGCCTTCCTGCACGAGTACATGCTCGCGCACCAGGTACAGAGGCCCTTGAATTACCACATGCAGTTTAGGGCACAGAATAATAAATACAGTAGAAGTGGTTAGTTACTAGTCTGAGTTAGTGGTTAGTCTGACGCGTGCCAACTATAGGTCTCGAAAGACTTACCTGAGCTCAGTCCGCCATTTTCACTTTGTATAGTATGGTTGTCCTTCTTTCGTACAAATTTTCTAAGATCCTAGAAAAATGCCTTATTGTGATGTTTTGGAGTGCAAAAATGGTAGCCACTCCAAATATATTTCTCGTGGCGGTATTTCATAACATCGGAAAGTCCTATTTTAATACATTTCAAATTTTCTGTTTATCGAAATATTTATTGTTACAAGAAACAAAAGTAAAGCTTATGCAATATGCTACGCTTCTTGTTTGGAGAACTAAATTAATAAACTCCAATTCGTCGTAGTTCAGCATTTAACCGCTAGATGACAGAATGTTGCAATTTCAATATAATATCAAAACGTCGTAACTTGTAATAATAGATATTGATGGTATTGAACTTTCAAAGATATGCCAACGAGGTAAAGTTTAAATTATATTAACAATCCAGAATTTGCTGTCTTTCTAAATTTGAAACTACGACCAATATCAAGATTTTGTAATGTTTCAAATTAAGAATGTTCGCCAAAACTCATTTGGCGGCATCAGTTCTGATAGTAATCGAGGCTTAAGGCCAGGGTTGCCAATTCCCCAAATTGCGGGGAAATTCAACTAGATTGGGGATTTTGTGGAGATTGGTGATATGTGGGGAAATGTGGGGATTATAACATTTTATGATTTTGTTTAATTTATCGATTGCTTGCATCTATCGATGCATCGCTAGTTTGATCGTTATTGTTAGAAACATTGTGATGAACTATATCAATGTGTTTTTCAATATCGCACATCCCTCGCATTGTTAACAAGCAGCTTAAACAGAATTATTATCAGATCGTTTTGGTTCTGAATTGTAAAATGGGAAATATTGAAGTGCATATCAGAAAACTCAATACATATAAAATTATGTTCATAATTCAAATAACTTGCACATCTAAAAAAATATTTCACTACAAATGGAACAACTGTCTAACAAAACTAGTATCAAAAATAATTTAAAAACATGTATCAAAACTAGACCTCTGCTAATTTCTCAGTGTACAACGAAAGTGTTCATTTATTTTCAAAAATATGGTTTACATAACAAAAATACTTGAACAAAAGCGAAATCAGCTATTGATAAACAAAGCCGAGCAGTTGGTATTTCCACACCACAACTTACCACTCGGCACTCGTCAACTTTAAATATTAAATATAGGTTGAAACTGAATTTACTCATTGATTATTTCTACATTAACCATAGTGTCACCAAATGTGCAACAAAATAATTAAGTTACTTAATTTTGTAAAGCAAAGAAAAAGATTTTTTTAAACGTTTGATTAATGTAAATATTGTGTATTATATTCATTAAAATAAATAAACGGTTTTAGGTCATCTAATTTTATAATTTGCATTACATTTTACTTTCTGTTTACATTCACAGCAAACGTAATAGATGGTTACATTTTGAGTTTCTTAATTCTTTATTATAATTATTTTTAAGAGATGTTTTTGTAATAAATAATGAAAACTCGAGATGTGGGGAATTTGTGGGGAATATGAACTTTATTCTCCCCAAATTTGGAGATTGTAACCGTGATTTTTGGAGATTTTGAACGCTGCTTAAGGCGCTTCCATTATTTTTTTCTTCCGTGGAAGGCAGAGCACATTTAGTTGATCAATCTATATTTTATGCTATTTCAACATAAATACGGTATAAATTTCATTGCTCTGAGTCCGACCTCGGAGTATCACATCTCGTTTCTCTCTGAGGTATTGAAGAGCACGCTAGAGGATACCGTGGCGGGAGGCATCGGTTTTGCGACGGGAATTCACCTGTATGCGCCGGAGTCCTATTTGATTCTTTTTTTGCGCTTAGTGGTAAGCGACACGCCTGCCCATAACAGTTGCAGTGCCCCTCAGAGTTTTGAATCGCAAAGGTTTGCGAGGCAATGTATTATTCCCGTCAACCTGAGACATAAGTTGACAAGTCCCATGTGCCTGTAATTTCACAAGAATTTCTGCTTGACTGCGCCAGAATTAAATCCGAACGACTGGTGTCATGTCGGTGGATGCCGCGATATTCCAGTGAACCCTGTGGTACGCTGGCGGATCGTCAGGGTATCCCTCATCAGTTTGCGCTGGCGGGCATGAGATCCTCTTCGATACTCTCCCCTGCCGTCCGTTGCTTTGCGCTGACCCTTACGGTTTCTTTTATTTCTACGTTTTAACGAGAACGTCTTATGGCGTGTATATAAGACCAACACGAAAATTTGTGTAGAAACTTTAGTAGTAATTTTAATTACTATTATTACGAAGAATATATAGGTCTAAGAAGAACGCTCGTTTTATTGTAAAGTTTAAATTAATTTCTATTTCTAAGAAAACATAGCGTCATTATTATAATATTGTATAAAACAGTACTAAACTGATAAAATTATAGAAATAATTAAAATTTTGTTATTTACAGCAATGGTTAGAAGGCGCAGAGGACTACAAAGATCGGCTACCCGCATTACCATTACCCTTGTTAGAAACCGAAGCTACCACAGTACTTTGCATTGGTCCCGCGCCTCTATCGTCTCCAAGCCGCGTTCCAGCCACGTCGCTTAGCCTTAACGACGAAGCGCGACCGCATGAAGATCAGTACTGGCATAAGTTGGAAGAAATGCTCTTACAAGTCGCACAAGGCAGCGTTCCCATGATATTTAAACCAACAATCGATTTGTATACGGAAAAAACTGATACTAACCCAATTGTTCCACAGGGTGGTAAGTTTTTGATTGAAACTGAAGTTGACCTAAAACAACTGAAAGCTCACTTTAAAGAAAAAAATTAAAATTATAAAGTTTTGAGGACTTAAAATAAATGGTTTGACCGTATTACGCGGAGTGACCCTCGTCTTGCTATTCTAGTTGTTTATAAATAACTACTTTTGTATCATAGTATAATAAGACAAGAATGGTAACTCTACATAAACGTAGCAGCGTAGCTTGTATGTGTACATGCCCGCCTCACGCTGTGTACGTACACACACATTTGCATAATCTCGCGGTGCACTCACGTTGCATGGCGCGGAGCATCGAGTATATAACCAGAAACAGACACGAAATGTCATTTAATTTGTTTGAAAACTATTCTGCTATATCATTACTGTGACAACTGCGCTCCGATTGGCTAGCCCGAGTTCGAAACAATTGACGGGTGTCGTCAACTGTTTCACTTCAAATCGACCAGTTAACTTGAGCTTTGCTATAATGGACGAAAATTGCAAAATTACATATTTAATATTTAATTACCGATGAAATGTGATTCCGTTTGTTTTGTAACTAAATGTTTAGCTGTTTTTCCCACACCACCGATTAGAACAACATGGCATTGTTAGAGATATTATCTTTATTACAATATATACAGAATATTTTTTGGAATATACGGAGACGTACACACAGGTCAGTAGTTGGCCTGTCTATATTTCAGTGCAAACGAGAGTTGATATTTATAAGAGCTGTATCGCTAATGTGTTTTCTTTTGTTTGTAGTTTTTTTTTGTTTAATTTATATAAAGTTTATTTAAATTTTAATTGTGTTTAATTTCGTCTCTTTTTCTGGTTATATACTCGATGGCGCGGAGAATGAAAATGAATGCGGTTGCGCCGCGGAGATTCTCCCCCGGGAGTACTTCCATTCATTCGCCTGACTGGCGTGTTATATTGACTAGATAACCAAACAATACCGATTATTATTTTGGGCAATTCATTTTAATGTGAATATTTGACCTATTATTTCTTTTTCAAAAATGGGGTCTGAATACCAAGTAGAAAAAATTTGGCTACTGATAAAAAAGTCGCTCTGTAAAATTGAAGCGGTCGCTAGGTGTTTAAAAATAACATCAAATACTTTGTGGTGGTTTGAAGGAGATTGTCTCAAATTCAGAATAGTTCAGCGTTTTATTTTTCTATTTCTTAAACATACGCCGTAATCAAGGTACCTATCCGCGATAGTGGTATAAAAATATCAATATGTATGTACTTACCTACTGCATTTAACCAATGTTATTTCAATATAACACTAGAATGCTGTGATGACTACCTTATTTTTTTCAAATTATGTAACAACCTGTAGGTCCAACTGAAATAATAAAGGTTACAACCCTACGCTCCGAACGAAGCGTATGCATAAAACAGACGGGAGTTGCCCTACTTGCTCTTATTATACTATGTTCATACTTATATCCCGTTGTATAATTAGAAATATCTTACTGTATGCATAATATTTCTGTTTCAGAACCTATACAAGTATCGATAACGTTACGAAATCCCCTAAAGATTTCTCTAGTCCTAAAAGATGTAGAGTTGCTATGGAAATTTGTGTCTAGTGCAGACGATCCTGAAGCTCCAAAAGAGATTCTAAATAATGAACCAACGGTCGCTACTGGGAATGTTCTAGATACTAATGTTATTTATGGACAGAAGATCAAATCTGTTCTATTGGAAGGGGACTGTAAAAAAGTGGTTACTTTCTCGTTGACTCCGTTACGTGTTGGGCAGTTGTGCGTGCACGCATTGGCGTACAAGTAAGTGCTTTATTCATTGATAACTATACAGGGTTGTGACGATGCGACCTGCTCCATCGTCATCACCCTTTACTCTCTTTCTTCGCCACCTAGTTTTGAAATTTCGAATCGTTCTTAACTTCCTTTTCTTCGCCACTCTTACTTTCTCTCTCTCTTTTTCTTCTTTCCGTCGCCACTCTACTAAATTTCCGAAGCGAGCACACGTACTTGCCTTCATATAAAATTCTGACCAATTATACCATTGAAAATCATGTAACCCTTCATGTATCTCTTCTAGAGATAAGCTCACCTTTGTATATGTCCTTTATAACTTGTGTTTCATGTATCTTTTCTTTGTGCAATAAAGAGTTATTATTATAACCTAACTACTTATAAAACATCAATATTTGTACGAATACGGGCCCTTTTGGGGTAAGTTTGCTTTCGTTAAATGTTAATCCGTTGTAAGGATGTGTTTTATACCATTGTACCTGTTTTTATATCGTTGTTTTATTTTGTTACAGCTTTTAAGCTTTTACTTTACCTGTTCTTTTCCCCTCCTGTACCTTCTCTTCTATTAAATTACGCGAGGCCCGCGTGATCGGTTATTTGTAAAATACTAACAGCCTCACAGGACCACATTACTAACATCATAAACAACAACTTTTGTTTCATGACTTTTAATTATTCATAGAGTTTTACTTTCACACAAAAATAAAAATATTGAAATAGATTGCTCTAAACGATGACACTAAGTCAGCGCGGTAACATAAGAAAGCACTAGTGTAAAAATACCAGTCCGATGCAAAACGCAGGAGTAGAGGTCGTCGGGGAAGACTCTTGCACGTTTAAATTTACTATCGGATACTGATCTAAAATGTGTCAGACAGTACAACAAAAATTTAAAAAGTTTATTTTTGGTAAATTTATTATGTTGTGAAAAGTAATGGAATAAAATTTGTTGTTTATGATGTAAGTAACACAGCCCTGCGATGTTATTAGTTTTATAAATAACCCTGTATACGGAAAGTTATAAAGCTTTCCTTTGTCCTTTTCTTGCTGATGATGTCTTCAGCACGTAGTCTCTTATAATTTTCGGATTAAATGGTGCAAATAATGCGTGGTTACCTTTCAACTTTCTTGATTAGCCATGTTCATGTATGTAACTATCGGCCCTATTATGATGTAAATTAATTGTGCGACATACTTTTCTATCAGACCAGCCTTTAATTGATGAAGATAAATTTATTTCATTATAATTTAATCTAAATACACGTATAACAAATGTAAAGTACCATAAACAATAAAAAAGGAACCTTAATTATTATTGTGCAATAGCTATGCAACTAAATATTTAATTTATATATTATGCCTAAAATAACTAAATGGGTACCTATATTTTAGACATATTGTTTGTGCATACTTTCTTTTCTTTCTTTCTTTACTTTTCTTTATATTAGTGCTTAATAATAGAATAGTTTTATTTCTTTAATAATAAATTTGCGTATCAATTCTTCTAATATACATCTTGTAACTTTAGTTTACTTTGTTAGATTTACTGTCATTGTCATAAACTTTCTGTACAAACGGCTTATTATGCATCTAAATGAGCAATAAACATTGTACAAACTCACCAATTGTAGTGCCGACCAGTGTACTCCTAGCAGACTTAAGTAGCAGTAGAGCTCCTTGTGAAAGAGTTCGTCCACGGAAGTACTGCCACCATACCTATTTCTGCTGCCCAGCTGTAATATGAGCATTACTGCGTTTCGATTTTGCAGGGTAAGAATGCAGGTTAGATTATAGGCACGTGGCACTTGTCAACTTATGTTTTAAGGTGACGGATGCAGCGGCAGTGCCCCTCAGATCTTTGTGATTTAAAGTTTGGAGTGGCAACGCAGTTGTTATGGTGGCGTGTCGCTTACTACCAGGCGTACGACTTGTTCGTCCCATCACTTGGTGTCATAGAAACAAAGACTCCTGACATCTCACCTTCAGAATATATCACGCCAGAACTGCCGGCCTAGTTCCCTTCTTTTGAACATCATAATAGATTAAATTTGTTAATGCTGATATTACAAAACTCATACTAAACCGCGATTTAATTCGCGACAGTAACACAATTCTTTATGTGTTCCTGGTTGATATTCTGGCACGGATTTTATTGTGAGGACGACCGATTTTCACATAATATTGCGACAATTTTGCAGGTTGTTCAACGTCGGGGAAAGGGACAACGAAACTGGAAACGTAATGATATCAGGAAAGTTAGACCTCCTGTCTGGCGTTAACAACGCGGACAAACGATTGCAAATATCAGTTATATCACATGCTCCGTGTTTACAGGTAATAAAGAATCATTACATAACGTTTCGACTAGCAATTTTGAACTTTTGAATACAAATAACCTCTCACGTTTTAAAATATGTTCTCACATTTTAAAATATCATCTCACGTTTTAAAACAACCTCTCACGGTTTATTTAGTTTGATGTTTGCTACGAATTTGAAATTTTATTACTCTTAGATGACATTTTCTGAGACCGACCCCGAGGTACTAAGTGGCGAAATGCGAACAATCGACGTCGAGTTCCGCAATGTAGGCCCAATCGACATGAGAAACGTGTACGTCGCAGTGTCGCACCCCGACTGCGTCAGTCTTGTCACCGATCAGGCGCCTGATGACTTTAAAGCCTTATACGAGGAGAAATTTCGGGAACCGCTCACTTACGCCGGTAAGATATTTGTTATACTACCGTTTCTTTTGTAAACAGACTTCACGGAGAGGAAATAAGGATACAATTGAGAGACTTCTTAGATAAGTTTATCAGACGCTTAAGAAAACTGTGATCTTGGCATAGCGATCTCATGGTGTTGAGTTAATATGCGCGGTACAACTTATAAAGGTATGTCGAGATCTGATGAGGGTGGGTTGCAGATGAGCGTGCGGGCCGCGCGGTTGCCTGGCGAACACTAGCCGCCCGCCACGCGGTAATGGCGGCGACGGCTGTGCCCAGCGGCGGACATGCTCGCGCGCAACTACTGTTGCGCCCGCGCCTGTTCGCGCCACGTCTCTGCCTTCTTGTCTACTACGAGACGGGTGCCCCCGCGCGACCATACCGACTTCTTCGCCACGTCTTCCACTTCAAAGTTACGGTGAGTTAATTATGTTGCTAAGATACAACCGCCTGAGCTGGGAAAATATTTGTATGGTCTACATTTATTTCTTTCTTTCTAGTTTGGATGTAATTTGTGGTTGTCTATGTGTGTGTCCATGGCACCCGCGCCACAGGGTTTCCCTAGTGCGGGGCTATGAGTGTGTACGTTATTATTATTATATCAATGGACGTAAACGTAATGTAAAACGTAAACGTTTGTTTGCTGACTTCTAGCACTGATTGAGTTTTATATCTCATTATTTCTGTCCGTCAAAAAACGTAAAAAACCATAATATGACTAACAAAATTCTTTTTTTTCGTGGTGTAATGATTGTACTTATTGATAGCAAGTTCGAATAAACACAAAGAAAAAGTCCTTCGATCTGAGTGCATATGAACCAGCGTTTGTTGTCTCAACGTGACAACCGCTCTGCCTACTCAGTTGTCAATAATAATAACAAAGTAGTGGAGTATTTTTATATAAAAAATAATATCATAATAAACTTAGTTTTGTTTGAAGAAAATTTAGTTGTGGTGTGAAAGGTTTATTGAATTATTACATTCCAGGAAGCTGTTGAGGTCTCGATTACACCGAGAAGAAGTCTTCGTACTGTCGAAAATATTACAAGAGAAAACTTAAACTTGGCTGTGGAAATTAAGAACGTTTTCAACGATACAGATGAGGATGTCTCAATTGAAATCTTGGAAGCGTCCTTGCTCAGCAGACAGTGGCAACTTACGGATCTCACTGCAGCCAGGAATAAAGATGATCATCTGATGTCGCACGAAAGGCTACATCTAATATTTAAAGGTTTGCGAATTTTGGAAACATTACCCGAGGGCAAAATTGACTATTCACGGTTGAAAGTATCAAGTAGCCCTGCAGCAAATGATGATATTAATGTTACACCTTATTCCAAATTTATAGTGGAGTACAAGTCTTCACTAACCGACCTTCCAGAACCGCTAGCGAAGGATAAGAAGAATAGCGGTTTGATTCAATCGATGTTTGTGCTGAGATGGAAAGCACACTATAAATCAAAAGGGAAAACTACAATCGGTCAACATTGCCTTTGGTTGAATTGCTTTAATAAAGTAGAATCGCGAGAGAGACATCATATGCCCATAGATATACCTACTTTGCAATTAGAAGACTACGACAGCAAAGTAGAGTTGAACGAAACGAAGAAGAAAAATAAAGATAACGTGATCACGTTTAGATTAGAACACTCGAACAACATTATACATAATTTCAATCAAAGAAAGTTGTGCCTGGTACCTATTACGATAAATATCGTAAATTGCAACGGAGTTCCTGTGCAAGTGTTTATCGACATGACGAAGCAACAAAACAGGTAAAGTGGTAATGGATTCATTTTTATTTCATGAACACTTAATTCACTTTCCCTCATTATAAGGTTCTTAGGAATATTTAACAGAAGGTGATCGGATATTTTCCGGCAGCATTAAAGATATTTTAGAAGTTTATAATAGCAACTAATTTAAAGTTTAAAGATTCGCAGCTAAATATTTTCATGGATCAGAATTAAAATATTATTAATGAAGCAAACTCCCATGCTTAATAAATGGAATATATTTTGAAAGGGTATTCACAAAAGATAATAAATATATTGAGATTAGCATAAACAAAGAGAATAATGGAAATGAGAAAGTGAAATGAGGGTAAATGAAATTTTGCAAGTAGTGAAAAATATGAGAACAGGAAACAGAGTAGGTTGTGATGACATCTATAGAAATACTAAAAGCAAATTTGTGAGTTGTAAAAACAAAAGTGTTTTAAATATGTACTGAAGGAAAGGCGTAGTGCCAGCGTATCGGTGCCAAGTCGTGTTTGTACAAAGCCGTTTGATTCAAGTATTGAATCTGTTAACAATTATTGCAGTACTTACGTTACAGTACACGAGGCATACACGGAATTCCTACAAACGTGCATTATAAGTGTGAGGTAGAATGTGTCCCGTTTTCGTGATTGGTCGGACTTGTTCATGAACAATAGATGGCTCAGTGAAATACCAACTAAAGGCTCTTGATTCGGTTGAACGCAGAAGTAGAAGACTTATTTGCGACGATAAGCTCGAGTCTAAACTTCATAGTTTAGACCGTGGTCGCAAAGTTTGTCGCATGTCAGTTTTCTACAGAAAATTGACATGCAATTCGGTGAGCGAGCTTACGAGCTGTACCAGTTCATTCCGCTCTCCCTCTTCTATCGTCTGACGGGATATCATCTTTAATTGGTGATGTTCCTTTCAGACGAACTAAGCACTTTTTGTCATCGTTTAAAGCGTCTGTGTTTCCGAGCATATACGACCCGAATATATTTTAAGGTACGATTGAATAGGCGTCTTCTGCTCGTTCCACCATCTTTGCTCCAGGGCTAGGCAGTGGTCTAAAGTAAGTCTACTTATTAAACAATCATTCCTATAAATGTTAGGTATGACAGAACGAGCATGAAAGTAGGGTAAATGCTGTAGAAGTGAAAGCATTGTGCAGTAAACTCTTAGAGAAAGAAAGAGTGTAATAAGAAATTGTTGTGGTGTAAAAGATTATGTTGTAACTAGGATAAATAGTTTGGTTATATGAAAATGATTGTGGCTAGTAGAATAACGACAAAACATATAGAGCAGACGTAGGGGGACACGTTGCCTTCGACGTAAATAATAGATTGAGGATATCCTTAAAAACGGTCAGGTGGCAAGTGCCAAGAATACATACCCGTATAAAAATGATACGTACAAATGGAGGCCTTTTGCTTCCTGTCCACCCCAGTGAGAAACAGGCTTGTGGGGATTATGTATGTACATAAGATTATTTTTTTTTTCAGAGAATCGTATGGTGTGCTAGGGTGGGCAGGCGCGTTGAATAGTGGCAGTGAAGCAGAAGCAAAAGAGTTAGGTGTGAGCGTATCTTTGGAGAAGTTCGAATCGCGCAAAGTCGAAGTGCGAGCAGTGTGCGCGGCGCCCGGCACTTACCTCGTGGGCTCGGCCTTCGCTGTCTCCATCTGCCAAGAGAACGACCAGCATTCCATGGCACACTGTGTCAACAATACATCTCTTCTCATTGTGCAACAAGCTTAAGTATCTTATGATTATTCAATAAATATGTAGGTATATGTTTGAATTTAATTGTTTTAAACCAGTGAGAAAGCAGAGAACTTACGTTTCTTGCGCATAATTTACGCTCTCCGAAAGGACGGGGCGGGGGAAGAGTTCTATCTCAGTACAGTGTTTTGTGTTGTACAAAGTGGTAAGTTAATTACGTTACACCCGAAGGAAGGTGACTCATTCATTCGAACTATATATTTTGGTCAAGTGTAGTATGCAGTTTCTCGATTTTGGAGGGGTCACTGTAGTAAAAGTGGTTCTTATTGATATAATAGTGGTTTAAGAGAATAATGAGTGGAACCTGCACCATTCGGATGTAGCTCCAATTCAGATAACACCTACACGCATTATTTGTCCAATTTAGGGACACCTTTGAAGGACCACCACACGACGTTTTGTGGCATTAAGAGGTTTCCGAAAAAAACTCACGTTTGCTACGCCCATATACCCCGCCACTCGCAAACTACATCTACAAGCGCCTAATCAAAAATTGCATTTCGCGTGCTTCCGGTCAGCGCAGCGAACAAAAATCACGGAGTTGCATTGGAATAAATAATTATTTTCCACATTATTGACAAAATATCAAATAGTATTCCACAATAAATTTAGTATACCAACCTACTAAATTAACTGTGGAACATTATTTGATACGTTTATAAACGTGTTTTTACGTGCTAGACAATCTATTAATCAATCAGTTTTTAATAGGTACTAGAAATATTAATGGTGCGAGAAATTAAATTAGTTATATAGATTTTAAGACTTTCGTGGTTATTCACTAAATGATTATCACTAGTATCAGGTTTTTTACCACGGTATGACTTCTTTTTATTTTCCCGATATTTCGGAACGGTTGCACGTTCCATGGTCACGGGTTGACTGGACGGCGGCAGATGACAGCTTTATGAGCAGACATATCTGTGTACCCTCTTGCGCTGTCGACGACTACCTTCATCGCGATTTGTTGTGGCGTTACCATTGTCACTCACTTTTTTCACACAAACCACACTCACTATATCCACACGCGAAACTGAACTCGAGGTGTTTTTGTTTTTATTACTGTACGCACTAACGACCGGATTCCATGCACTGGACAGTTTAAAACCATCATCACGGTTAAATGTTTTGTACTTCGTGATCTCGATGGCTTCTCGTACCAACCGTGGTATGTAGTGACGTTCTGTCGAGAGTACCTGGGGGCTATGCAACTCGATCCAGTGGTTAGTGTCAGTCTGTGTGAGATGTTGTGCTATAGCCGACTTCTGTGCATCATTGTTTTTTACTGCTTTGTTTTTTACAGTATGAAAAATATGTTTCAGAGACTGTCACGGAGGAGTGGCATAAATGTTTTAAAAATTGGTTCATTCGTATGAAAAAGTGCATTAACGCTAACGGAGAATAATTTGAGAAACAATACATTCATTTCTGACCATTTATAGTATTTATTATTCATTCCGGAAACTTATAGTGCGCCTCACGTATAAGCTCTCTGTCCGCACTCTAATGTATTCAGG
Source organism: Hyposmocoma kahamanoa (assembly GCF_003589595.1). Taxonomy (NCBI): domain Eukaryota; kingdom Metazoa; phylum Arthropoda; class Insecta; order Lepidoptera; family Cosmopterigidae; genus Hyposmocoma; species Hyposmocoma kahamanoa. The sequence continues at coordinate 7,892,951 of NW_020653851.1, forward strand.
AACCTCATGTACGACTGGCGAAATGGCGGCAAATAAAAAATTTTCTCACGCATTTCACACAACCGTAGTTTTTATTTTTAATTCATAGACAAACTAGAATCGGCTCCAGCTATCACATCGTTCGATATCAAGCTTAGACTATGGTTATTTCTTTCCATCCTCTAAGGGTCGTATTCCAGAACTCTATTCAAAGGACTTGAGCAGACTTGAGTATGATTTCAAGCACTGGAAATACGACCCTAATTGCAAGGACTTGAGTATGATTTTCAGTGCTCACTGAAAATCATACACGCACAAAACAGAAAATAAATTTTTTTTATTAACGTTGCAACAAGACACGAAAATGTTGCAAAGTAACGAATTTTTTCTCCCCATTTTGCTATTCTGTTTTAAAATAATTGTATTACGTAATTTTTTGAGAATAGGCAATATCGCGATGGTTGCAGAATTGCTACAATTGTACACAGCCACGGCAACATTGTAGAGAATTTACGTTAGCTATTTTTACGAAATATATTTAGTATTTGCCTTCATTAGTTTCATGTGAAACATCATTATTCTCGTTCATCATACACTCATTTAAAAAAAATGTCTTGCCTAGACTCAAAAGTTCATAAGGGCCTACAGATACGATCAACATTGTCGATCGACAATGTCGATTAGGTGCCTACAGATATGCTCGACATTGTCGATCGACAACGAGAATTATAGACGTTTTCGAGAATGTGGCATCAATTTCTAAATCCAAGATGGTTGCCAAGAATTTTCAAAAAATTATTTTTGGTAATCCTTATGGAAATGGCATTTTATATCTGAATACATGATGGCGGACACGACTTTTCGCATTTCTAAATGCAAGATGGCGGGCACGATGTTTGGAATAATGGCAAGTTGGGTATCGTTTTCGAGGTATTTCGGGGTGCTCATTACGAATATAGTACTTATTTGTAAATCCAAGATGGCGGACACGATTTTTCAAAAAAGTGCAGTGTGGGTATCCTTTTCGAGGTATTTGGGGATGCTCAATACGAATATGGCACTCATTTCTAAATCCAAGATTGCCGGCACGATTTTTCGAATGCGGCAAGGTGACAGGTGGTGGCAGACAGTCTATTAATTTTTTCGATATTTTTTTTTTAACACACTCAACATAGCCCCGCACTAGGGAAACCCTGTGTCGCGGGTGCCATGGACACACATATAGACAACCACAAATTACACCCAAACTTACGAGTGAAACAAATGTAAGTCATACAAATATTTCTCCCGGCCCGGGAATCGAACCTGGGACCTCTGCGTGGCAGTCCCGCATGGTAACCGTTCGGCCACAGAGGCAGTTTGAATTTTGTACAGATGAAGGACACCGGGACCCCACGGGCCGAGGGTTTCGACTCCAAAGGCTGTAAATAGGCAGTCGTAGCTGAGATCCTGGTACTTATTACTTTTATTCTTACATATTATATTAATGTCTAGTCAAAAAGGTTTAAAAAAAACCTATGTCCAAATTTGGCATTGATCAAGTGTGGGTATAGCTGTGTGAGTACCTCTACCATGAGATTACGGTGACAATTATCGCTAGCGACCGTTTAAAATGTTTGTATACAAAATGTTGTTTCTACGTGTGGCCGTTAGGCGCGGTGTATAATTTGCCATACAAATTTGTGAAGTAATTTACGCGGTCGCTAGCGACAACTGTCACAGTAAAGTCATGGTAGAGGCACAGAATGCGGGCTCAAAAAGTATGAAATTTTGGAAGCTTACTCTTAGAATTGCAGGGTCGTCATCAATAATGTTCTCATTGGAATAGTACGTATTCTGTGGAAGAGATACGCTAAGTCGAGGGTAGAACATTTGGTGCTTCAAAAAACCTATAATGCAAGTGCAATGTCAACAATTATAAAGTTAATTAGTCACAAGTTTTGTTGTTGGATGTAGTAGAAGTATACGTTCTTTAATATATTTATACGATTTTTTTATGGTAATCGAAATGGAATAAAATGTTTTATGAGCTTTCAAATTTCCGCAAAGATTGTATTTCTTTAACTTGTAGTTGATGTAATATAGTGAAAATAAAGATAATACAAGTTAATAAGATATTGTTCTGTTGCCTGTTGCCTCCTTCCAGTGTTGAAAATATGACGTAATGGGTTACAGTACGCCGTATATATTATTACGCTTTTTAGTTTTTGGTAAGACCTGAATAGAACATTTTAACGTTATTTTTTTATGATTTTCATGTTCGACGTAAATGCTATGTTCACATCGCGTGAAAATACTAGATGTGAATAAGGGTTTAGGTTGATTTTAGAGTGACACTTCTTAATTTGTTTATATAGGATATCGTTCTTCCACGCCGCCCAACCCTTAGGCGTAAGCAATGAATAAAGCGAGGTATGCTACATAAGTGTATAAGTGAGCACCATATTCAGCTCACGCGGGTCAAAGGGTGATATAAGCGCGTGACGCTGATTTATTTGTATTCTCTACATTACGTGTCATAATTAGTGTGCCACTCATATCGCTTATTATCGCTAGAATATAATAATTTGAGCAATGCTGTCAGCATCGCCTAAGTCGAAGTATACGAGACAAAAATGGAGCGTGACTTATGGCGCGACGTTGATGAACTAATCAACTTTGCGCGCACACTGGCTGTGTGTTCATCTTTGTCAAACGAACGTAGACCGGAAGTGGTATCGGTAAACATTTGCTTTTCTACATAATCGCGGTAAACCTATCGTTATTATCATCTACCTATTTGGTGATTAAGGAATCTTTGATGATCATGGACTTATGGCACTCTCCGTACCGTAGTTGGTAAGTATTCTTATAACTTATTAATAAATAACATATACGGATTTAAGTTCAAATTCAAATCTCAATGCTCTGCAATTTTTCCCAAGTATTTAAGTATCACAAGTAGGTGGCATTGCAGCATGGACCCAGTAGTGAGCATAGGCTCAATAGTGGATGTCGTCTGGATGCTGTTCAAAGTTAGATATCATGTATGGAGGAAATAAATATACGCTTCGTGTGTGTTCGACAGGACCCTTGATCTATTTTCAAAATCAAATTCATTCAATTTTGTTTGAGACCGAGTTGGCACACCCCACACCCACACCATTAGTGCTTAAATTCTCTTTGACCCGCACCAAGTACCTAATTCATCCTTTCGTGTCATCAGTAGGAAGTCTGAATACAATACAGAGACATCTATTGAACCTTCTCAGAATAATTATGTGTTACCACTTTATGTCATGTCATGACATATAAGCACATCGGAACTAAACACATTTCGCACTAGTTCGTCATCACTTGCACAAATATTATATTACTGGATCGACTGTAGGTTTAAAAGCAATTTTTTATTTTAAATACATATTTTATAACAGAATAAAATTTATTTAGTTGTTACAACGCATTTTTTTTAAAGCAAACATGACCACAAAGAAACGTTGTGAAAACAATGCACGTTAAAAAGTACCGAGTGACGCAACGCGTTTAACATTTTAATCGATGTGAAACATCGATAATAGCAACTAATCGATATTTTATCTAATATTTTTTGTAATATATTTTCATTCGCTTCATTATTTGCGACTAAAATGCTTTTTAAACTGATATTATTTCAGTTTGATTTCATATAAAAGTTGAGAAACAAAGTAATGTTTGTTATAAGGCTCTGTAGATTTCAACATTCGAAATTGGTGTATCGATATGTTGAAATCGACAGTTGAACTTACAAAATGGTGTAGTGGCGATGGCGGGAGGAAGAGCAAAAAGTAGATGGGTGGGCGTCCATCTTGAATTTTGCTGAATTTGAGCCGGTTTACTTGTGATAAAGGAATAGTTTGTGGCTCAAAAACCACTATTTAGCGAATTTTCATGAAGTTTTATGTGTTACAATAATTCATCTTAAAAAATAGGAATAAATGCAGTAATGTGTTAGGTATGAATATCCACTGGAACCATTCGATCATTTGACGAGTAATGGCGTGCGTTTTTCATTTGAAGACACTTTCAAATTTTATTTAGTGCCGTCAGATCCCATGAATATGCTTTTGTTCTGCAACACAGTTTTAACCTTATAATAATGCAGTGAAATTTGTAATATGTAACGATAACCTTATTGCATTGTTTCGGTTTTAGTGTAAAATTGTAGTGAGCTGGATGTCGTTTTTAGGTTATACATCACAATCCTAATTGAAGAGTGACTCGTAATCAAAAGTTCTTGTGATTCAACTGCTAACGTAGATCAAAATAAAAGTGCTTGATAACTGTGGCATTGTTGCAGACATGTGACCTATTTATTTTTTGTTCACAGTATCGTTACTCAAGACTTATGCGATTTCCGGAAAGATTAGTGCCAGTAAGCCCCTAGGTTCGACGGTTTGGAAGTATACAATGGCAGTACCTAGTAGAGCTCGGGTATATGCCGATGTGAACTCACAAAAGCCACGAGAGTACTGGGATTATGAAAGTTATGTAGTGGATTGGGGCAATCAAGAAGACTACCAGCTGGTTCGAAAGCTCGGGCGTGGAAAATACAGTGAAGTATTTGAGGCAATAAATATCACAAATAATGAGAAGTGTGTAGTAAAAATATTGAAGGTTTGTTTCCATTTAACAATCAATTAAATATATCCTGAGATCATTTTCAAGGTATTTGCTTAAACAAACAATTTTATTTATTGCAGCCTGTCAAAAAGAAGAAGATTAAAAGAGAAATAAAAATATTAGAAAACTTAAGAGGAGGCACAAATATAATTACACTACAAGCTGTAGTCAAAGATCCTGTATCTCGTACTCCAGCCCTAATTTTTGAACATGTGAACAACACCGATTTTAAGCAATTGTATCAAACCCTTTCAGATTATGACATAAGGTATAGACATTTAAAACTTTTATTTTGTGCCGAATATTAGGAAAATGAGAGATGTATTTGGCTGCAAAAAGTTATGATTTCCCCTTATTGTAGTTGGATTATCAATGTGATTGTTTTTTTTTCAGGTATTATTTGTATGAACTTCTGAAGGCATTAGATTATTGCCACAGTATGGGCATCATGCACAGAGATGTGAAGCCTCATAATGTGATGATCGATCATGATAACAGAAAGTTACGTCTCATTGACTGGGGGTTAGCTGAGTTCTATCACCCAGGGCAAGAGTACAATGTTCGAGTTGCCTCTAGATACTTCAAGGTAATATTTATGATTCATTACATTCTAAATAGTTAATTTGATAAATTACTCTAATACATTTATTATAATTATTTACATTTCAGTGTGTGCTATTAATTCAATATAAACACAGTAATACTTAAGAATTCAATGACAAATATGTAATAATCTTATTTCAGGGTCCTGAACTCTTGGTGGATTATCAAATGTATGACTACTCTTTAGATATGTGGTCTCTGGGATGCATGCTTGCATCAATGATTTTCCGCAAGGAGCCATTTTTCCATGGTCACGACAATTATGATCAGCTTGTGCGTATTGCAAAGGTGCTGGGCACTGAAGAGCTGTTTGAATATTTGGATAAATATCATATAGAACTGGATCCCCGGTTTAATGATATTCTTGGAAGGTACACTTCATTGAACATGGAACAACTTTTTGTAGTAACATTGTAATTTTAGATATATGTACCCAGTAACTTATATGTTAATGTTCATAGGCATTCCCGGAAGAGGTGGGAAAGATTTGTGCACTCTGAAAATCAACATTTGGTGTCTCCCGAGGCACTGGACTTTCTTGATCGCCTGCTGCGTTATGATCACTATGAGCGTTACACTGCTCGGGAGGCAATGGATCATCCATACTTCTGTAAGTTTCAGTTACCTTGTTCCTTATGATGATTTTGTTTGATACTAAAATTTCATATTTGACTATTTATTGCTTGTCAGGTTGAAGGAACTTTTCCTGGTGTTCAATCTTTGTATTAATAATGTTAATATAATTTGTATTTTTTTAGTAACTGTGTTATTGTCGTCTGATTTAACAGGACCATAAAATTTGAAGTTCAGTGTATAATTTTTTATGTTATTGTTTCAGATCCTATTGTGAAGGAGCAAGGGCGAATGGTGTCCTCCACCTCTCCAACTCCGAATGTATTGCAAGGACCAATAAATGCTGCAGAATAATTGTTACAAAGATTCAGTAATGCTCTTTATAATGGTAATATGTATTGAATATGTACTTGTACAAGATTCCAGAAGAGACACTGTAAACAAACCAAAAGGAGGCCACTGGTGGTGTAAATATCCTAGGCAGAAGACAGTGAACCAACATCTTTAAATGTAATTCCAATGTTTGATAAATACAGTTATAATTTGGAAAGACAATATAATTTAGTGTTTAATATTAGTAAATCTGGTTTATTCATTGCGTTAAAGTGTTTTATCTCTGGTATAAATTGTGAAGCAGGTCCCTGAAGTGAACATGTTTTAAAGGTGATAATTGATGGATACGAAATTGTAAAGTAAAGCCTGTTTTTTTTTTACTTTTTACATGAACTTCCGTATTAATTTATTGAGATAAAGTAAACCATTCAAGTTTCATTGCACTTGATCTTTTGCATTTATTAACCTATGTATTGTAATTACTTGTATAATATATTGGTAACACCTGCATACCATTTGCATGTACTGGTTAGCAGCTTTTCGTTGGTATACTATTTAAAATTTTGTATTTATGTAATAGAAGTAAACTGTAGATATGTGTGATATAAATACAAAATTTTAATATTATTAATTAATCGTTTTCTTTAATTGTATTACATGTTTTATAAAGGAGACCAGTAACAGTAATTAATTAGCTAATGTCAGGTAAAATATTGTTTTTATTATAGTAAGTTATGTTAGCTGCCCTTTTACATATTACATTTACATGTTCATAAACAACAGAAATTAAGTCATTATTTTCAATTTAAAGATGAGTCTCACTAATTGATTTAAATAATATTTTTTTGTTACAATAATAAAGTTGTTGCATCAAAATTTTCTTAATAAACAATACTAACTTTTGCCTGGAAATTTCGATTATTTTACGTTTGCTGCAACATAATATCCCTCTCACATAAACAAGTCAAGTGTGAAACGCCGTCGTAGGTGTCTACACTGTGTAACTTGCGGTGTTTCCCCTCTGGTGTTAGTAAATTTTAGATGATAAGAAATACACAAGAGTTAGATATTAATGTGCTAATTCAGTCATTTCTCAACACAATTAGCTAATCTAATAGCCATTCAGTGGTCATTTAATGATTAGATGTGCTTACTGTGCTGTATACTACTTGTACTTTGATACGGCAACATTTGTACATGGTACATTTAAGATAGTCGGCCGCGGGTTTATTATCGAGGTACGCATTACTGTTTCTCGTAACGACAATACCTTATATTGTCATATAAATAAATTATGTAATGATGACTTATTGAAATAGAGTCATCTAGTTTTATTTAACAATTATTTTTTTAGTGTACATATATGATGATCAGTTGATTGAATGAACTCTTATTCTATTATGGAAAATTAGTAAATAGAAACTATTGTGTTGACTTATGTAGGTAACTAATACTTCATACAATAAAGTGATAATGTGCGAATAACAATGATATAAGAATGCAAAAAATTAGTATGTACTTTTTATTCATTTCACTTATCTTTTAACAAGTTCTGTACATGATTTGGTAAAGTGTGCTTCATTTCAGAGTAATTCCTGCTGCAGCTAAAACATAAATGTTTATAAATAAACGGAAACATTGATTTATTAATATTATTCTCAGTAAAGTGTAAATGGTTAGAACTTCCGCCGTCCAGTAGTTCCGAATTTGAAATTGTTCTTGAAAAATTCGTAGCATCAAAAGCTGTTAATGTTGTTTTCTCAGTGCCCACATTACTCTGAAATAACATTATTCTAGTTAATCTAGACATTAAGTATCATTCAAAATTGCAACACATTAATAAGACCCTTACCTGACACATAATACATGTTTCCTTTGTTTGGACTTCATCAATAGCACTAATTTTGTCAGCAGTCTTGCATACTGTGGAAATAGTAGCTGGGAAGCTTTCTTGTAAATTAATTACAAAGGTATTAATCACTGATTGCAGGCTATTTTGTTTAGTTTTATCATAGTGTGGTACTTCCAGCTGTTTTATGTTCAAATAGTGGTCCAATTCCTCCTTACTGATATCTCGCATTGGCCTAACTATTGTTACAGTATCATCCCGGGTATCACACAAGCCCTAGAAATACAAAAATCCATACTACATGCAGTATAGGTATTAAGCAAAAGCTTGCTCACTTACTGTTACAACAGTACATTATGCTACAGACTATACTATTATTTTGTGTTTGGATATATACACAGAGAAGAGGGTGTAGGCTCAATTTACATTGCTGCAGAAAGAATACAAGCGAATTTTTGTAACCATAGCATAAAGCATAATGCACTTTGTCAATTATATATACAAATTATATATGAGCCAAAAAATAGGTTGCTTGTCTTGGGGAGTATTGTCTTTAGTCTATACATTACATAATTGACAAATTTCATTAGGCAATGTACAATTTGGTTACAAGAATTCAAGTTATTTCCATTCCGCAGCATTGTAAACTGAGCATAAAGGTTTAATTTCAACCTGACGCTTGACACTTTGCAACATTCTTATAGTCAGTACTTTATGAAAGGTGCAGTGTCAAGCCTGAGGTCCTCTTCACACTAGCAATAACACTACTAACAGCTAACTTGAATTTTGTTGATTTTGCATTTTTAATGCAAAATTATACACCTAGTTTAAATTAAATTCAAAATCAAGAAAATAATACAAAAGTAATAATATAACTTTGAAAATTAAAAAGTTATCATGAGTTTTCCTTTTATAGGCTCTGGTGAAATGTTGTAATTTTAAATTAGCAGTGTTAATTGCTGATATCATCTTGACTGTACTGTGAATCTTTGTCATATAAAAAATTACACTCACAACATCATTCTGGACTTGTGACCCACGTCCCAAAGCAAGATTCGAAAGCAAGTTGCTGGCCAAAGTTGTAGTCGTTTCAGCAGTGAATACAAGATTACAATTTAACAATTTAGCATATCTGATAAATAAACTCCGCTTTATTTTTGGATACAGATCATTACTTATAGTTGAAGGCATTTTATTGATGAAGTTAGAGAATTCCTGTTCCAATTTTAAATTTTTTGAAGGAAGACAATAAGATTCAAGTAGTTCACTACTTGGTTTCATGTATTCACTAATGTGTGTTACGTGTACATTAAAATTCCGTTTCCTACATTGATCCATGATTTTTTGAGCTTGATTCAATGTGTTGTCATCTGCTGCATCTGAAAAAAGTAGAGATAACCGAAAATGCTCGTAAGGCCATTAGGTATACAAGAAATGTTAAAATATTTACCCATCAACACATGTAGAAAACACACTTTGATCCTCAACTTTTTGTGGCTGTCCACCGAAATGCCATCAAATATTAAGTTCAGCAGAACTGAAGATCCGGTTCCTCCAGATAAACATACTAAAACTTTTTCATTTGACGATAGGATTTTGTTTTTCCCAATGCATGCTCGAAACTTGTGATTCATACTTGCTGTGAAGCATTCTTCGCAATAATTGTCCTTTTTCCTTAGAACGATAGTACCTGGGTTTTTGCACTTTTTGCAGATCATTTTCAATACTCATTAACTTTGTTTATGTTTTTGTTAAATACAATACAAGTTGCAAACTCCACTTGCCCAAATTATAGCCTCGACCATAGATCATACACTTCATTAGAGAGCCTCGACATCTTTCTAATTTGTGGCCTG